>NC_133473.1:7292391-7366916 GCF_025370935.1 Choristoneura fumiferana
ATGGCGGCCATAAGGCTTGGGCCAATGTCAGTTAAATTAAAGATAAATATATTCTTCTTATTCACGTTGTACGGTGATTGTAGTTTTTGCAACTTGATAGCAAAATTCCAGAAACCACGTGGAGACCACTTGCGCATTAAAAAATTACAGACACGAGAGCAATATAGAATTTTGTGATCACTGTTCACTGTTAAGGTTAATCGCCGCATAAAACACTATCAAAATTATACTTCAACTAGCCAAATAAGCAGAAATACCAAAATTAGATATCGTCTACATCTGCCATTTTCGAATGCTACAAATCGAATCCCTTATTCCGTGTTAAATTTAGGCTATACAAAATGAAGTCAAAGCTCATAAACATAAGTTTTCCCAGAGATAAGATTAAGGTCGGTCGATTATTTCGAAATCAAGCATCGTACCCTTATGTGAGTGACTCATGCACCTATCATGTAACCCAGTTATTTGATTTCATAGCTATTAAAACATGAGATAGTTAAGGTTCTGTGAGCGTAAAACCTGAATGCAAGCTACTTACAGAACCCACACGGTAAACGTCTATTATTCCCCAGCAACCTTTTTTTTAAATATTCGCTACATTGTGGTTAAAAGGAAAGCCATAAATCGAGTAAACGTGTCCGTGACGCTTGCTTTGCCTACAAATGCTCGTTCGGGTTCCACATAAGCAAGTAAGTGGCATTCGATTGTTCATGTATCATGTTTGATGTATGAATGCGGTTTAGTTTATAAGTGATTATGCCATTACATATCTTGCGACCCGCTTCGGTTCCGCACGGGTGCAACTTTGAAAACGAGGCGAAAAAATTAATAAAGTGTAATCAAAGGCGGTAACTTTAAATTGTTCACTTCCCTTTCTCCAAAACTACACATGCGCGGAGCCGTGGCGTGTCGCTATGCTAGTTATTTGATTAACATTATACATAGATAATTATGATAGTAATGGACTAGATCAACAATTTATTTCAGTTGATTTACTTTAATGAACATATTTTTGATTGATTAAAAACAAATTGGACATTTTAAGAACAATTGGTGACTGATTGTTATTGTGCTTTGATTATTTATTAAGTTATTTTAAAATAAATTGTAAAATCGGTAATTTGAAGTATGGACCCGCTTTCTATGTACCTAATATAAAAGGCGCTGCAATCAGTCAAACGATCATTGTTGTTGAGACATTCAAAGTAAATAAACGTATTCGTTTTTATTACATCCAGTGTTTGACACCATCTGGATCAAAACGCACATAATACAGTGTATAACTAGTCCTACTAATCCTACTAATATTATAAATGCAAAAGTTTGTGAGTGAGTGAGTGAGTATGTTTATTACTACTTCACGCTGAAACAGCTGGACGATTTGGATAAAATTTGGCAAAAAGTTAGTTTATAACCTGGATTAAAACATAGGATACTCCCACGGGATAGGGATAAAATCTTGAAATTTCAACCGCTGGGTTTAGTCTTGGAATTTTGGACAGTTGTTCTTAACACAACCTCAATGAAGACCACCGTATAAATTTTGGGAATTCCCAGGGGAATTTTGTAAAATCCCGGAATTTCAAGTGCAACTACCAGCTCGAATAGTTTACGCGTGCGAAGCCGCGGGTAAACGCTATTACCTATATAAATGCGAAAGTTTGTATGTGTGTGTTTGTGTGTGTATGTTTGTTACTTCTTCACGCTAAAACGGCTGGACGGAGTTCAATCAAATTTGGTATGTAGATAGCTGGACATCTGGAATAACACATATGGTACTTTTATTACGATATTCCTACGGGATAGGGATAAAATTTTGAAATTTCAATGGCTGGGCTTAGAGTAATGAAATTTGGGATAGTTGTTCTCAGTAAAACGTCTATGAAGACCACGACATAAATTTTGGGAATTGCTAGGGGAATTTCGTAAAATCCCGGAACTTCAATTGTAACTACTAAATCGAATAGTTAACACTTGCGAAGCCGCGGGTAAACTCTAGTTAAACAAAAAAAGTAAATGTGTCTAAAATCTGGCCTATTGTGGGACAACGGGATTTCATGAGTTGTGTCATTGAAAATAATTAACTTGGCATTTCTATAACGCCTAAATGAGTTTCTTAAGATATCATATTGAAATTTGTTGGTTTTATAAGAACTTTTAGCTTACCAAATGAACAGGAATTTCAGCTTTCCACTATATTCCAGTCCTAAAGACAGAGGTACCCGTGTGGTATCGAGTTAGAATAACACCTCACCATTTCTTCCGTGGATGTCGTAAGAGGCGACAAAGGATAGGTTAATGTATACTGATAGCTAGTGGTGGACTGTATGGAAAGTAGGTAATGGAAGATTGATGGAAACACGGGTTAAATGATAGGTTATTTAATAGGATTAAAGGACAATATTATGTATTGAACCGACAGATCGGGCAAACAAATCACAACTGACAATGAACGTAAAAACATATTAAAAAAGCAAGTGTCAAAAAGTATAGTTATAAAAAAGGTCATACCGCAGCCAGTCGCCAACATATACCGTAGGCAAAAGGCTAGCAACCTGTCACTATTGTACCGTTTTTATCAAACTTTAAACCTAAAATTGCTAAAAGTGGCTCCAACGCGGTAACGTTTTGTGTGCTCTGCTACCCCATTTGGGAACACAGGCGTGATGTTTGTGTGTGTGTGTACAAGATAGAGGCGTGAAAATACGCCTTCAAACAATGGTCAATTACCGCACCTATAAGTTTAGATTTTTCCAACAGATGAATTCTTATAGTTTAGTTTCACTCAGTTACGTGCGATATACCACGTGAGTATGCGTGCGTGTTTGCTAAAAATAAGCACGGATTAAAAAAAATCTTATGATGCCAAAAGTTTGTGAAAACTGAAGCTTCGATTAGTCAAACGTTTTAGCAGTAATTCAAATGTAGGTCGATTTTGGCGTGCTCCTCTAATATTAGCGTGTGCGAACCGCTGTTGTTTTCTCAAAATGTTTCCAGGTCACATTCACAATCGATAAAGAAAAACTTGCCGATATTGACAAAGAAGAGAATGAAATTGATTAAAAAAAGTTTGGAAGAGAAAAACGGTTTGAAGCGATGTTTAGTGGATAAGCAAAATTTTAAACTTCTTGTATATTCTTGCGATTTTTCCGTATTGTTATCTGCCTAGTCTATGATAGTGATAGTTGATGTTATGTTTGATGTTGATTTTAGATCCTCAAGGTGAAGATGAACTAAACCCTTACAGAGAAAAAGTGGAATGTTAATGTCGCTCGGAACTCGTCGGTTTTTTTTTGTTTTCCTGAGAATTTCAATTATAAAGAAAACATCTTTTGTTTCGAGTGTCGACCGGCTTTAGCAAACTAGTTTAAGTGTTAGTTATTAAGATGGATTAATACCTATGTGCCGTACCTACCCAGGTAAACTTACTTATAAATCTGAACTTAGGTACATTACCATTTTTACGTCAAAATTCAAAGAAGTAGAGCAATCTGAGTGTAAATTTATAAAGGGTGTACCGATATTAAAGAGCCTATTTAATTCCGTAGCATTTACAAGCTGCCATTGCCAGTCAGCGGTAAATTCGAAAGGGATTCCAGCCGGCTTACTTCCCTAATTAACGGTATATGGCTCTGTATTTGTGCGGCGATATGAATACGAGAGAATAAATAAAAGTCTAATCCGACGGCCGACTTTTGGCATTTTGCACAAGCAATCAATTTTGAATGACACCAGTACCGAACGAGTTGGGGTGAAAATAAAATAAATTCCCATCAATTTCCATCGATCATCGAGGGCCCTTGGCGGGACAGCGATATCGTTGACTCGGAAAACATGGCTAATTGATTTTAGAATGAATCAGGGCCTAAGCCCTATCCGCAGGTTGATGTTTCCACAGGTATCTATATTTTTGTTCTGATTGCCGTTCTGTCGAAATTATATCTCTGAAGAAATGTGACTTAATTGCATGGCAGAGGACACAACGACCAACATTCCACTAGTTGTTGGCCACAGTATCGATAGTTTCACCATCAAAAGCTTCATCTACAATAGGTCGATCGGTAATATCGACACCGTCAATATATCATCTATTGCGCCTTTCATGGCACTACTGTTGTGGTTTGCTGGTGTTATCGATCCTATCGATTCTATTGTATTTCTAGTAAGTCATACTATTGATACTATTTCAAAACTATCATCATTATCGATACGATCGATACTATACTCATACTCCTTTATTGGTAATATCATTATTAGATGTCATTTGTTAAATTATTCTTAATATATTCTACAGTTAATTAATTTAATCATTTTCAGTAAGTAATAGTCTATGGCTGAAATTTAAGGAACTCGTCAAAAGTGTAGAATGTGTGTTCGACAAGCCAGTTTTATTAGTCGTTTTAAAAAAATGTCTAACGACGGAGCCGAAGTTCAGCGGAACTCGTCGAGTTGATCGTCAACACTAACTTAAGTTATAAGTAAGTTAAATCCGTTCGAGCTAGCATTTTTCATTTTATTCGCAGCAAGCGTCCTGTACTGACTAAGATTACTTAACATCCTTCTTGACGTTAATAAGTTTCTAACACAGATATCTCATCTCGCCTTACACAATAACAGTCTTATTATAATTCGATTTCACAGTGTAACAGCGATCAGTCCCGGGGTAATTAATCGATTCTTCCCATTGTTCCGTTCACAATAACGCCTTTGTTCACATGTGGGCCAATCTTCCTGCGTTTTGCTCCGGCCTGTGCTTGCTGCCTTGGAACATGCCTCCGAGATAGAGCTCAGGTTTATCGTTAAATGGATCTTGATTTCCACGATCCACTTCCATAAATACTAGTGCATAAATGCTTTGTCTAAATAACATTGTTATTCTACTAATTCTACTAATACTAATGTTATTTATTAATAGTTATAACAGTTCAGTCTGGAGGCGTGAATTTTTCCTCGAGTGTTTTTCAACGACTTAAATATATAAAAATCATGTTGTAGTTTTTAGAAATTAACAAAGAAAATTTTGTCAAATCGTGGAATTTCAATTCAACGTCCAAATCGGCAGTAAATTATGTATCTAAACTCGTTATATGTCATGTTGACATTCCATACATTTAATAAAGAAATCATAGAGAATTTGGTTATGAAAAGGTTTCCTCAACTGTACCAAGTTCGCGCGAGCGAAACCGCTTGTGAAGGGTAGTTAGTATCTAAATAAAATTTGTGTTAAAAAAAATGACTGTAGGCACGTTTGTAGTAGTTACCAAACAGTATTTTCTTTTTTGTATGTTTACTGGTAAAGTTGATGGCCGGCTGTGGTTCTGATATGGTTTTTTTTTAGTCTTTGTTTAGTGTTTTAGTGTTTGTATAGACAAGTCAGGGTCATCAAAAGTCAGTCAAATTCATCCTATGATATCTATAGATTGCGTGCTACCAAACTTACTATCACGTGATACTACCTACTCAAAGCCTGCAATGTATTCCACGGATGATTTTACTCGTACCGTAAAAGCTCGGCTTTAAGCTGCTTTTCATTGGTTAACATTTGTCCCAGAGAATTTCTTAAACTCGCAGGTTGCCACAGGTCTTAATCTCAACCGTAACTCACTTGCAAGTTGACGTTAATTTTGATAATAAATTAGAGAAGCCCCGAGCGAGCGCCGAAAGCCGAAAGCCGAACCGAACAAACTGGGACCCAGCCAGTTCCGAGTTTAAAGCGCTGTTTAGGAAATTTTCAAAGGATACCCGCACAAAGAGATGACTTTTTGATACAAAGTTTCACTTGGAAATGGCGAATGTGTTGCAGCTTATCTTTTGTTTCTAATTTATGAATGTCTGACTCCTGGCCGCGTGAGTGATGATAAATAAACAAATATGGCTATTTATGACATCCCATAAAAGTTATGCGAAATTTTTTATAGGGACTTAAAATTATTTTAATTAAAAAGTAGATACTTCATGTTGAATGTATTTTTAAGTTTCCATTTTTTTTCTAGGTTTCCAATTTCTGACCATGATTCAACTATACATAGAGACATACATAATATTACATGTAGAATGTAGAATTTACATGTAGTATAGGTAAATACAAACATAATTACTACACTACACACTATAGATAGATGGACGAATAAACGGAGTAGTATTACAGCAAAATAAATAAATAAATATCATGGGACACTTGACACCAATTGACTTAGTCTCAAACTAAGCAAAGCTTGTACTATGGATACAAGGCAACGAGTGAACATACTTATACAGATAAATACATACTTAAATACGTATTAAACATCGAATTTATTATTATTTTTTGTATTTTTTTTCTTTAATTGTATAATATAGTTTTTAAGTATTTTATTTGTAATTATATTTTTATGAAAAAATGACTTTCTGCCAAGTTTCTTGCGGCGCATTCTTCTTGGCAATGATGGTCTTTCCGAAAGCGCTGGTAGTTTAAAAAAATGACGTGTAAAAGTGCCCATTGCGGCCTATTTACTGAATAAATCATTTGAATTTGAATTTTTGAATTTGAATTTTGAAGACCCGAGAACAAACATTCGTATTATTCTTACAAATATCTGCCCCGGCCGAGAATCGAACCCGGGTCCTCAATCTTCGTAGTTAGGTTGTCTAACCACTTAGCCATCAGTACCACTACCATGAGTGTACAGTGACCGGTACTCAATGGCGACGGCGAAAATTATTTGTAGAGGCGCTGTACAATTCTCCATACAAATAATTTACGTCGTCGCTATCGAGTACGCTCACTGTAAACTGATGGTAGTGGTACCAGTCGTCAAAAAGGTACACGTCCTATAACCATCCACAGCTTTAAAAATAAGAATCCAGAAGTGTGTAAATTTGTCAAATACGACTTTTCACATAATTGACTATGACAAGCATAGAAACAAAAAAACATTGTAAGTTAAATAAAAGCTTGTAAAATTACCATAAGCATTAATGACTTCTAAGAGACAACAAGCGAAATTCGAAAACGCGCGCGACGCTCATTTCAAAATCGTTCCATATCCAAACCTTTTAACCGTCCCGGTAATGTTCACCATCTGTCATACCCGCATTGATCGGGCTTTTTTGGCAGCCGTTCAAGACAGAATATTATGAAACCACTTTCGTTGACAGCCATTCTGCGGCATTCCACTGAATCTAATTTGGAATGATACACGCCACCGTTGCAGGCCACAATTACATTAGAGAGGGAGACATAAATTTGGCAATTACAAGCTCGATAGCGAAACGGGGGCGGTAAAATGTTGCAGGAGTGTAACGTTTCCTGCTTCATCTACTTCGATATAAAAAAGTAATTTAATTTTATTGTGTAACTAGCTTGTTACCATCGACTTCGTCTGCAAAAATATAGTTTAACGCGCGCCCGGGGGAACTACTGTACAAAACTTTCCGGGATAAAAACTGTCCTATGTCCTCCTCAGGACTACCTCCATTCGTCGCGATCATAACCGGTATTTTAAACGTGGAAAGGTAAAAAATAAAAAAAAAACAAATCCACAAACATATTCACATTTGCAATTATAATTAATATTATAATCTGAAGATGTTTAAAAATTTCAACTTAATTGTTTAGGTTAGCACTGTAAATTACTCGTAATTTTTGTATAATTCTACCAGGTTGCATCGTAACCTGTAGAGCTAGAATAAAGTCTCATTTTTTTATGGATTTGCCAGATAAATATACAATTGAATACAATAAAACAATGACTCTTTATTGAACACCACAATAAATACACACAATATACACACTATAAATATACATTGAAAAAAATACTCAGGGTAAGTAATATGTAAATAAATTATCTACATTTTGATCTTTTTTTTTTCAGCACCTTACCATAAATACCGACATTCCAACACATCACTGACATAATACGCTTCTCCCACACTCCAGATTGCCTAATGAAAATGTTGTCCCCACGCCACTGATACATAAGTAGTCAATGCGACATTTTACACGTCCGACAGAGTATGTATAGAGTAATGCCGCTGGCGTCGTCGCGACGGCTTTTCTCGGCAGACTCGCTAAGAAGGTTGCAAGAAACGTAGTGATTATACCTTCATGTATTGTGTATACTTAGGTTGCAAGATGCTGCATCATACCATCTGCGTGTGGTGTGTATGATACCTGTTCGTCACAAGTACAGTCACCTGCATTAATATCTGCCACAGCGGAGAGTGCAAAAATGTCTGACAACTACCGACCCTACAAAATAGAGTCGCATCAGATATTTATGCAAGCTTTATTTTGTAAGATATTGGTACTGGTGAAGTGGTGCCACTACTTAAAGATTTTTACAAGGTTTGGACAAATCGACTGAACGAACACCCATGTCAAGGGGTTTCATGTTTTTTTTGTTGATGAATGTTTCCATTGTGTTGATGTTCAAGATGCCCCGCATAAAAGGCTTAGTGACGCCTTTTAGATTAAAAATCAGATAAAAATTCTTACATAGTTGTTCAGTCAAACTTTCCAAAAACCATCGGCAGAGAGGATTCATTTAACGAGACAATATAGAAATCGATAAAGTGTGCGTGTGTACGGACCAAACTTGTCAGTTTAAGCATCATCCGCCTACACCTAAATAAATTCAGCAAAAGCGCATCCGTCCCATACATAACGCAGGCTTTATGAGAAAAAACATATTCTTTCTTTTGTCATAGGCACGGAAATAATTTTCCGAGGTAGCAGAAGGGTTTTCTTGAACCGTCGGATGCTTTATGGGCTTAATAAAATATTATCGGCGTATAAATCACGCTGTATTACGGTGTTACGACTTTGAAATCGCTCGGCTCCGCTAATTTGTCAGTACAGGGAAATGCGAGCGTCAACGTAGATTCATTGATGGTGTTTCGGGGCTTAGTTTCGCGTCTCTGGGAATGCTAGAGCTCCAATCGACATTTGAAATGGGTCTTGACGGGTGAGTTATTATGACATGTGCCATTTTGTGCGGACTGTGAAATTGCTTTACAATTGTACTCGTATGATTGAATTAACGTTCGTTTGATTTTCAACCTTGAGCGGCTTTGCACATCTGCTATGTTGAGATGTTTTCGCTTGTCATTCAGTTAGGTTAGCAATAATAATCATATCTAGGGTCAAGGTTGCTGGGAATGTGCGAAGTTTATGGTGGGGATATAGTAAACGATCGCAGAAACGATGGCAGAAATGTGCTTAGTGAAACTTGTCAATGTTGTTTTGAAAATGGGTCATTAATTTTCATTATTGTTGTTGTATTGTAAACTGAAAAAATAACAGCAAAAATAGTCCGTGTAAATTTTGTTTCTCCTGAAGCGACCTGGGAATTAGATCAAATATTTAAATGGATAGCTGCTGTAAAAAGGAAAAACCGGCCAAAAGCGTGTCGGACACGCCCGAAATAGGGTTCCGTAGGCATTAAGAAAAAATTAAGTAATATGTTTCTAAGGATTTCTTATTTTGAACGGAATATTCCAAGTTTTGGTATATTTCATACCTTAGGCTGCTATTTACTCTTAAACTACAAATTATATATCATACAAATTAAATACTGCTATCAATGTACGCCATCCTAGAACCCAACTGGCGTCGCCTGTCACATGCCTGTCAAGCTACAAACATCAAGCATTTTGCTTTACATTGCTTCTTCTAATAAACTTAAAAGTGTAATGAAAATTAAAAAACTAATTATTTTTAAAAGTCGCTGAACTAACGTTGTTCAGTTTGAGGAGTATGATCTATGTTTTAAATATTTGCTTATATTACAGGCCACACCCGGTATATTTGACATAAGCCGCTAAAGTTGCGTTTGCGAGATGTCGCTACTGTCGTGCACGCTACGAATATAGAACTATATAAACGTTATTGTGTTTTTCCATCCAGAATTAAGCAAACGTTTTTATTTCGGATTTACGTAGATTTTAGTTAGATTACGGTACTCATTTATCCATCCCTGAAGAGTTTTTCACCTCCCCAAATTAGCTAATGCGAATGAGGGCCAGTAAGTTACTTCAGGTTACTTTCAATTTTTTTTGTTTCAGTAGTTTCAGTTAATCTCCTTATCTGGAAACAAATACACATAAAAAAATAATCTCTTCCCGGTGTTATGCCCAAGATAATCGTAGGTACATAGACGTTTCAACATAATGTATGCCTTAGCAATATCTACAAGTAGGTTAGCAAACTTGTAGCTCGTAGCGTAGTCTGTCTGTATAGATAAACGAGATTGGGGGTCTAGCTCAAAGTGTTATCTTGTTAGAGAACTAGATCGAAGCCAATTGGTTCAAATAGTCTACGTATTGTGCCACTCATGCCGGTGATGTAACGTAAGGGAAAAGGTCCGATACGGTGGAAATTGTTGTCTAGGTTTTGTACGAAGGACAAAATAAAATACTGGGCGTGTTTTATAAAGGTGAATAATAAATAGCGTTATGAAATAAAAGTAGTGCGAAATTAGATTGAATTGAAATTAATACGTATATTTTAACTATAGTCCAACTAGGTATCGAACCAGGGATCTCGAGCTTCTTAGATTCAGATTTTCAAACCACTAGTAGATACTAGGTTCCAGACCAGATGTCAAGTATTATACGTGTCTGCAGTTTGTTATCTAACTAACGCCGTAAATAGCCATGCGGCATGCACTATTTCTCAACATAACAACTTAAAGTTTTATCTAAAAGAGTCAACAACTGCCAGGCAAAACTTTATCGACTGTTATCATGTAAATGTAAGGCAGCACGGAAGTAATTGTCCTGCTTTATGTAGAAAATTTAGATTCAAATGTCGCTGCACAGTTGAATTGTTATGGAACAACGGATTCACAAAAGGACCAACCTGCTTACAGTTTATTGCTTACCTATTTAACAACTCCTGAATTTGCCATATTTCTAATTATGAAAATTTTATTTGGTTTTTTTTTTTTATGAATCACTTGGTCCATTTATTATCTCTTATGTAAATTATTTATGCTAAGCTAACCTAAACTAACACAGTATATACATCATAACTAAACTGACAAAATAGCAACAAAAAATTTAACTCATTAAGTTACAAATATTAATAAAAAAAGTAGGAGAATAAAACTAATTTAAAAATACAAATTATCAGGATACTGGCAGCATTGCCACGCTGGATCGCGAGACTTAGCCGTTGGGCAAAGTAGGAGCCAGCCCTGAGATCACCAGTGGCATGGACCAACCTTGTGGACAACTCCTTGCACAGTTTCTTTGATTGAGACGACCACGGGCCCAAAGTCTACAGCCAGCGCAACAAATTCGTAATTAGCGCATAGCTGTGAGTACTTTCTGGCTGCAGCCCCAGCTCTCCGAGCGATGTTTGTGATGTGAGACGGTGCTAACGTATCCACGCAAGTGGCGTCCCAAACTACTTAGAGCACGTCCAAGACTCCAGGGCACAAGTGTGGCTCCATTTGGTTGAAATTTAAATTTGTAGTGATTTATACCAGCTTTTATTTAGTTTCACCTGTCCTGATGTTTGTCATCAAATCTTGCAAATAAACTCGATCCACTTCCCGGTTACCAATTGAGCTGAAATTTTGCATACATGTGTATATAAATCGCGTGACAATACAATAATCTGGCAGTGACATCCTGGTAGTCCCGCCAGGATCGTCTCCGCAGTACGAAACTCGTTCAACTGTTAATGGCATCGATATGAAATACGGTATGCAAATTAAGTCAACAAAAGGTATAGTCAGCAAAAAAAATCTTGTACTAAATGAAGCTTTTACCAAAAACTTATTTGAAAAATCTACATTTCTGTCTCTGTCTCTCTCTGTTAACGCTTTCCCCTGTGCAGTAGATATAGCGCTTCTTGCGTGCGCGTGAGACATCCCATCCCAGTATGTCTTTCTCTGTCTAATCTTGAGTTTCAAACTTTTATAAGTGTGTTTGAAGTAAAGGTAGCTTCAAAATTGTTTTTCACTTCTCATGCTCGTAAAGTTCGTATTTATGCTGGATCTAGGCGTCATAAAATGACTTTTTATGTTCTTGTGCATAAGGTAAAATCTTCGTCTAAGACCAAGGAAATTAGGTGTCAACAGCCAGAAACAAAAAAGTTTCCACATATTTTTTCAATATTTTTAATTTATATAAAACTAAAAACCAATCAAATAAATCAATAACACTAAAAAAATAGAATTATATAATACTACATGAAAAATAAAAGGTACATCGAAAGTGAACGATTGTTTCCACTGTTGCGTTTTCCTTTCCTTGCAATGTAAGTGAAAAGTGTTAAACTCGAGAATTAAACCCATTTCCCCCTCGACGTGTCTATCCACCCTCGCCGTACCGGCTCGGCTATATAAATGTCTTGTCTTTGTCTTGTGTAAGATGGCTCGTTTTATGCTCTTGTTGTAAAATCTACTATTTCCGTTCGATAACACTTATCGACAAGCTTTGAATTATAAAATAATTAAAAAATAGTCAAATTCAGGGTTCGGCGTGGGCAGAAACTATAATCAGATAAAGACTAGCCATATATACTAGTTGAATAGCCTAGGTACTAGCCCCATCATGCTCTACGAACACCGCGTTTGAACTCATTTCAAAGTGGTTTACGACACAAACTTTCTCGTTCAAACCTCAACCAAAACCACACTGAAGCAAATCAATCAAATTACATTAATCATTTAATTTAATTCATCCAACGTGGAGCGCAAACAAAACGGCCGGTATGCAAAGGGACGCATCGCTCGAAACGCAAATTTTCCTTCACCGCTGTGTATCCAATACCCTAATTGACATATCGGCCGGTGTACCGCTTCCCGCCGGTTATGTAGCGGCTTTCAGTGTGCTGTGCGCTTACACAGCTGTTTACTGTTCAATGTCCAAATATAACTCTATTTAAATTAAATTTTTGAGTAATTGATTGAATAAGGCGTTATTTTCGGATGTTTACGAGTATAATAACCTTTTTATCTTGCTTCTCCACATTTGACTCTGAGGCTTTGTAGGACAAGTTCTCACAATTTTCACAGATTCTGGATTTTTAGGGTTCCGTACCCGAAGGGTGCCAACGGGACCCTATTACTGAGACTCCGCTGTCTGTATATCTGTCTGTCTGTCCGTCCGGCTGTCACAGGGCTCTATCTCTTAAGCCGTAAAAGTTACACACTTGAAATTTTCACAGATTATGTATTACTAGCTTATGCCCGCGACTTCATCTATCTTGCTTCTAGGTTACTCTGCGCGGTAGGAAAGCTCCAATTTTCCAGATAAAAGGATCCTAGGGTTGATCATTGGGGCTCAAACCCTATTATATACTCGGTCATCATCGTCAGTGTCAGTGGTCCGTCGACATCAAAGCCGTAACAGTTACACACTTGATTTTAAGATATATAGTAGGGATAGGGATTGTGGCCGTTATAATAACAAATACTAAAAATAAAATAAAGTTACAAATTAAAGGAGGTCGTCATACAAGAAACGTGTTTTTTTCAGCTTTTTTGGTTGCTGGCAAAAAGTCGTTTCTGGAAAATTGCATACGTTTTTATAATAAAATTCCAAAAAATATTGTAAATGAAACAGATACAAAATTCAGATCTATTGTCAAGAAGACATTAATATCTAAGGCGTATTATAAAGTTAATGATTATATCATGGACAGGGATATTTGGAAATAATTCCGATCCGTATTAGCGATCCCTTCAAATAGCGAACCTACTGTGTTAAAAATAAAGTTGTGTTAAATACTTGTGATGTATAGATATCATTTAATAAATAATATTGTAAATCTGTTTAAAAAAATATACCGAGTGGATGTAGACGTCCTTTTGGATCTCGGGGTCAAAGGCTGGCAAGAGCTGGCCCAAGATTGTAAAGCATGCATATATGGCGTAGTCTGTTGTTGGAAGCCAAGCAAGACCACCTTTGTGGAAAATTAAGTGACGCGTTATTGAGTGTAAAAATCTGGAGTACCTATACCAATTTATGGGATGCTGTGTACGTATAGTCGTGTCGGCTTAACTGGGAGCCGGCGACGGCTGCCGGACGCCGGACAACTGATCTGTCTGTCTGCCGTCGACAGTTGTATGATACTCACGTGCATGAGAGTAATTAGTATCCTGTTGATTGTTGAATCAAAATACGATAAAGTAAAAACAATTTGGTCACCCGCTACTTTATGATAGCTACGTCTATACAACAAAATGTGTGTTCATGCAGCTCCTCCACCTCCTCACTGTAAGAATACACACAAATACAACTGTCACCACCACCACACTACAGTGATGCGTTTCGAACTCAATCAGAGTTCATCCTCAGAGCAACATAATCGCTCACCATGCTAACGGATGTTAGATGTTAGATTTGTTGCATAGATGTAGCTGTCATAAGGTCGCGGGTGAGCAAAGTACCTAATCGCTTTTAGTTAATTGATATAGAGCTCCCCGAAGTACCGCCTGATTCAATAAAATAATCAAAATACACAGGTTTCTTCTTGAATGTGGAGTGGTGACATTGCGAAAGTTGCGAGCAACCAGTGGATACAGGTGATAGGGGGACTTTTTGAGGCTGAGGATGATGATAGAATAAAAGTAACAGTTCTTGTACGGTAACGAGCGTTTTTGGGACCCATTTCGTGAAAAATCCTTTGAATTGTCATACAAAATGTCAGATATTCAATCTTAAGTGGGTCCCAAATTAACGCTCGTGACTGTACTTATTGTGTATCGTCTGAGTAAAATGTAATATGGTTGTAAGGCTGGTAGTTGTATTGTTGTAAGGTTGTAAGGGATTTGCTCATGTGAAACGTTAGATCTGTCGAATTGAAATTTCAGGACTTTATTTTTAATTCCCTAATGAAGCGGTTGAAGTTTAAGGATGCCTAGTGTTTTCGTCTAGATCTGTCGACCTCTGATTGAAATTTCAGAGACATTTGAAATACCACGAGCTTTTGAAATCGTTGCACAAACCTACGAAGCTCAATGAAGAAGCGCGTATGAAGTTCTAAGGTATATCTACTTGAATTTTCACAGCCTAGCGTAACACACACAAATACATACACACACGCGCACAGTGTGTATCCTATTTATATATAGGATAGTTCTTTGGTAGACACAGATCATTGATAGATGTCACTTTTTTCAAATACCGGGTGTGGCCTGTAATACGAGCAAAAAATTAAAACATAGATCGTCCTCGTCAAAATGAACATTAGTTCAGCGACTTTTAAAAATAATGAAGTCTTTGAATTTTCCCTTTTTCATACAAATTAAATACTGCTATCAATGTACGCCATCCTAGAACCTAACTGACGTCGCCTGTCACGCTAGAAACATCAAGCATTTTGCTTTACATTGCTTTTTCGGATAAACTTAAGTGTCATAAAAATTAAAAAACTAATTATTTTTAAAAGTAGCTGAATTAATGTTGTTCAATTTGACGAGTATGTTCTATGTTTTAATTATTTGCTCGTATTACAGGCCACACCCGGTATAAACGTCCATGAGATTCATTTTTGTAACAAAAACGTAAACCTCCAAGTAACAATGAAGAAATGTTTAATAATTTCCAATTAATTCATTAAACAACAACGTTGCATCGTAAAATTACTAATTAATCCCAAACAGGCGCAATAAATTCAAAAGTTAAATTGCAGTAAACTTTTCACATATAGCCGGAGGAATTGCGGAGGTTCTATAAGGGTGTTTTTAGGGAAAGGGCGGGAGTAATATATGTGACAGTGTGGTCATGCTTCGCGGAGCAAGAAAGAAATGTAACCATTCGAGTCTCGTATTGAGTATCCACTGAAATTGCTCTCTAGATAAGCTTGTTATATTATAGATAGCCTGGTCGGCCGCGGTTTGATCGGAGTTATTTTTTTGTTAGATCGTGTTTTCTCGGAGAAAGTAAAAGTAAGACATAATCTAAATAAATATGAAAATAAAAAAATAACAATACTAAGTCGTGTCTACCTAGATGAGAACCCTAGAACACAAGTTTGCAAGTCCACCATTACCACTGAATCACCACGTTTGATGATAGAATCATTAAAATTTCAGTCTAATTGCGCGTGAAATTTAAGCTAAGAAAAAAAACATTAAAATTGGTTAATTAAAGCTGGTTTTCCCAGAGGCTGAAAAGAGAGAGAGATCCCTGAAATAAATAAATATACAAGAATTTCTCTTTTAAAGATATAAAATTCTTTAGGTGATTCTGGAGACGTGAGTACGGTGAAGTCAACTGTTCACAACTCCGTAAGTTTTTTTTACATTTTCGTCATCATCATGTCAGCCGAAAGACGTCCACTGCTGGACATAGGCCTCCCCCAAGGCTCTCCACTCAGACCGGTCTTGTGCTTTCCGCATCCACCGCGATCCCGCGATCTTAACCAAGTCGTCGCTCCATCTTGTTGGAGGCCTACCGACAGCTCGTCTCCCGGTCCGCGGACCACATTTTTTTTAACATTTTGATGAGACTTTATTCTCGTGTTTATTTTTATGAACATTATAGGATATTGCTAATTTGTACAAAAACATAGGTGTCATTTATTTATTACTACTACAAAACGCTAGCACATTATTGACCAAGTTGATCCGGTGGGTTTGTATTAACGGGGTAAATCAAAATAGCTCTAAGTTAACTTGGCAGTACAAAAGTTCGTCGAATTAGATGATTTATCTAAACTTTTTATAGGGGTTTCCGCGGACCGGGAGACGAGCAGTCGGTAGGTCTCCAACAAGATGGAGCGACGACCTGGTTAAGATCACGGGATGGCGGTGGATGCGGAAAGCACAAGACCGGTCTGAGTGGAGAGCCTTGGGGGAGGCCTATGTCCAACAGTGGAGGTCTTTCGGCTGACATGATGATGATGATAAGAACTTTTTGTAGGGGTAGTTTTGTTAATTATAGAAGATCGGCATAACTATTTCTAGTTGTTTATGCTATTCATAAGACCAAATATTGAGGGTCCGTTTTCATTGTTTCAGAAGATTAGATTTGTGATGCTCAGGATAGAGAAGAGTGGAGGAAGAAAGGGGAGACTTTTGGCCAGCAGCGAGACTATTACGGGGTAGGTACATAAAAAAAGAAGATTTGCGTTCCAGTCTTGCCAAGTTATATTGGAACTTGAGTCAAGTACATTTAATACATTTATAATAGTAACTGTGATACGCTAGAAAAGGGTTATCTTTACCTTCTCGCTTGAGGAGGGTTGAGGACTGTCATTAGTAATTCAATCACGATCTGCGGAACTATTGAATATCTTCGGAGCTCATCTTGTAACGTTACATTGTATAGATAATATAACATACTTTTTCATCATTTTTTATGCCTAGTAGTTAAATAGTGACCTAACAAACTGCCAAACTGGTTTATAGTGTTCTAAATAAAAACCGTGAGCATATTATTACTGGTAATGTTTTTACTTTTATTTGTGGCATCGCATATTTAACAATAAAAATAACTATTTTGAGTGTAAAAACACTGTATATTGATAACGACTGCCCTGCCTAATAAACTGTTGCTTAAGTATATTATACCAAGTACCAAGTGTACAGCTGATTAAAGTTGAATGAAAGACACTCCAATTCCTAAAATACGCTTCAATTAATCAAAGGGCCCATTGTCTAAAGCCGTGAAGTTCACGCTTCGACATCACCCGTCCCAATATTCAACCAGACGACGTCCATAATTCAAAAAGTCAATTCACCGTCTTCATTACAGGGTGCCAATCACATCTCGTGTGAAATCATAACTCAGCAAGACGCCAACCCCTCTCTAAATCTTTGGGGAAGCTCTATCCATTGCGTTTAATTATATCCCGACCCCAAGCTCTCCAGTACCTGAAGATCGTTAATCTTTCTTAAAGATATATTCCTTGGAGCAACCTTCGTTGCGCCCTCAGCGGTAATCGCTTCTTATCGTGTGCATACCGCGTCAGCCACTGCTTAACCTCTGCGCTTTAGGCCTTTTGCGCATTATAAGAAAAGGCTAAATGTAGTTACATACTTTTAAGATCTTCAGCACAAAATTTGAGTACGAACTTGATTTGACTCCTGTCTGTGCTCGCAGATTCCTCGAAAACCTCGTGAGTAAAAAAAAATTGCACACACAAACATCACGCCCGTATTCCCAAAGGGATAGGCAGAGCACACGAAACGTTACCGTTTTAGCAAATTGCATAGTGCTTTTTTTAAATGCAGACGTGCATTATAAGGTTTTCTTATGAATAAAGGTATAAAACGGTTTTTCGGAAATTTCGTTTTCGGAGGTTTTACACGGCAGCGACGAATATATTTGTTACGGGATACAGACTGTGATTACCTTCCATCCTGTAAGAAACATATCTAGGGAATCACCAAAAACTTGTTATTTCGAAATTTTATATTTCCCAAGAATAACATCGTGGTCTTCATTTAAGTTGTATTCGAAGAACATCAAAGTCAAGTCAAAGTCAAAATATCTTTATTCAATTTAGGCTACAACAAGAGATTTTTCAAAATGGCCGCGCCGCTTGACAGTAAATTTTAATATGGCGCTGCCATTCCACAGGTTATGAATGTCAAAAAAAATCTACCACCGGTTCGGAAAAACCTCTGCTGAGAAGAATCCGGCAAGAAACTCAACGAGGTATACAGGGTGGATTTCGACGAGGGACCTTTGCGGAACTGGCAGATAGTTCAACCTTAGCACTATATTTCCCCCATAGAAACTATGGAATATATGTTACCGTTTTCAAGTTATAGCCTTTGAAACATTCATACCAAAAACTACTTTGTGCCAACCCTAAACAGGTGGCTGGGTCAATGTTCTTACTTGTAAACAATCTTTAGACGTCAGGATATTAGGTTAATATGTTGCCATTTGTCCATTCTTAGGACTGCGTGCAACGCTAAATAAATCGTTGCAGGATTTGCAGAGGTGATTGTCTCTGGAGTATTTATGTAATTTCTTAGTTGTTGTTGTTTCTTTAAAAAAATATGGCTCTGTCCATCGGAGGACAATTTTGCCAGTGTCTAGTAGTTTATGCCGTTGTACGGTAAAAAAATTCTAGAAAACGAAATATGAGACGTAATGGTGGATGAACGATGACAGCGCGAACTATTAGATTAGATTAGATTTTTAGAAAAATATGGCTCTGTCCATTGGAGGACATTCTAACCACAACAAATAACTCACATGACATGACATGACACTGACATTCACTCAAATGTACCCAATCGTCATAAACAATTAAAGAAAATAGTAACCTCTTTCATCATAAATAAAATCTCTCTGTTTACCTACCTAAACTGATAAAAAGGTTTTAGTTCGTTAACTCGCTTCATCAAATTATTTTCGAATTAATTGAAATTGTTCCCTGGTTAATCAGCAATTCATACAATTGGCTGTCCTTGTTTTTTTATTTTATTATGGTTATCGTCAAAAAAATTAATACTTAACAATATTTGACGGATATTGCGCTGAAGTTGTAGTAATAGGTTGTCATAGGACTCTTCATTCGGCGAGCCGAGGTAGAACCAACGCATTTTTTACAACTATCGAAACTCTTTGCATGATTGAAAATCGATCATAAACATATCATAAATACGATGTTTGGAATGAAATTGACATTTAAGTTCATTTCATTTGCTTCCTATACATGAAAATGTCTTTGTTAAATGCACGTGGATATTTAATTTGCTCATGTTATACGCGAGCTGCAATTATAATGCGGTTGAAGCTTTACGACCACCACACCCAACAGGTAGTAGGACAATTTTACGTGCTTGTGATCGTGTCGCCAACAATCAGCCCGTTGTACCAAGAACAGCTCAGAACGATCAACGTGGAGGACGGAGGACCCGGTCTTGCGGCTAAACTTGAAGAAAGAATACTGCGGTATTTTGAGCGGAATCCAAGAAAAAGTTCGAGATCAGCTGGTCGACATTTCGAAATAAGTCATACCGCAGTACTAAAAGTTCTTAAACGTGCCCGCCTTCACCCTTACAAAATACATACTCGGGCACGGGCTGCAGCGTGTATTATTAGACACGGAGGAACATTTGAACACCGTATGTAAAAATTGTAATAAAGTAATTGATATTCGTATTTTTGCATTTTATTTGATTTATTTGACTTTTATGTGTCATTTTTACATCAGTACGATGACAACAACTCTCGGAAATAAACGTAATATCCCGAGTTTTTCCGACGGCGATTCCTTAATCTAGCCATCTTGCCGTTATGTGCAGATGCAATATAGGGTTATCACCAGTTAAAAATGAGTGAAATTTGTATTTTTTTTTTACTTTGTTTGAGTTTCTAAACATTATAAATCGACTGTGTATCACTTAAACAATGCAATATCTCCGCAAAGGTCCCTCGTCGAAATCCACCCTGTATATATTTTTTTTTAAAACAGATTTACAATATTATTAAATGATATGTATACATCACAAGTATTTAACACAACTTTATTTTTAACACAGCTTTATTTTTAACACGTATAATCCGTAAAAAATAGATTTTATACACTACTTAGCGGTTAGGCTTTTACGAATTTATTCTATGAAATATCGGGACAAAAAAAACCTGTATGTTATTCCAGAGATCTGGCTTTCTGTATAGATACCTAATTTCATCATATTACAAATCATTTTTCATAAATCTTGCAATGAGTTTAGTCGCACTGGTTCTTCTAACGAGACCGATATAGAGAGTGAGAGAGAGATAATAGTATTCTATACAATCGCTGCATAATAAGGATCTTAAAGTCAAATACTGTGTTTAGGGCATGAGGTTTTGCCGAGTGCGCTAAATTAGCTACAAGACTTTAAAACCTAATTATGTAAGGATTGTACACAATACCTACCTACTTTTTTTACGAGTAAAAATACCGAAATTAATCAATATCTCAAAATCATTTCGGGTCTTCTAATTTCTATGGCATTATAAAACCAATGAGACTGAATTTCTTATAAGGAATTTCTCATAAGACGCAAGAAATTTTCTTATAATACCTACTTCTTGGTTGCCTGCCCTCACTACATAAGTCTTTGAACTCTTCCCCCCGAGTATTAAGACGGTACGTAGGATTTACGTGTCTCGATCGCGACCCCAACGTTTATGTTCATTGATTAGCGACTCAATAAGCTCCATTAACCAATTTGTGTCCCTTGATTTTAAGTTTGTCGAAGATTTGAATCTTTGAATCCTCAATTACGAAAATTAGCTGTTATAGTTAGAATATTTCGTATGATGTTCCCCTCTTAAATTAGGACCCCTACTTCGGTGCTTCTTGTTTAAAGATATTTGACTTAAATAAAACGGGCTTGATAGTGTCTATCACATCGAATGAAAGAAAAGCCCAACTACGAGTACCAGCGCTTTCGGATTTATAAACAATGATTGACAAAAGAGTGCGCCACATAAATTCGACAGAAACTTTTTTTTAACAAAAACCACATTCCAATTTTATTGGTTCATTGGTTGGTTGAAAAATGATCAGTAGGGACGCAATATTAAGCAAAGTGCCGTAATTTATAATAACATGCTAAAAATAAGAATAATTATAGTTTTAAGTACCTACTTATTTCATGTTGAGGGTAGGAGCAAAACGAGTGTTCGCCACGATTGTTAATTTTTAAGTCAAACTACTCGTATTTTTGTAAAGTGTTAACTGTTTAAAACCAATAAACAACTATTATTATTATTATTCAACCAATACAGCAAAAAAAAGTAAATAATAAAATTATATAAAGTTATATGCATCAAAACTAAATGACGGTCAGGGAACTGATAATTATAGTATAATAATTTATTGAATCAGGCGTTACTTTGCGGAGGTCCATATCAATGAACTAAAAGAATTTCCTTGCTCACCCGCGACCTTACGATAGCTAAGCTTATGCAAAATATGCGTGTTCATGCAATTCCTCCACCTCCACACTGTAAGAACACACACAAATCACACAAACCCATCTATCACCACCACCACACTACACTGACGCGTTTCGAACACAAACTGAGTCTAACAACTGGTAGCATGGTGTACGGTTGTGTCACTCTGAAGATGAGCTCTGGTTGAGTTCGAAACGCGTCAGTGTAGTGTGGTGGTGGTGATAGATGGGTTTGTGTGATTTGTGTGTTTTCTTACAGTGTGGAGGCGGAGGAACTGCATGAACACGCATATTTTGCATAAGCTTAGCTATCGTAAGGTCGCGGGTGAGCAAGGAAATTCTTTTAGTTCATTATAGTATAATAGTATGTCACCTGAGCTAAAAAACGTATGTTTATTTTCCCACCTTAAATGGGACAGAAATTTATTATTATCGTATCGGTACTCCATCTGCACATTTTAAAAATGTACGTAACTACAGTTAATGTCCTTGTTGCTGTCAACGTATGTTGGAAATTTTGTACAAAATTGTAAGAAGGCTTACACAGTGACAAATGACTAAAGTGTAAAGATATTTTGGACCTCGACTGTAGGTACCTACTTTAATGGTGTCCGCCATTTCAATTTCTAATCTTGAATGGGAGTAAATGAGACGCTTTGACTTTGATATCATGAAGCTTAGGGAAACATTACATTAATTACACGCTCCAGCTCGTGTCGAGTAAGAGATTTGGTCTTTGACACAACTCGGACAAGAGCTGTACATACAGTCTGGTCACGGCGAGCGAGTACTAAGCAAATACATTCGCCGCCCGTTCGCTTTCCAATTAAGTTTAGAAACTGTTTGAGTTCTGTTCAGGTATCATACCCGAATGCCTTTGACGTCCTCTCATAATCATCCAGCCGTAATGTGTAACTTGCCATTGAATTCAGAATGGGAGTGACACTTTAGTTCTTACTTTCATTGATAGGTACCTACAAAAAAAGTCCATAAAGTCTCTTAAGCCTGCAGAGTTCTTGAAAATATTGTGAGTTTGTGTCCATAAAAAGTTTTTCACAAATTTCCTGCACTAAAAATGCCGGAGAAATATCCAAATCGGAGTTGTATCACGTAATAAGGTAAAGAGCTGTCGCGCGGGAAAATGTCGAGTAGACATTAATGTCTACAAAAATGAAGACGCTATCCAGAAACGTTAAGATTTATGCACTCTGGCCCGTCTGCGAGACTGTAGACAATGAGAAGGTCCCGCTGAAGTTATTTAAATTATGCGACAATTTTCTTCGGCCGTAATATTAAGTAGTAAAGGCGTCGGGACCGCGGTAAATGACGCCTAAACCCGTCTCCATGAAAAGGCTTCGCGAAGCAGATTCGAAGCAGAGCTGGCAGCACAATGCAAGCTGATCCCGGCTCCGCTCCAACACCGAAATTATTACCATTGTGTTATAAAGCCGGGTGGTTTATGACACTCCAAATTAAGCGGTGAAGTTTATTCTTGATTTCAAATTGAGTGAGTTCCTTAATTGGGTGTGGAACTCATACAAAAGGTTATGGTGAGCGACACAAAATGAAAAGTTTCGTTTAAATTTTCATTGTTTACATTAAATAAATAGGTACAGCAGTTGAAGTAAGAGCGGCAATTAAGAAGTTTCTTTACATGCCCGTTTCGTAGAATTGAAAAAGGCGCAGGAAAACGATTCTGCCCTCCTAAGCCGAAAGGCGCTATCTAAAAAAAAACGCTTTTCTGTCATTTACACCATGTTTTAAGCTAATAGTATTAATAACTCAAAAGTGTTTTTTTTTTTGAGATAGGGCCTTTTGACTTAGGAGGGCAGGATTTTTGTCTTAAAAATAATAGTAATAAATAATAAATCTCATGTGAATGTATGTGACAGTGGACACATTTATTATTGACCTAGTTCCAAAGTAAACAAAGCTTGTACGGACGGCTTTACTGGTGCAGCACAGAATTTTTTCAAATAAAATGTAGCCAATGCAGGACGGCTTCAATTTTATATCTTTGATATTTACATATAATGCCCGTTATTCTGCATTTTATGCGTTAACAGTATCAGGTGCATGCTGACGCCTGTGCTGACACCATAGTCATATTACAGGTACGTATTGAAAACAACAAGCTCTTGATGGTAAATTAGCAATCGTAAACCCTGTTTTAACCTTCCGTAGTAATCCACGTTAATTCATTTTTAATTCGCGGCTAATAAACATAAAATTCCCTCGACTTTTAATAACAGTTCAGGGGACATACAAGCCGTTCCTGACAAAAGCAATTTAGCTCAGAATTCGTTAAATCCACAGGAATAATACCCCCCAATTTGTTGCCCTTTCATAATTGAGTAAACATCGTAAAGCAGTTTCTTTAAAGAGCTGTGTAAACAAGATTATCATTCCGCGTCTCCTTGACCCAACTTCGTAAAATCTTGAAGTTTGCTTTTTAATGTCTGTTTTATGGCCTTTTGCATGAGTTTGCACTATTGTTTGGGCTGACGGCTTTATGAATTGAAATACCTTGTATTTTTATGCAGTCTAGCCAAGCGTGAAGCGTGTTGGTGTTATTTCTGCGTTTGTTTTAAGTCACGTTTAGTCTATTTTGTGTGTTGAGATATTTTTTCAACTGAAGCTTGAGACTACTTTGCACTCTGTATTTGAATAGGTACACTTGTGGTTCTCAGGATCAGCTGAACAATTCCAGCGATTTCATAGTAATTCTAAAATATTTATATTTATTCGAGTACATATATAGACCCTACCCACCCTACATGATACGCAGACTTTTATGTTATTGTGAGATCTTGTAACAATTATAACGATTTTGTTTAATTTTTTGGGGATGAAAATCGATCTAGGGGTTTTGCAAACACTAAGCGAGGCCTGGTCTGCGGACTATGTTTTAGTAAAAAAAGGATAAGCACAAATTAAGAACAGGCCTGATTACCATTTCGGAACAAATTGAGTTAGTCCCGCTTGGGTCTGAACAGGTGAGTGCCCAAAAACAATGAGTACCTACATTTTTCCTTTCCTGAACAAATTTCAAACCAAACTAGGTTACATTCAATTTTCCCGAGGATAAAGGTGGATTACGCTGTAACAGTGAGCTAAGCTGAAAAGATTGTGCTCTAGAATATTATCGTACGGTGTTTTTGTCTACTAATCCTTTGTTTCCACCTTCTTTGCGCTAATTTATAGCCGCATCCTTATATTTTAAGGATTTTCTAGGTTTATTTATACTTACCAACTTTGCTATTTAAAATTTTACAAGCTGTTGCAAGCACCTACGTCTGCGTCTGAGAGAACTACACTATTCCCCGGGGTAACAAAAATTATGGGCTAATTCTTATACAGGTAAAAAAGCTATCTGCGACTCAAATTTCTATAAATTCTCCTCAGAAATGTATGTGTGAAAGCATAGCAAACACACACGCAGACACCCTCACAAACTTTACATTTATTTTTCAGCTTTGATAGTTAAAAAAAATGAAATATATCTGTGTTTCGAGAAAAAGATTTCCTGCCAGGTTTTTAGTGGCGTCTTCATTTTTCCGAAAGCGCTGGTAATATAAGTAAAGCAATATAACTGGTATATAGGTAAGGTAAGTGACACGTAAAACAACCTTTTGCGGCCTACTTGCATAATAAACGTTTTGATTTTGAACGTAAATAATACCACGACCTAATTTATGATGGTTTCTATGGGAATTAGGTAAGAAAGTAAACTAAAACCGGGATATTCGATTCCACTGCCTGAGCCGCGGATTAAAACTAGTTTTGATTAAATATGTTTTCGATAACATCAAAAAATCTTAAACATAACATACTTCAATAGTTTCAACCATAACCTCCTTTCCTTCGCACTGCAACAGTCGTGTCCCGAATACAGAAACAAGTAAGTAGTTTGAAATATGAAGTCAGATAAAGCTCGTCCCTTGAATAGTTTCGAAAGAAATGGTCTCAGTTTAGCATAATGCGATGCACTTAGTCATCGGCGTTATCTAACCGAATATATTGTGGGTTCCGTAGCTATTAATCACGGCAGTTCCAGTAGGAAACGGCTGGTAGTTACGTAAGCGGTTCTAAAGAGCTTTCCGCAGAGCATTTGGTACCAGAATTACTCTTCGCTACTTTTAACCCTTTGAGGCACGTGCATGTGATATATACTTATATGATGTGATATTTGGTGAAGATCCTTTTTTCACCCGTGACGCTAAAAGAAGGGTGTTATAAGTTTGATGCCAATGTTTATCTGCCAACCTGTCTGTGGCATCATAGCTCTCGAACGGGTGGACTGATTTCGATGCGATTTTTTTTAAAGCGAGTTTCCTTGCGGTATTTCTAAGAAGTTTTATTAAAATCGTTTCAGCCGTTTTCGAAATACTGAAGTTTGAAATGTAAATTTTTGGAGGTTTTTCAATTTTACTAAATTGATTACGTTATTGTTACAGTAACATATGTCGGCAGCCGATCGTCAAATCCGCCAGATCACGAAATTCCCAGGCATATCGTGACATGGCGCCATTTCATGGTTTGGCTACGGAACATCCGCCATATCGTTATAAACTCACCGTTTAACGATTTGCCTAGTGACGTTTAGGCAGATCATAAAATTTCTAGGCATATCATGAAACGCCGCTATTTATTTATATTATTTATTTATTAAAAAAACCGTTCGAGCAAAACGTTTCGGGCAATCGGTGGTGTATGCAGGGAACAATAAGTTATCATTCACTGTGGTGTTATAAAGGCTAAGTTTAAAGGGGCAGTTTTTGTTTAATAATGAACGTCTTCCATCCGATAACGATGGGATTGATGGAAGTATTTTTTTTTATTCGACTGGATGGCAAACGAGCAAGTGGGTCTCCTGATGGTAAGAGATCACCACCGACCATAAACATCTGCAACACCAGGGGTATTGCAGACGCGTTGCCAACCTAGAGGCCTAAGATGGGATACCTCAGTAATTTCACCGGCTGTCTTACTCTCCACGCCGAAACACAACAGTGCAAGCACTGCTGCTTTACGGCAGGATTAGCGAGCAAGATGGTGGTAGCAATCCGGGCGGACCTTGCACAAAGTCCTACCACCTGCAAGAGTAATTTTAGTTATAGAGGTATTATTTACCTAATTCACGAATTATCCCGTGTAGGGATTTCTTAGAATCTGTTATTATTCCTTTTCTATAAAATACTTACTCACGCAGTGTCAACCTTTTAGGTCTAAGTGTTTAATCATTAATCTGGGCGTTGATGTGACAGTCAAAGCTTATGTTTTAAATACTTTTTATGACGTTAAATAATCTTTAATCAGAAAGTTCTGTACAGATATACATGTGGAATGAGGGTGGATTTGCGGACAAATGATTGATGAAACAAGAGCGGACGTATGACGATGATTTCTTGGATGAACGAGATGAGCGAATGAGTGAAAGAGAGTTGAGTTACGATCGGTGAGCCTATGCGCTAGTTGGTGTTTTTCTTTAAATACGTATTCCTTATTTTATATTATAATCTTACTTTATTTAAAAGGTTTGTTTTCCTTCGCACAGATCGCTTCAATATTGTCGGATCAGAATAGAAAAAAAAAAATATCTGTGATACGACTCGGACTGGTGTGTACGTGGTGTAACGAGGCGGTTACATTTTCTTGGCGGTTGCTAATTAAACGGGCGGCCGAAATAACAGCACGACGAGTTTCTGCTGGCTTCTGAAGTAAAACGGTGCTTCTGAGCGGCAAGAAACTGCACTCAGCGAGATGCGAGCGGATAAGGTGTATGACGAGGCAGCTAGCGAGGCTCCGAGTGGAGGTGTGGATGAGGCACCGAGACTCAAACTCCGGAGACGACGATTTGACGACGACGACTGCAAGGGCAACGGACGCGATGACGACGTACGATGTAAGTGTTAGCTTGCAGTACATTGACGACCTAGTCATAAATTTAGCGCGCAAGATGAGACGTTCAGCGTGGCTAGATTTATAGAAACATCGACGAAAACGCGTTAATATTTGGATGGACGCCCTTGCAAAAATTATTTGTTGCTAGGCGTAGCATGACGGTACTGCGGCGCTTTGGCTTCAAGCGGAGCGACCGTTTTAAGTCATGGGACGATTAAAGTACGCGCTAAACGAAGAATTCCCTGACACGATCGACATAAAGGCGATACACGAGCTAATGGCGGCGCGTAAAAAGAAGGTAGATGAAAGTTGCCTCGACTACCTTTTCACGATGCGCGAGCTGGGCAACCGAGGGAAAATGCCAGATGATGTGACAATTAAGTATATTGTCGATGGCATCGAGATACGGAGACGAATAAGACGGTGTATACGGAGTGACATCCTACGGTGACTGAAGGACAAACTAAGAATTTTTACGAATTATTAAGAGTAAATTCAGGTATGCATTTACAACACGATGACACGACGAAAAAACCGGCCATAAAGATGTGCTACAGCTGTGGAGAAGAAGGAATCAATGTGTCCAGTATGTGTCCAAACAAGAAAAAGGTACGAAGTGTTTCCAATGGAATCAGTTCGGTCACATATCGGCGCATTGTTGTGCATCAACGACATCGAGCGAGAGCGAATCAGCTGACGAACAAGATGGCGGTACGGACGGAAAAACGACGAGCTTGTTCGTACAAACGTCGGTCACATTCACTCGAACGAACGGCAGGAGAATGTTTTCAGAACGAACGAAGTGACCGAGAACGACAAGAACATGGCGGCAAAGATGGGCGGCGACGTTGTCAAACGTCACATGACAGGACTGACATTGACAGTTGTGACAGTAGCACAAGCAGATGTTGTGATCGAACTCGAGATCAAAACATCGATCGGAGCCGACGAAGACGATTTTGTTATGTGATCGAAGTGTAAACGCGAATGATGGACTTCGGCAGTGATGTGAACGTGTCGGAGTACGTTATCAGTTGTTAGCGCGCCGGGCTACGGAAAAGTGCGAAACTATTGTTGACGGAGCTCGGTGCGACTCGAGTTGTATCACCGGATACGTGAAGACGAACATTGCAATCGACGACAGTGTTGTGATGTTGTTCTACATCTTGTGCCTAAAGACATGAAGCCGTACGATATATTTTAGGCCAGGATTTTTTGTATGATGAGACTGTTGTCATGAAAACAGCAGCCAGCTGTGCAAGCGAGAGGAAAGCTATTTTCATGATCACGTTAAGTTAAAGAGTCAGACTAGTAAAGGAGGTGTAATGAAATTGATCACTTACTGGTATGGTGTTAAATTTAAGATGGTTTTGGTTGATTTTCCCCCCTTAAGTGTTTCTTCCCAAAGTTTAGTTTGTCTTTTATTTTAAATAAAGATGATACTTATAAGACTTATAAGTAAAGTTTTTTTGTCACAGTAAGATGTTAATTAGGTCCTTTTTATTTTGTAAGACTTTATAAGTGCAGTTGTTTTGTTATAATGATGGCTTATAGCACACATGTTTTAGGATTAAGGTGTACCTAGGTTAAGATGTTTAGATGTATAAGATGTTTTGTTAAGAGGATGCCTGGGGACAGTCATGTGTGTAGGATGGCCGAATGTGGGAATGAGGGTGGATTTGCGGAACAAATGATTTGATGACAAGAGCGGACGGTATGACCGATGATTTCTGTGGAATGAACGAGATGAGCGAATGAGTGAAAGAGAGTTGAGTTACGATCGGTGAGCCTACGTGCTAGTTTGTTTTTCTGTTCTTTGTTTACGTATTCCATTTAGTTTTTTTTAATAAACTTTTTTACTTTTTGTTTTAAAGTTTGTTTCCTTCAACGATCCCACATACATAACGCATTGAATAACTTCACAGCATTCAGTCTAAAGTTTGCTAGATACAGATGTCTTCTACTCCAACAATTAACTCACTGATTCACTAATTCCTATTTAAACACCGATTTACGCTTTCGGTTAACCGTAGCCGTTCTGTTTTATACCCCCTTTATACCCCCACATAAGCCGCACATGTTTAGTTTCAAATGGGTAAATACATTGTCATCTATTCTAGATCGTTAGAATAGTATTGTAAACCACCCAGCGCCTTTATTATATTTCATCTATACTTACTGCTCAAAAGAAAATAAAAGAGCTCTTAGCAGCGCCAGTACAATTTTTTGGCATAAAAATTTAAAGTACGGACCCCTTTATGCGCGTGTCTGACTCGCACTTGGCCAGTTTTTTTAGAGCCAGTTCAATTTTTTGGCATAAAATTTTTAATGAGTCGAGTCCGGTGTCGTCATAAATAAAACTCAAACGCATACGATGCTCCCCGTTTAGACATGAACGTGAATTTTTAAACTCAAGTATCAGCGTCGACTTAAGAACTCGTTATCGTCCCGGGGACCGTCGCAAGGCTTCCCGTGACTTCTTTAGCAACAATAAATGCTTTGTCAAACTTCCCGACTCAGGCTAAAGATAACCGACTTGCGTTTGTTTCAAGTTTGCACGGTTTCTCACTTTAGTCCCTTTTTAACCCCCGACGAAAAAGAGGGGTGTTATAAGTTTGACCGCTATGTGTGTCTGTGTGTCTGTCTGTGGCACCGTAGCTCTTAAGCGGGTGAACCGATTTGAATGCGGTTTTTTTATTTGAAAGCGTTTTCTAGCGATGGATCTTAGACATGATTTATCAAAATCGTTCAGCCGTTTCAAGATCATCAGATCTTTTGTTTGCTGCGGTAGGAATCTTAGACGCATAATGGATATTTACTTTACTTTCAAACATATTGGGACCTAAAATTTGAAACACCCATGTATGCTATATAGCTATGCAGATTATGGAATTCTCGGCCTGATGCTGCAGCCAGATATCCAGAACACTAGTAGGTACACTCTTAATAAAACTATAGCAGATATATCGTGTTTGTGTTAATTTTGATCAGTATTTAATTCTAAAAACAATGCAATGGTGGCAACAGGATGAGCTGATGCTGCAGCAGGATACCAGCACAATAGTACACTCTATAAAAAATAATAGCACATATGTTTGTTTGGATTCGTTTTAATCAGTCATTGATTCTACATACAATGCAGTGGTGGCAACACACGAGCTGATGCTGCAGCCAGGATATTCAGCACACCAGTATACTCTTGAAAAAATAATAGCAGATATTTCGGTGTTAATTCCTTTGATCAGTATTTGATTCTACATACAATGCAATGTGGCAACACGATGAGCTGATGCTGCAGCCAGGATATCCAGCACACTAGTAACACTCTATAAAAAATAATTAGCACATATGTCAGTTTGGAATAGTTTTGATCAGTACGTCCCCGTAGAGCGAAAAGTCACCAAGTCGCAAAATGTCGAAATTGGCTTTTTAATGCCATCAACATCGCATTTTTTTTCTGCAAATTTGAGTCTAATCGCTGTGTCAATAAGAGCCATAGATCCAATTTTTAAAAGTTAGTAAAATCATTATTTTTGTTGTTTTGCGCATGAATTAAAGTGAGAAATAACTAAATTACTTAATGAATTTAGACGGAAAATATATCTGTCATAGGGGTTACTTAAGTCATTTTAGTTATTTTTCCATATCCAGTTATGCTTATGACCGAGCACTATTTTGTTTCCAAGTTCACTAAAACAACTTAGTTACCTAACGATTGCAAAATTTGCTACAAAATATGAAAGCGAAAATTAACTAAGTCGTTTTATTGCGGTGCGCTGCCTTGTTTTCGTCTTATTTTTCCCTTTTTAGGGTTCCGTACCCAAAGGGTGCCAACGGAACCCTATTACTGAGACTCCGCTGTCTGCCTGTCTGTCCGTCCGTCCGTCTGTCACAGGGCTCTATCTCTTGAACCGTAATAGCTAGGCACTTGAAATTTTGGGCTCATTTGATTCGTCTTGACGACTACCTACTTTTGGTAACCAGGGGCAAAAAGTACCGCCAACAAAAAGCTTGTATTAGAATTTTTAACAAAAAGTTATTACTGAACTATTTGTTTTTAAGGTATTGTACGGAGGTACGATTTTTCTTGTTTTAATGGTCCTAAATAACCTTTTTAAAAAAAATAACCAGCAATAAACTTTATTTTTTAATTACTTACTGAGTTTTATTGAATTTCTTTACATTATCAAAATTTCAGATGTGAATAGTTATTATAATAAAATCAATTTGGTATTAAAATTTTAGGAACAGTTTAACTAATTATAGTTATTTTCTTACTTGATACTTTAAAAGTGAGCGACAATTCACTAACTCTAGTCGAAAAATCACTAACTGACATCTAGGTTCATAATTTAAGAGATAAAATTAATTATCGCTAATTACCAGGAAAATAGAACTTTTTGATTCGATTTGGCAGTTGGAGCTTATGCCGTAGCGTTATGTATTTGCGACAAGACCATAATTATGATAAATATCTCACGCCAAAAAACGTTAGATTTTTTTTTTATTTTCACAACTTTAAACCGCCGTATCTCAAAACAGCAAAATACGACTTAGTGACTTTTCGCTCTACGGGGACGAGTAATTGATTCTACATACAATGCAGTGGTGGCAACACGACGAGCTGATGCTACAGCCAGGATATCCAGCACACCAGTATACTCTTGAAAAAATAATAGCAAATTATGTCGTGTTTGATTCCTTTTGATCAGTATTTGATTCTACATACAATGCAATGGTGGCAACAAGATGAGCTGATGCTGCAGCCAGGATAACCAACACACTAGTACTGTTTAAAAAAATATACTTATATCAAAGTTTAAAAACATGAAATAAAACTTAAATTTTAAATTTAAAAAACCCCCGACTTAATCACTGGTTTGCTTGGAGTTATGTTTATTTGAAAGTACCTGGGCGACCGAGCTTTGCTCGGGCTAAAACTAGATAATAAGCGTTTTCCCAGAAATAAGACCAAACTAGATCGATTTGTCATCCCCGAAGACCCATAGGTATTTACATACTTACCAAATTTCATCGAAATCATTGGAGCCGTTTCCGAGATTACGATTTTGACAAGAATTGCTCGTTTAAAGGTATTATACATATAGATAGATAGATTTATTGGTGTAAGTAAGTAATGAACAGAGAGCGGAATTTTCATTACTTTTTTGACCTGTCACAGTGACTTCCGATATACATACATAATTATATCGATTGACAACATAGGTACAATACAATACAATACAAATACTGTTTTTTGGGCACCAAAAATAGTAAGCGATACAGAAAACAGATACACAGAGAAAAAAATCAGGGTAAGCAATACCAAAGAAGATTAAAAGTAGAGGTAAACAATAGGCAGCCTTAAGTTAAAAAGCGATCTCTTTCCAATTAACTTTCGAGCAGTTGAAAATGTGAAATAGACATATGCAATGAACAATAAACGGATAACAATTTCTAATATAATAATTCCAGTTCAGTTTTTTTCAATTTCATGTTGAAATTCTTCTGTTGTAAATGTTAACAGGTGTTCAATTAATGTCTCTATAAACGAAATTGATGATTTTTTACAAATATCCATTTGTATGCGGAAAAGGAACGCTCTACATAACATGATAAGTTTACGACAATCTAATTTAAAGTCTAATATATCGACATAATTTAGGTAGAGCCGATAAGTGAGAAAGTCAATATGACAGGTCAAAAAATGCCATGGAAATTCCGCTCTCTGGTAATGAAGCGTGACAGATGGATTGGAAGATAAAGAATATTGCCGAATATTTGACTATCAAAAAAGTCGTTATCACACTTCAAATATCACCATCACCATCATCATCAGTCGGACGGAAGACACCACTGCTGAACAAAGACCTCCCCCTTAGAACGACATAATGAACGACAATTAACTCTCCACTTGTATTTACCGGCTGCCCGCAACTCTCACAATGTCATCAGTTCGCCTAGTGGGAGGCTTCTGTTTGAACTTCAAATATGTCAGTTGGTTATTGTAAAAAATTACATTGTGGGGAGAGGCTACAATAGAGAGAAGTTAATGCAGATACTGTTGAAAAAAATATACTACAGTGTAGGTGATTTTCTGTCGCAAGATAATTTCTAGTACAGTTGTTTTTAGTGTTAGAAAATGTAATTTGCATGCTAGTATAAGAAAATTTTACAAATAGCAGGATAAGAAACCTTTTGTCTCATTACCATCTAATGACAGTTGATGTAACTACTTATTCTATGCAAATAAATCGTCTATCTTCTTTTTCTTCTTCTTCTTCTTCTCTTCAGGCAGATGTTATGCCTGGGGACCGAAGTCCAAATTAAGAGCGTCGGAAGTTATATATAATGCGTTTGAGTTGAGAAACTTCGATAGCATGAGATGTTGGAGTTTCTACGAGTATATATCGTCGGGTAGGTACCTTAAGTTTTCTGGGATGCTCCATATTATTATTTTTTATTTGATAGTAAACTTTTAATGTACCTAGCTCACTCCTGTAGTTTCCTTGCCTAGATAGACTTTTTTATTTTTACAAAAAAATATCTCTACAGGAGTGAGCTACATTATAAATATAATATGGGGGTGGGTAATGATCGGTATAACAACATTTGATATAATTTCACTGGATATAACAACATTGGACATAATTTCTTAGGATAGGAGCTTCACAGAACTTTTTTATAAAATAAACCTAACCTAACCTAACCCAAAGTACATCAAATGGAATTAATAATCATCTCATCATCATCTCTATATCAGCCGTAGGACGTCCACTATTGGACATAGGCCTCCCCATCTAAAATTTAAATTCAAATTCAAAAATTGAAATTCAAATCATTTATTCAGTAAATAGGCCGCAATGGGCACTTTTACACGTCATTTTCTAAACTACCAGATCTAAGATATTTACAATACATATAATATGGCCAAGGTTATTTTCCTTTCAGAGTTTTGAATAAATATGTTAATTCTTCAATGCCTTTTCGTTTTCGACATGCTGAATGATGTCATTGCAAAGCATACGCGTTAATATTAAATAAGATTTGCCAAGAACCAGAACAAATTCAATAATCAATATTAAAATTATAATATATGTTAATTTCAAATTCCTTTACATGTCTGCAATTCGTTTTACAAGACATATTGGTCTTAATTATTATTTAGTTCAAAAACAAAAAGACACGATTTTATGGTACTGTCTAACTGCTTCATCATCAGACCATAGAAACTACGAGTACATTTGGTCAAAGTATGCCCTAAGATTATTCTAACACTACTATTTTACTTGTTTCGGCGTATTCTTCTTGGCAATGATAATCTTTCCGTAAGCGTTGGTAGTATATAAAAACCCTAAAAAGTGTCATCTGGAAAGAGCCCTTTATTAGATTTTGATTTTTGATCGAGATTGGCTCAACTTACTCATCGAGACACAAAGACAACTTTTTTCTACTAACTTAATGAACCACTTTTCCCAATAGCTGCCTTGAATTATCGATACGTCTTACCCCATCCCTTTCAGTAAAGAGCTCCGTAAGTTAACAGGCAGTAGTGAAGCCTGTCATACATCAGGCCCGGAGTGACATATTCTCCTGTCATGCACGCTCTGCAACCTGCTTGAGTCACGTACGAAATCAGGGCGAGCTTGTTTTGTTTGCGTTGTACGTAAGTACAGGCAAGTGTAAAAATAAGTATCTATTCGAACCACTCAAAAATATGTTACTACGGCCTTGTTGCGTCGGAATAATACTCTGTGGCACCTACATACTTTTGAAACTTTGAATAAGTACATATTTTTTCACTTGACTGTACCTTATTATGTGTAGGACTAACTATACGTATATAATATAAATATATTCTATCAAATTTATATTTTTTGGCATATTTGTTACGGGATGGGACGTACGTACAGTCGCTATCAGATATCGGAGCGGCCAAAGTGGTCAAAAATATCGACACATGCACTCTATTATTAAGGTATGTAACTTCTCCAAACTTGTAAGACTGTATAGTAGCTTCCACATTTTTTTCCTATTAAACTCACTCTTTGTTGGAGCCTAACTGGTTACTCTCATCTGCTCTCATCTACTTAAAGGTTGACTGGTAGAGATCCCTTAAGGGATAAGTCCGCCTTTGTACAAGTATCTCAAAGTTTGTCAATTGTGTTTTGTTTGTTTTCTTTTGTATAATAAAGAGTTTACATACATACATACATACTTGTGTCTTTTAGTTTCTTCGGGATGCGGTCTTGAATAAAAAGCGGACTGTAGATTTTTGCTGGTATAATTCGGAATTAAATTGTAAGAACGTTATAGTAATTATGAATTCGTGAATTCAGAAGGTCATAAGAATGATAAGTAAGTTTCATACAAATCATGCAATGTTGCTATATAGAAAAGTATCAACACAAACACTCCATTTAAAGCAAATGAATTGAATTGGTTGAAATTGATTATAACATTTATTTATAACTACATTTCACTAGCTTTTATATAGATGATTTTATTGTATATACTTTTAATAATGAAAAATTAAATAAGAATTTAGGATAAAAAATAACTAATTTTTTAACGATTCTTAACAGGTATTAAAGTTCATGTATCGATATATTTGATCACCTTGGCCGCTCCGATATATCTGATGGCGACGCGCGACTGTACACCATGACGAGCACGTACACCGTATTTTTTTGGTTTATTATGGAAAACTAAACCAAAATAATTGTACTTATTCGTGTTTAGTTGTCCAAAATAAATCAAAAAGTATTGTCAAAACTAAAGCAGCATAAACTTTGCTGTTGAATCACTTTATTGAAACTCCAAAAAAATAAGGGGAAAATTCTACCCCAAAAATGTTGCGTTAAACGTAAGTTTTCCATCAACACGCATCACGCATAGTTACCTGCTCATTTGCTTTACTACCCTTAACTAAAGCGTGAGCGCCAGTAATTCTTGCTCTGAACAAAAACGTGGTATCTGCCCTAGGAAATTTGGCGTAGACTGAGAGAGCCCATTTACATGGGACGACTTTATAACAAAATTAGGCATAAGTTTTTTTTGCTAACCATGCTATAGCAACGCATTGTACTCAGGTCATACATATACCAAATGATAAGTCAATCTGACGACTTGTGGTGGGCCAAAATGTACTAACAAGATTTGAAGCAAATTACGAGAGAATTAATCAAAGTAAAAATGCTTTGTACGAGTGTCAAATTTAAGTTTTCAGAATCCTCCTTGGTCTAGAAATTATTGATTAATATGCTTGGCCATACATTTACTCATTTTAGTCATTATCACTATCATCGTTATGTCAGCCAAAAGACATCCACTCCGGACATAGGCGTCCCCTATATAAGGGCTCTCCACTCACGATCCGCGATCCCGCGATTTTAACCAGGTCGTCGCTCCATCTTGTTGGAGGCCTACCGATAGCTCGTCTCCCGGTCCGCGGACGCCATTAGAGAACCTTCTGACCCCATCGGCCATCAGTCCTGTGAGCAATGTGCCCCGCCCATTGCCACTTCAGTTTCGCAATTCTTCGGGCTATGTCGGTAACCTTAGGTCTACTGCGGATATCATCACTTCTGATTCTATGCCGCAGATAAACCCCAAGCATAGCCCTCTCCGATTCTCCATAGCCCTCTGAGTGACTTTGAGCTTCCTCATGAGGCTCATCATTAGCGTCCACGTCTCAGATCCGTAAGTCATCCATCACTGGCAACACACACTGGTCAAAGACTCTTGACTTCAAACACTGCGGTAATTTGGACGAAAAGACACTGTGAAGCTTCCCGAAGGCTGCCCAGCTGAGTTGGATTCGACGAGTGCATGATCTCTTTCTTGCAGTTGGGCCTACCTACAGGTATACATAGTCGTCATCAACTTCGAGCGCAGCTTGCACAACATGAACATTAGCCATGACTTTCGTCTTATCCATGTTCATTTTTAGGCCAACTCGGTCAGAAACTCTGTTGAGGTCGGCGAGCGTAGCACTGAGGTCCTTCATGGTCTCAGCTATGACAACAAAATCCAATAGGCTCGTCCTTTCCAGTCCAGAACTTTTAAAGCATCCTCTAATGCAGCGGTGAACAGGTTCGGAGAAATCACATCTCTTGTCTGACTTCCCGCTGTAGAGGAATAGGCTTCGTGCTCTGGTTCTGTAGTCGGACGGACAGTGGCGTTTATGCACTTGGTCATTTTAGTGTACCAAAGTAATTAGGTATGTTGAAATTTTTACGACGGAGCTGAAAAGTTATCGAATGGAGACCGCAGCATAGGACATCCACCAACGAGATAGACGGATGATCTGGTTAAAGCCGCGGTGTCACGGTGAATGCAAACCGCTTTCAATCGAAGTAACTTGAAGTCTATTGGGGAGGCCTATGTTAACAAATGGACGGCTGATATGCTGACTGATGATGATTTACTACGAGCATTATTGCAACAATTAAATTAAGTCGATCACCGCATGCAACATGCTGTGACCGTTACGTCTTGAGACATGATTTTTTTAATGGTATTATTAGCTAGTCACAGGGATTGAGAAAGGGATGCTTGGATGGTTTGGGCATATTGAGAGAATTAATGAAAACAGATTGACTAGGCAGATCTATAAGACGAGCGTGAATGGGAACGTTGGGAGAGGAAGGCCTAGACGAACGTACTACAATCAAATCGGGGACGAAAGGTCGGGTCAGGAGTACTCTAAACCAACGTGCATGCATGAAAGATTGATGAATGTAGAGGAAGCGAGAGTTATATGCCAGAATCGTAGCAAGTGGAATGATGTAGTCTCTGCCTACCCCGTTGGGAAAGATGATTTTATGTATGCATGTGTATGTTATTAGCTAACCAAAGACAATAGACAATAACCAAACAATTAAGACCACGTTGTAATGTTTCCCATTAACATTTTGTCTGAAGGTTTATGCGAGAGAAGCCGCAGGTGAAGGCTTGTTCTCAACATGATGCAGAATTTATACGGACCGGGATTCAATTTCCAGAAAAATCACTTAGATCATTAGAATTTGTGAATGTAGTGTGAATGCGTAGACTTATTTAGATGGTACTGAAAATCGTATTTTACTTAGGTAGTAACCATAACGCCGTATCGTACTCGTGTCGTCAAGAGCACGGCATCTCAGTAAAACCCAGTATGAGGCTTTTCGCTTTTAATGCGTCTACGTCGGCCGATAAATTGCGCCCCACACAGGATGAAACGGCAAATATTTATGGATGTAATCCTCCGCTGGTACAGCGTGCACTACAGTGTAATGCAGCCTGATTCTGATAAAATTGCATTGTGTGGACGAAGCGATGTTAAAACATATACAGTACATACAGTACATTTAGGTACTTATTACGGGCAACTTTGTCGTATTCCAAATTAAGAATCCGCGAAAGTGTTTTGGTTGTAAAGACTGAGATAGCAATATGATTAATTAAAGTGCTATAAATAGAATGCCCAATGTACTAATGGGTTTATAAATAGTGGTAACATGCACTAACCAGCAAAGCGTTGGCAGGCCTCTTACAAAATGGACTGATAACATTGTGAGTTTCGGGCAAACGGTGGATGCAAGTGGCGAGGTATCGGTCATTGTGGCGTTCTAAGGAGAGGCCTTTGTTCAGCAGTAGACGTCTTTTGGCTAATCAAATGGTGATAATGACGATGCACTAACATGTAGGTACAAGCAACATTGGCATGCAAAAATTATCTTATTTACTAAAATGGATTTTCCAAGCCGGAATAAGTACATTACTGTGTTTAAATAGGTAAGAGCTAATTCAATGATGTCATGAAACTGGCACTTACTCAGTTTTTTTTAAATAACGCTGTACCGCTCATCGGCTTGTGAGTTAAGTGAAATCCGCACACAAAGACTCGTTAACTAAACTCACCAAAGTTACTGCGACTTGAACGAGCATCTGTCCCTCAAAGTTTACTCGCAATGAAAACCGTTTACGGCACGTAAACATTCAAGGCTAACAATCAAAACAGGGTAAAGACTGAAGTCGAACCCATAACGAGGGCTTCCTGTGACGCTCCTAAATTCTTAATACCTCACGTAACAAGACGGTGTAGAGGGGAGAGATTGCACTTAACTTTTATTGTCGAAGCGTTGTTACTATCCACCCCTATTAGGAACCAAAACCACGCGACATAAATCCGCTGACCCTCTCACACCTTACTGCGTTGAAGGGAGATGGAATGTAAACTTGAGTTAAGGTGACGTTGAATAGTTGTGAGAATTGTGGAGGAGCAGTTGCTTCGATCGATGATAATGCACTACGGCTTGCGTTAGACGTAAGGGAATTCGAAGGATACAGAGGGGCTACTACGAAATTCGAAAACCGAAGTTCGTATCGCACCGCCCCGCTCACTCTTGTTTTAAATAATATGAGTGTCAGCGGGACGGCAAGACACGAAGTTCGAATTTTACACTTCGTAGTAAAGGGCCAGTTTAACGGAAGTGTTTCTCTGTTTGCGTGTTCCCGAGACGCTTTTGTTTGTATTGTTTGTCAGCGTAATACAGTTTAATTGATGTTTGTTTTGGTCTTGTAGCTCTGAAAAGAATGTACAATTTTATAGCGACCTATATCTGTTCGGGTTACTAAGATAGGTAAAAATACAGGACTTAAAATAAAAAGTCGCGGTTATGTGAGGCAGACTCCCACATGAATGAACACTAAGCAAAATATCCAATAATTTCATTTAAGAGGAGGTACAGAGGTAAAGGTCAAAGATATGTTTACATACGTACGTATACGTTTTTTCATGTTTGAACTTTTGTATAATATTTTTAGAAGGCATACAGTGGTAAGTACTTCTACTTGTATGTACACAATAACTCTTCCACTAACTTTGAGAATCACCAGACATTCCTCTTACGACGTCACATATGTAGTCTCGAGTTTTAACAAGGCAAACTTGTGCCTAACTACCAAGTAGGCAGGTTGTTAGACCAGCCCACTGTAATCGGCTTAGTTACTAGGACCCTTCAATGGGATTAAACACTGGAAAATGAACACAAATAATAATCCTTTCGTAGTTAAATGGAGAAGTTTGGGAGTACAGCAGAGACGTAAATAATTGGTGATTCGGTGCAGTGATTGGTTCGTTATTTACGATATTATTATAAGCTTATATATTATTATTAGGCTTTTGTGTGTACCTAGTAAGGTAAACGCCCGAGTGCTTGACACGCTAATGCCCAATAGACGTCACCCTGTCATCTCTATTGCTAATGACAAAGATTAAAATGCCAACTATTGGGACAGTGACAAGCACTGGACCATGTTGCATTGGACCAAAAACTTCTGCACAGGTAAAGGTGATCAAAAGTACGTACATAAGTAGCATCCCACTAATATTATAAATGCGAAAGTCTGTAAGTCTGTTTATTTGTTACTTCATCACGTCCAAACCGTTGAATCGATTTAAATGAAATTCAGTACACAGATAGTTTGAGTCCCGGGGAAGGACATAGGATAGTTATTATCCCGGAAAATTGCGTAGTTCCTGCGGGATAGCGATAAACGAATTCTACGCGGACGGAGTCGCGGGTAACAGGCTAGTGTATGAGTATAATAATGGTTACAGATATAATGAATAACGTATTCTCATCGGGAAAAGTCGGATCTCAAGCGGAATACGACGGCATCAATTATTTTATTAAATGAGTGTAATTTTCAAAATCCATTAATATGGAACTTTATTGTGTTTTATTTTATCTGGTAAGTACCTACAGATTATATATGTCTAACAAAGTCAACATTTTTTGTTGTTGTTGTTGGTACCTCGAAATAACCTTACCCACCGATTATTTGACAGTACGCACCTTTAAAAAACAATCGACTTTGATCATTTGTTGCTCTTAACCTGGAAAAAATAAAATTTACTATCGAATAACATTTATTTATTTTTGCTTTAGTAAATTTTAATTTCTAGTAACAATGCTCTCCCAAATTGTAAAGATTATTTTTAATATTTTACTTCAACACTCAATTTATCTATGTATTCTAAATACTTCGCCTTAACTCCAACAAAATCCGAGCACTCCGTGTATCTTCAGAAACTAAGAGTAGGTACACTAACGACGTCTTCCATTCTTAAGCGTTTACAATGCTCAATACCTATCTTCCCGGATCGTATAGAAAAGTCCACGTGAACTTTTCCGGTCACGGCCATCGGATTTTCCTAACGAGATCAGGAAAATGGCTGACAATGGAACCGAATTAAATAGGAACGTACTTAAAATGGAGCCCGTAGCAAGAACATACACGCATAAGAGAATGATTTGGTGTCCACGAAATATAACGTGCATTTGACATGTTTTTTAAATATTTAGAAAAAGTAATTCTTTGTAAAAAAGAAAGCAATTTGAGAAAACAATAGGTACTTAAACGAGAAAGTTCGGGGAAGTGTCTGTCTTTATTTCTATTATACTTTGGAAGATTTGGTATGCGTGTAACCCCTTACCTACTTACATACTTTTAGTTAATGTTAATCAAACCACACCAGCTTTCTGTTGTTGTTGGTTGGTACAAATTATAATTTTTTCAAAGGGTCAGTACCGCATATGAAATTCAACTTGCTATGTTATATGTGCAAGGGCGGCAATGGTTGCATTTTATCAAGTGACCTACGTCTGCTTGTTCGTCCCTATGATGTATATAAAACTACACCGAACGCGATATTTACGAGAATGTAGAGCTTCCACATCTGACAGTATATTATTCTGATATGATAATTGAATGGTTTTGAACATGCTCCTTTCCTTTCTTTGTCTGTAATTAATATATAAAGCTATGTAAAACTACTACTAAATGCTGTATATTGTAGAGGTAAATCATATACATTTTGTCGGCAATTTTTTTTATTCCGCTGGATCGCAAACGAGCAAGTGGTTCTCCTGATGGTAAGAGATCACCATCGCCCATAGAAACCTGCAACACCAGGGGGATTGTCGATGCGTTGCCAACCTAGAGGCCTAAGATGGGATACCTCAAGTGCCAGTAATTTCACCGGCTGTCTTACTCTCCACGCTGAAACACAACAGTGCAAGCACTGCTGCTTCACGGCAGGATTAGTGAGCAAGATGGTAGTAGCAATCCGGGCGGACCTTCTACAAGGGCCTACCACCTGCAATAATGTAATATAATATATTTATTCTCCTCATATCTCCTCAATTTACAATGACATCTCTGTTTGCCCACGCTCTCTAGAGACTCACCAGCAATTATGTTCAGTTTTGTTACACGTAAGTGGAAAAAACGTTTGATGGTTTAAATTGGAGCGACGTCGTTTGAGAGCCGGTCAGCCCGATTAAAGCGGAACTCTGTAAATAATCCAGAAATAATGAGGTAGCAATTAAATACAGCTTTGAGACAAACATTGGGCACGTGGAGAGGGCTCACATCAAAGGGACAGATAATACAAGTGATACACCGACACATGGTGCGCGTGGTGTAACGGTTGTGCGACAGCGATATGGTTAATATCTACCCTTTAATTTATTAAAATATATAATATTTAACAAACGCGTTCTGAAGTTGAAGTAAAAACTATCCTAAGAATAACTTAACTATACTTAATATACATTTCGCCCATGTCTTGTCCCTGCGGAAGAGTACTCATAAGGCTGTATATCCGCGATGGATTGTGATCCCAATACGTTTATTTTTTGACATTAAAACCGACTTGCATTCTAGACTAAGGTAAGGTAAACGCCCAAATGCTGGCCACGGTATCATTAGTTGGAATCTTTAATTTTATTTACATCATTAGCAATACCAGTCCATTTATTGGCTATTTTAGCATGTCGACAGCTAGAAAATTAACCTCAATCTAAAATATGTTTGGCTAGTGTTACAATAAGTTCAACTGAAAGTTTTTGAGGAAGTTTTTCAGAAAAATTCATTGTGATTGACAAACTAGCTTGACAGTTTAAGTATCTAATTATTTAGAACATCTATGAATTTCTTTCGAACTTCCATTAGAAAAATAGTGCACACAATCCTCACACAATCCTTAAAACCATAATCCACCATTGTCAGCCACACTGCCATTTCCATCCATCTTCAAGGTGAGGTCTGAAATCCAGCAACTCTGCTGAGTCCTTTAACTCATCACAAATTATGTTTTATCTTTTTTTTTCATTGTATTTTGTTATGATATAATTTTATTTGTGAATAAATATTCTTTTATTAATTTATTTATTTTATTGAAAAAAAAAAAATTGCACCATTTAATACCACAGCTTTTAGGTTTCTATACAATAAAATACAGTAAAATACAATAACTCTTTATTGCACACCAACACATAGTAAGCAGAACAGCAAAAAACACAGGTATAAATATACATAGAGATTTTCTTAGCTAAGCAATAGGCGGCCTATCGCTAAAAAATCGCTTATCGTTAAAGCGTGTTATAAAATTTTCTTAGACAATCAATAATCTTATAACTTGTGCCCTCAAAAGTTAGAAGGCCTTTAAATCTGCCTGAATTTAACTAGGTAGGTTAAAAAGGATTTATCAATTTTGTTTCGACATGAGTACACTAAAGCTTATTCGAGAGTTTTGTGGGGTCTGGAAATTTTGTTTCTCTATACAGACTAAAATAGGAAAATAATTATGTTTGCTTAAGTGTTATTTTTCATTTGCTGAGTTGCATGTTTTGGAAATATCTGTGCACCTGACTATTACAGGAAGTTAAAGATAAATAATCAATAAATAGTCAATAAATAAGCAATAAGTTCGCACTTGTTCTGCTTGCAGTGTTATCACCGAAATAATAAAAAAAAAACCGGCCGAGAGCGTGTCGGACACGCCTTAGATAGGGTTCCGTAGCCATTACTAAAAAATCAAGTAAAATTTTCTAAGGATTTCGTATTGTGTACGGAATCTTCCAAGCTTAGGTATATATTTTATACCTGAGGCTACTATTTATTCTTAAACTACTAATAATTCTCAAACAATCTTAGCCTTTATAATTTTCCTTGTCAATTTGATATACTTACTACCACCCTGAATTTTTTCAAAGTTTTCCACCCAACAGTTTAAATTTTAAAGGGACGCTCGATATTAATGAAAATTTGCACTTTAAAGTTGAATATTTCGCAAACAGATCAATGAATCGAAAAATCGTCCAGGCTACCCCCCAATCGGTTTAAAAGAACTATCCAACGCTACCCTACACTATAGGGTTAGTCGAGAAAAAAAAATCACCCCCACTTTACGTCTACGGGAGGTACAATACAAATTTTTTTTACCACTGTCGGCATGACTGATATGTATATTCATGCCAAATTACAGCTTTCTGGTACTAACGGTCTCTGAGCATAGCCGCGGACGGACAGACAGACAGACGGACAGGCATGGCGAAACTATATGGGTTCCTAGTTGACTATGGAACCCTAAAAATAAGACAAGTGCTACGCGAGTGAAAAGCGCGGGACACCTACGTACATATGGCCATTATTTTCTCGGCTCAGTTTGCAACAAAGCGCTGTTTGAGTTAACTTCATCGCTCAAAAACGTTTTTTGTCAACAATGTTTGTGATTAAAAGGTATTTTGTTAAAGAGTAGGGTGGACATCCGAGTGCTGCGCCATTATTAGCAACTGCAATAGAGGTGGCAGCAGTGTGTCATTTCTCGAGCGTCAATACTCCGCACACTGGGAGATTTACCTTAGGTACAGTAATTTAGCTTTCTGTTAAAACACGAAAAAAACAAAACGAAAAACAGTATCTCAATTCTCAAAGTTTGTCAATTGTATTTACTTTTGTAGAATAAAGAGTACACACATTTCATACTAATACATAATATTTTTCATACGTTAGCTACATACATTTCATACTAATGGCAAGTGAAGCGAAAAAGAAGTATCTTACATATCTATAAAGATGTATCTCTACTCATCATACTTTTAAGCTTTATGAGTATAATAATTTACGCAAATATTTGGAGAGGAGTAAATCAGTGGGACTAGAAAAAGTCATATTCTAGAACGCTGAGAATAGAATGGATTGTTTATGGGATTGACAAAAGCTTAATGAAGTGTCACGTGGTATAGTGTAAATTGTTTAAGGCTAAACGTATACACATTAACGGGTCGGCAATGCCAGTTCGACAGTACCAAATGATCTAAGTACAAAGCCGACTCCAAGTAATTACTACACTTGTTCGGGTTATTCAGCCTTATGAATATGTTCAGCTTTTTCCTCAAAGAATCATCTACATAAATATATTCAATTCTACCGCCCGGCTGTGCGGAATACGGTATTTGACTATTTTGTATATGTTTTATAAATTAAAACTACACTATGCCTGTTATCGAATAGAGAAATAATTATTAAGCTACCTTTACAAATAACAAAGTTATAAAGGTTTGAAATTCAAGATTAGACAGAGAAAGACATAAAGGCATGTGACGTCACACGCCAGTAGCGCCATACTTGCTGCATAGAGAAAAGCGTTTGAGAAAGAGACAGGTATATAGATTTTTCAAAAAATCACTATAAATCCACTTTTCAACCGATTTAAGTGTTCTCTTCGCTAAACAATCTATATTTTTAATTTCATAATAAGATTAAGATACGGCAAATTCAGGAGTTGTCAAATACCGTATTATACCGGGCCGATTATGTGTATAGTATTCTTAGAAATATAAATATATTTTGTTTGCATTAAATGTTGTTAATGATGTTATGCATTAATTCAGGATTCAAACAACTTATAAAAATAACAGTGCGGGACGAACGGCATTCTAGCAACAATTATCACGTATCTGTTGTCCTAAGAAGTATTAGGTTCTTGGCCATAATAACACAAAAATTTTCACTATAAATCTAGCAACACCACTCCTATAAAATGTACTTTAGAAAGAAAACTCTAAACTTTGCTAGATTTAAACCAAACTAGATACGGCACGAAAGAAAACTAGCTAAGCCGCAGGCTACTAAGTTTACAAATCCACCTCTGTAACTGGCAGCGCAATTACTTGGCTAGACACTTTTAAATTCCCACAACATTCGGAAAATGGAAACGTCGTTTTGGATCCCTGTTGCTAGTATGCGCGCGGGGCAAAAGCAAAAAGTGCGATGCGTGACCTTAGGCTAGAGCAGTTGTTTCTAACTTTCTTTTGGAACTTTGTTCTGCAATCGTAGTAATTTTGTAATTTTATTGTCAACTTACTAGAATTTGGACCTTTTGAAGAGACTCAAAGTCAAGCAGCGAGCTGTAGAGAGAGAATAGGCTGTGGTTAGAATTTGTTTGTGCAATAAAATCAGGAATAGAGAAACTCATTGAGGAACTAGAAGTTTCGACGTAGCTGTTAATCACTCGTGACCACGACCGCTGAAACGTGTCTAAATAATAATAATTAATTATTAATAATACCAATTAATATTATTATTTTTTGCAATTATATTGTCAAGACTATGCACAGTCAACGTCATAAATAAGTGTTCACTTCTGTACCTTGTCGCTTTCTGTCATTACACAATTTCGAATGACTTACCAAACACGACGTTAAAGTGACAAGGTACAAAAGTGATCATTAAGGTGTGGTATTACCTAGGTATAAAAAGTACTTATTATATCTGGGATCAGCATTTTGTTGTACGCGTGAAGGATGTTCACCTTATAATATTGGCTAATGTTATGAATCAAAGAATTGACTGTTGTGCAAATACTTAAAAATTAAAATGACTTTAACAGTAATGTCATTATTCGTTATTAAAATGGTTAAATGTATTTTTATTCCACTTCATAATATGCATTGATAGAAGGCAGTGTTATGAATAATATTTAATGTCTTATATATGGTTGTTTTTCATTTTCAACTTTTAAATAGAGCAACGAATTAACGCGATTATTCCAACAGATTTTTTAATTAAACCTTATGTAGAATTTTTTCTGGAATTCAAGTTTTATATTTTTAATTCATAGAGAGAAACAAAAAATATAATTATGATATTTTGTCCTTGTTTGATAAGGCATAGGCAAACGAATTTAATTTGCTGCAAAGCCTATTGATGTGCTCTCTCCATGAGATTTCATCATCCAGGCATATACCAAGAAAAGTTGTATCACAAGTCTCGATTAAACTTGCACAAGTCACTGTCAAGGGGCGCATCATTGCGTTTTTATTTACAAATTGTACAAATGTCGTCTTTTCTATGTTAATATTTAAATTGTTTTTAGGTAACCACTTCATAACATCATTAATCGTTGCATTCAATGTATCATTATATGTCCTGGCATCAAAACATCTTGTAATAATTAATAGATCGTCGGCAAATAGAGTGCAGTCAAAATTAGTTATATTTGGTAAGTCGTTGATATATATTAAAAATAGCAAGGGCCCTAAAATACTCCCTTGCAGTACTATTTTAACACTATTTCCCTTATCCAGAGATTTATTTGAAGTCACTGTGTCAGTAGGAGTCAATTTGACTTACTGGAACAAATTGGGGCCCTTGCGTGAAGGTACGTAGTCCCTAAGACATTCATTAACCACGCCTCTTAGCCCTTAATGTTCACATTTTGCCAAGAGAATGTCATGACACACAAAACCAAATGCCCAATGTTTTATTAAACCAACATGAGGCACTGATGGAGCAGAGAAACTTTAATACTTACAAAAATCCCTGACTAAAAGCGAGTAGATATTATTTGAAAACATTAGCAAGCTGGAAGACTGAAGGCTGGCACTACCATTTCAGCTTACTTACACCAGTCACATATATATGCTGCTGAACTGATGACACAGACTGATGGGACAGACTGGTTCTTGAGTCTAGGTGGGCTAATGATATTGGTAAGGAATCGGGCAGGGATTGGAGGAGAAGAGCTCAAGATCGGGGTTCTGTGGCATGCCATTGGAGTAGCCTATGTTTAAGTGAGCCGCCACAGACTCATGATGGTGATAAATAGGTATAGTACAATTTTCTGCGGTACTTGACGACTAAAGTCAAATTATGCCTTTTGTTCTGAATTAAATCCCGGTTAAGACTGAATACTCTGAGGATCATATTACATGCATTATACATTTAATTTATTTTGTAAAAACTGTTTATTTTTAGAAAACAATGGAAAAAATCAACACGACAATGTTACAAATAATAGATAAAATTCCAAATTAACTATTAGAATCTAAAGTAAAAAAAAACAACCTAATGCAAGTCAAATCCACTGTCGCAAGCAATGATATGTTTGGTTTATAGTATCTCTGTATAAAACAAAGTAATTAGTGGTATTCAGTTTTTTTTACTTGCACTGTGAAACCAATTTCTTAATTCTATGTAAACGGGCATTATCAGGTTTCGCTTCACATTTATTTGCATGAAAAGTATGCCATTTATAAAGAAAAAAAAATCAATTTGAAATTACAATTTTCTTGGCGTGAATATTAGAGGCAGGCCACCGATGACTCCTTGTACAAGGTTGTTCTTCGGGTTCACTATAGGCCGGCGTACGGACGCAGGCGCGGGGGTGATGGTGAAATGCGACAATATGGTCGCCAGTGCTGCCATCGACTGCATCATCGCCAACCGCTCTCCTGCAGACGCAGTAAGACAAATAGTTATAAACTAAAACAAATTATGGTGCTCCCACACTAGCTGTCATAAGTGTACACAATAAAACGTTCCTTATGTTGCTAAGACACAAAAAAAACAAAGAAGGCGGGGCACTACCTAAAAACACACGGTCGTTTCTCCACTCTGCCGTTATGGGAGCGCCAAGGGATCGCGGACATTCAACCATGATGCTAGGCGGGGCACTACCTACCTTTTCTCAACCGTCGTCGTCTCGTCGTATTTTCAAATGTTTTATAACGTTATATTACAGTTATAACAGCCAGTGTGCGAGCACCAGTACTTTACTCACCCGTGACCTTACCCCTTTCAGCAAAGATGAGAACGATCGTGCCTTAGATGAATGATTGGTCTCGCGCGCTCGCTCGACTAGATACCGCCGGCGTACTTGCCAAATGCGGCAACAAATAGTACGCCGAAATCGGCGTACCCGAGCCCGAGGCGACTCAGTCGCGTTGCAAACTGTGCGTAAGGTGCATGTACCGAATTTTTTGTTAAATTTTGGTCATAAACCGAAGTAAAATGCCAGTTTTCGCAGTGAAACTGTGTAAAAAAATACTACAAGAAATAAGAACCACACTGGGATCACATACCATCAGTAAATATCGTATAATTTCGAAATTACAAAATAAAATAACATGAACCCTAAACGCCATTCTGTGTTGCCGCGTACACAAGAATCAAATTCCCCGTGGTTGAGATTTTTAATAAATTGTTAATGATAAATTTTAATAACTTATTTTATTTAAGTATCTAACGTAATTATTATATATACATAACCTAGTTCTATATTATTTAATGTTTATCTTTGTGACATATACCTACGCTGAAGGTGTATAAATTGTTACCCGACACTATTTAATTAAGGGGTGAACGTCTTAAAATAAAAATGTTTTTCGTCTTCCCATTCAAAAAGCCTAATCAGCTGATTTCCTTAGGTATTACGGGAAACGAAAAAAAATTTTTTTTTCGTATTTCTACCCATTTTCCTGAAATGTTAACTGCGTTCGATTATTATTTATAAAAAATAGTGACAGCGAGGTTCGGGGCTCAGTTACCGTGCAGGTCGCGACAAGTATGGACGTGTTCGTGATGGACGGCAGAGTACTAAGTAGGTATTTTTTTTACTTTACGTGTTAATCATTAATGTGTGTTTTAATGTTATTTTATGTTAAAGTACTCGTTGTAGTTTTTATTCATATTTGTAATTAGAGTGAATCTTTTAGTTTTTAGTTTGCAGTGAAGTTATAAAGCACGATCGTGGTGGTTAGGACTAGGGCTGCCATCCGTCCGGGTTTCCCCGGATTTGTCCTAGTTTAGAGAGCGTCCGGGGAGCGTCCGGACGGGGTTTCATTTGTAGTCCGGGTTCAAAAATATTTTTAATTTTTAGACCAATGCAATTAGAAATTTTCGAAGAATTAATTTCCAGCAAGCTGAAAATCGTTCAATACCTTCATTAGGTCCTAAATGCGTGTGATCCGAGTTTCCTGGAGGTGTGCATAACTTTTGGGAGCCAGCCAAATAACCGCGAAAATTTTGCTCTTTTCTCAGTTTTTTGCTTCTAGCACAAAAACAGTAACGTACGCCGGAAAAGTTCATATTTAATATTAAAGAACCGCTACATTTTGCGTTGATTAAGTAAGCATTTAAAAGTGCAAATTCGGTTCAGTGGTACAGCCGAAATTAAAGGTTACAAACCGAGTAGCGAACAAAATTGGCCCCCGACGACGGATTTTGTCATTCTTTCTGGTGGTGTACTGGCAGGCCTAAGAAGTAGAACATTCTTTGCTTAATATAAATCCTTAATCTTCTTTTATTTTCGACTAATTTAGTAAATTATTAAATAAGAAATTTTCAAGTTTTCTAAACTTTGATTTCGGCTGTACCACTAAATCGAATTTGAAGTTTTAGCTGTTCATGTTATAGTCTATTTTGTTTGTGTACTCTAACTTGAATAGTTTACCGAAAATGACACTTTAAGTGATAGGTACCCTGGGTTTTATTACATTTTGCTAAATTACTCGAAAATAAAAGAAGATCGAGGATTGATATTAAGCGTAGAACTTAGATCCTGTCAGTACACCACCTGAAAAAATGACCAAATCTGTCGTCGGGGGTCACTTTTGTTCGCTTCAAATTTCAAATCGTTTATTCAGTAAATAGGCCGCAATGGGCACTTTTACACGTAATTTTTTTAAACTACCAGCGCTTTCGGAAAGAATATCATTGCCAAGAAGAATGGGCCGCCGCCGCAAGAAACTTGGCAGAAAGTCATTTTTTCAAAATAAAATAATTACAAATAAAATAACTTAAAAACTACAGTATAAATTAAAAAAAAACGGAAAGAAAAAAAAGCAAACTTCGCCAGCTAGACCACAAACCGAAACAAGTCTCGGTTTGTAACCTTTGATTTCGGCTGTATTATCAAACCGCAATCAGAATGGGACTGTCAGAATTGTCTTGTTTCTTTTTTCATTTCATACATATTTTGACGTAAGCATTAGAATTACTGGAAACTCCCATCCTTTTCTAATCGCGGGCGAATAATACCACTGAACCGAATTTGAAATTTTAGGTGCTCAATCGACGCAGGATTTTACATTCTTGAATATTGAAGAGAACAACATTTCCGGCGGATGTACTATTTTTGCTCTAGAACCAAAAAACTGAAAAAAGAGCAAAATTTTCGCGGTAAGAGGCAAGGCAAGGTCGGGTTACACGCATTTAGGACCAAATGAAGGTATTAAAACAATTTCCAGCTCGTTGGAAATTAATTCTTCAAAACGCTTTTTAAGGATCTTATTTGATTGGCCTATATTTATTATACCTACTGACCAAGTTTAATAAAAACCTAAACCTTTTGACATGTCCGGGTTTTGGGCTCCAAAATCCGGGGTTTTCACGCGTCATGTCCTGGTAGCCAAATTTTAGAGATGGCAGCCCTAGTTAGGACGGACGACGATAAATAAAAATGTATTAAAAAATATTTTTTATTTGTTTAAGGACCTTTAACGTCTGATTTAGTAGTACAAATAATTTGCGATGGCAACCTATCTGATTTTGACGAATCAGACCTGGAAGACCAGTTCCTCCAGTATGATAAAGAAGGCGGGGGATCTACCTCTTCAGACGAAGATGTTCAAAATCAGATACTATCTAAGCCCGAATGTAGTCCACACGATTTAACTTCTACCTCAAGCCACGACCGATCTTCTCGTGGTCGTCCATGCAGCCGTGGTCAGAATCAATTGCCATCTATCATTGAAGCCCAATCTCGTCAACGTCAGTCTAGATCAACAAGCCTTATTTCGTGATAAAAAAAAATGTTACGTGATATTTGTAATACTCTAATTCATACATTGATCAGTATTATTGTACGAAAAAGTTAATTAAACTTCTTTTTATTTGATTCACCCAGTTTGTGGATTCACCCATATTTTCAGTTATAATTATCGTACAATTATGACCAATTAGAACACATACTTCAGTTGGATCAAAACGCTTTGACACGATCGTGCGGGGGGGTTTTAAAGGGGGTAAATAAGGGTGAGATTAATTTTTATATTTTTGCCTCATTAAATATAACCCAAAGGCTAAGGAAACAGTATAAATAATTACTATTTTATAAAAAAAAATCTTCGTGCTGAAAGGGTTACGATAGCTATAGGTAAAAACTTAAAAAAAGACCAGTTGTTTGTAGTACCTAGTAACGTGTCCGTATAGATGTCGGCGGCCGATCGTAAAATCCGTCTGATCACGAAATTCCTAGGCATATCATGAAATGGCGCCATTTCATGATATGCTTAGGAATCGAGGAGTGGTTAGTATTAATTGTGTCCACAACGCACGAGCCGAGCGAGCGAAGCGAGCGTGCCGCGGCAGCGGCCGTCGAAGTGCCAGAACCGATATGGCGGCGTTTCATTCAGATTGATATTGAAATTGTCTGTGATATGCCTAGGCATTTCATGATCTGCCTAAGCTGGCCAAATCAAGAAATGGCGGCGTTTCATGATATGCCTAGGAATTTCATGATCTGCCTAAAAGTCACTAGGCAAATCGTTCAACGGCGAGTTTTAAACGATATGGCGGATGTCCCTTATCCAATTCATGAAATGGCGCCATTTCACGATATGCCTAGGAATTTCGTGATCTGGCGGATTTTGCGATCGGCCGCCGACATAATATTCCATTCACATCATAGTTACTATAAATAAACAGCTAGGGTGAAGCCCTATGCAGGTAAGTTCTGTAGACTGCAATGTCTGTGATAGATTGATGATGAAAAAAGCAACAAATCAGTTTTTGTTAGTTATGATTGTACTCGTGTTGTCATCCAACCTGTATATGTACTTACATATCAAATTTGGATCAATCGTCACTAAAAGTGGATTAAAATTAGTTTGTAAGATTTTAAGCAACTTACACGGAATTCTTCATATGTAGCCATCTAATTCACCTCAATAATTAATGTAGGATGACCAATGACCATGTATCCATATGCAGTGGTTGATTGGTTTTAATAATATTATTGTTAGTTGTAGTTAATTAAACTGTGAGATAATCGCGTGAGGATCTCACCTACTAAACTCCAGTTTAGCTGCTTATTAATATTTATCGAGTCCTGATCACCAATCAAAAATGATGATTTAATAAAAGCGTGTTAAAAATCAGCATAAAACTTACCTATACAAGACCGTGGCCCGATACCGAATGGGAGATAAGCGGATTTATGTTTTGGTTCATTAATCTTTGGGCTGAACCGCTCTGGGCGGAATTCCTCGGGGTTGTCCCAGTATTTAGGGTCATGGTGCAACCCACGTATTGGTATCACGATACGAGTACCTTCATCTACTGTCAAGTTGGCATCATCGAGAAAGCATTTTTGCTCACACATTCGTAAGAAAAACCCCACTGGTGGAAATATCCTCAATCCTTCCATAAAAGCCCATTCCAAGTATTGCATTTCTTTTACCGCGTCATAGCTCAATTTATTGTTATGTTTTGCAAGAACGCGGTCGATGTCTTCTTGTATCTTTTTTTGTTCTTCTGGATTATAGGCGATCTCGTGTAGCGTGTAGCTAGTGGAAATAGACGAGGTATCGAAGCCAGCTGTAAAAAACATGAACACCTGCGCTGCGAGTATTTCGTCGTCAACTTCCAAACAAATTTGTTTTAAAGTCCCATCTGGTGATTTCCAGTCGCCCTCTATTTTCCCTCTAGCCTTGAGTTTCAGCATTAAATCAAGGAAATCGTGTCTCTCCAAAGACTCGCTTTTTCTCTCTCTCAGAATATTATTAAACAGATCGAGAAACTCCTTTTCTACTTTCTCTAAGTACTTGAAATTTTTAAATGTTACGGGAAAAAAATGTTTTAGCAAACTGACGCATATTTCATTGAAACCTACATCGAAGATTTTTAGGCTAAGGCGTCGGATAGCGGAACATTCATTTTTTTGGGAATCTGTGTCTAGTCCTAGTCCGTAGGCGCATATAAAGTCTATGTTGTACCGTGCCGTGAGATCTGTGGCATCAACGGGGCGAGCGTCTGCGCTAGCAGTGGCCAGGCGCTCGCGCAGCCGCTCAGCACGCGTCTCTATTATCGGAAAAATCGCTTTCAGCTTGCTGGTTGTAAACAACGGTGACATAGATTTTTTCAATAGCTTCCACAGAGGACCCTCAACACAAAACAAATTTTTCATTAAAATTTCTAATTTATATTTCTCTTGACCATCGAGGTAGCCTCGAGTATAAAAACTTTTAAAATGCGTCGACAATATAGGCGTGATGAGGTCTGGATCGCGAATCAGCAGCGCGGGGTCACAGAAATAGAAGTGACCGACAACTTTTTCTTCAGGGTATTTCCAGTACATCTTTTCTGCTATTTGTGGTATGCTCTGCTTGACCAAAATATTAGGCATATTACTTCCAAAGAATGGTATGGGCTCTTCATATTTCACTCCTTTCTTTTTCCAATACTTGGATTTTCTCGTAGCATAGAGGTATGATATTGTTAGTAAAGCGAAAAAAATAGCCAGATAGTTAAACATGGCAATGTGAACTCGAGAGTTGCGATAGCACAGTACTGTTTCACGTCAATGATACGATAATAATAATAATAAATTTCTTTATTAAGGCATTAATAAAGAAATATAATAAAGATCTTTTGTGATGTAAATGTCCGTAGCATATAAATTGAACACAAACTTTAGTTATATAGAGTAAAATGCAAATAGGTATTCAATAGAAATATTGTTTAACTAGTATTGCCCGCGGCTTCGCCATCGTGGAATTCGGTTATCGCGCGCTGTTCCCTCGGGAACTGTGCATTTTTTCGGGATAAAAAGTAGCCTATGTCACTCTCTGGCCCATAAACTATCTCTATGCCAAAAAAAAAACACGTCGATCCCTCGATCGGTTTCGTCGTGATAGACGAACAAACATACAATCACACACACTTTCGCATTTATAATATTAAGTATGGATATGGATTAATCCAAACATGGCTAACAAATGGGTATAACACCTGCCAATAGTTAGCTTTATTAACACATGTTGTAGGAAGACCATGGCCATGATGATGAAACAAGAAGGAAATAATGTCCTATTTTATGGATGGAAATGGAAAACAGACTGATGGTCGTTGAGGCCGAAAAGTTCTCGAATAGAGACTGCGGATCGGCAAGCGCAGCGTAGAACATCCATCAACGAGATGGACGGATGACCTGGTTAAAGCCGCGGTTTCACGGGTGATGCAGGCCGCTTCCAACTGAAGCAACTGGAGGCATATATCTAAGTGGACGTGCTACGGCTGATATGATGATGATGATGGTGCCGATAATTCACAAAATCTAACGTAGAACCTTGGGGGAGCTAATTAATTGCACTTATCAAATAGTACTTCGTATGAGGTTTAAACGCTTGTTGAATTCACTCATTGTACTTTGAAATTCCTTAGGCAGGAGATCAATTAGTAAGTTGTACGACTAAGTTTGCATTGTTTGGGATGTTGTGAGATGGCAAATTGGCCGTGGCGGGATCGCACTGTCGCAACTTGTAAAGTTTATTTACAAGTTTTAACTATATGACAAGGAACGGAATGAGATTGCATCAGGTGCGGCTGTTTGTATTGCCCTGTGGCTAAAAGGACTTTGTTTAAGTTTGTCCTTTGCATTTGTTGGGGTGCAACTTGTTAAAGGCAAATAGTTTGAATAATGAACAAACAATATAAATATAATCAACGCAAAGGGGTGGGAAAGTAGAATTTTGCAGTTAAAAGCATTCAGCATTCAGGGAGCCGCTTTTTGAAATGATCTCTGCGAAAATATCGCTCGAGTGGTAAAAAAAATTTACTAACATTAAAAAAAATCTAATAAAACATATAATTTTAATGTCGTTGTTGTTGAAAAATGCATAAAAAAATCTAATCTCTCTCAATGTCAACATGTGGAGGTACTTACTCACTTACCAGTAGATGCAGGAAGGTGGGGTGGGGGATCTAGTAGCAACCATCCTTAATAATATTATAAATGTGAAACTGAGTACGTTTATTTGTTAGGCTTCCACGCTTACAATAAAATAAAAGTATTCAATCGATCGACATTAAATTTGTGGAGATGGTTTGAGAACCCAAGAAGAACATAGGACCATTTTTTATCACGAAGTCGCGGACAGCAGCAGTTAGAAACCATCGCTCTGATAGTTTGAGAACCTAGAGAAGATAGGATTTTTTTCTATTCCGGAAAATTGTGTATGTCCCAGTCCCACGGGCACCCGATATACGATACGAACTACTCTGCTAGTATAACAAAAAAAAATCTTGGCTGAATTGCATATGGCAATCAACCCAACCTCCATCAACCCCATCCCCATCATGTACCTACAATACCGCAGCCGCAGCGTACAGCAAAATATTGGACAGTAGTTATTCATATTTAAGGGGACCGCATGGTCCCTTACTTGTTTAACTGTAGCCGTTCAATGTTGCGGAAACGCGTGGAAAAGCCTGATACGGCAAAACCTAACACGTCATAAATATTGCAAGCCGTTACGATTTATTCCAGACAGTTAGGATTTTTGTGAACGGGTTTAAACTTTATATAGACGATATTATTATTATCGTTGCGCTGGTAACTGTTACGCTGTCCTTCCACAAGGATTTTGTTTTTGAGGAAGCGTCCTACTTATAGTACTTAGTTTGTGTGTATCTCTGAGAGTATGTTTGTTTTTGAGTGAGTCAGTATGATATTAGTAGGCACTTGAGGATGTATGACCGAATGTGGGTGTTACATGGGAGACTTAGGGGCTGTTTCACCATCCATTGATCAGTGTTAACTGACGGTTAAATGTGCTGCCGTCTCCGTCTATTCGAACAAAACAAATAGAGATGGCATCACATTTAACCGTCAGTTAACACTAATCAATGGATGGTCAAACAGCCCCTTAGTGTAGTGTGGGTGTAGTTTTTGACTCAATAACCGTTCAAAACCACCTTAGCGTTGGCAATTTATTCACTACGGGAAAACAAACGAATATTTGCCGCAAACTATTTTCAAAGCAATTAGGGCTATCGTTTTTTGTCTCACTAGATGGCGCACTGTTGCGTGAGGTTTTTAAGTATGGCTTTCAAACTCTTACGGGCGTGAAAACAAAGTTTAGATTAAAATCATATTTAATACACCTTAAAACCGTACCATAAAAATATCGAGCATGCCACAGTGTTGCATAGTCCCAGTTTTGTTCGGAAAAAAGGGAGGACAAAGGTTTCCGAAAGACAAAACTGTCTCAAAACACAGACACTCATTGCCCCGGGACGCATATTTGCCATAGTTAATTTCAGATATTGCAAAATATTCACAAAATTATTCTTATTATAAATAAACCCGCGTAGCTCACCCAAAAACTATGAGATTTGACATTTCGGAGACCTCACGCTACACTAGCGCCTCTAGTGGCGAATTCATACGCGATAGCCCTCATTGCTTAATGCTAACGTGGTTAAAATGTTTTTGTAATGCAATAAGAACACTCATAAGGAACCTCTCATCAACCTTATTTAATCTTAAATTGACGTCAATAATAATAGTAATGGTGTCATAATTTAGTAGTTTAACGTACACATTATATAAGTGTTGTACTTGTATAGGTGGTCTGCGTTACTTAGCGACCGTTTGCTAGGGGTCACTCTGTTGCAGAGGGTGCAAGGAACAGCGTGTGAATGGAATCGATCATAGATAATTATAGATATACATTCGGTTTTTATTTATTTCGCACAACGAATAAGTATCGCTATACAGCGAGGAAATACGGCCAGCCTTCTGGGCGCCTTGGCCATTGACGGCGATTTAGACCAAATTTTCTACCTATAATTTAAGTTTTATTATGTTTGTTTTTGTTTTTTCCTGAATACATTTACAAAATAAAAATTCTACATATAAAATAAGAGAAATAAACATAATCTACAAACGTTGTGATTCTGTTACCTATGGCGAACCTACCCCTTTTAGGTTTTTTTTTCTCTAGCCCGTTAAAATGTCCCACTGCTGGCTAAATGATTTTTGCCGGTATTAAGTAGAAGGAGATTTCGGTAAGGAAATAAAAAAATCGGTAATGTAAGTATAACGAGCGAAGCGGGGAAACATTGCTACTATAACGCGCGAGCCGAGCAAGCGAAGCGAAGCAAAGCACCAGAACCTAATTAAGTTAGGAAATGATTTGGCCGCTACCAGTGCTGGTTATGTAAGATGGTTATGTATGGGAAACAAAGGTGTGATTCATCGGCAGGATTCAGAATTCAGATGCTACTTTCCGTTAGGCGTAATTATTTTAGCGGACGGTCGAGGTAAATTAGCGTAGTTCATAGATTTAGTGGATCATACTGGCGGGTAACGGCGAGTCAGTATAAAGCCAGTTAACATTAATAAGGAATATTTTCACTTTATTTTACAACCTTTTTTTAAATATTTTTGTTAATTTTGTTTGTATTAGTTCAAGTCAAATCATACTAGTTAATGTTAACCCCCTTTCCAGTGGTCAGATCTACTTTTTATTTCCTGATGGCCAGGATCGTCTCCACAAGAGGGAATTCATCAACACCTTAATGACATTGACTTGAACTTGGACACGCATAATATTAATACCTATGTATTTCGCGTAGGTACAGTTTGTAAAGTATTGTTGCGAAGAGCGTGCATAATTACATTGCCAGACATTTCACCTAATTTACCAAATCAATTCGATTCAGTTTCTTTGTTAATAAAATGAGGTTTTGCGTCATTGTGTTCAATTGGATTCACAATAGTACATTGTACATTAAGGGGCGTAAGAAAGGGATTACTAACGAGAGTCTATTAGAAGCCCGACGCCGGAGGCGGAGGGCTTGTAATGACTCGAGTATATAATCACCTTTCGGACCGTGATACACACAATGATTTTCATCACATTGCGAAAAAATAAATGCAAAACACGAAATTATTTTGTGTCTAAACACTTCACAGCTCGGCAAAAGAAAGACGCTAAGAAAACTACTGAATAGAATAATGGCTACCCGCCAATACAGGAGGCTACGACAAAATTCGAAAATCGAAGTTCGTATCGTACCGTCCCTCTCACTCGTATTAAATAATATTTGCGTCAGCAAAACGATACGAACATCTATTTTCTAGTTGCGTAGTAGCCCCCTGATTGTCACTTTTTTCGAGTGGTCTACTATAGATAATGCTTAGCTAATTATTCCGACATGCTAAAAGAATATTTACAAAAAATATTGCAAAACAATTTGATATAAATTTAAAATATAAAAAAATGAACCGATTGCAAAAAACGACGAAACTACGAAAGATTGTTTTTTCCGATGCACAGAAGTTCATTATTGAGGAGTCCTGGTGCTTCACCTCGCGTTCCATTATACCATATGCATAACATTATACAATAAATTGCTTACTCGTATCAACTGTGTAAAAGTAATTGAAATTCAACCCGTAAAATACTTAAGTTATTGAGTAGTAACTCCGATGGTTTACTGTGGTCTTCATCATCAGTCCCACTTCACCAAGTGATGATTTTCAGGAGCAAATGCACGAGTTCCTACTAAATATATCCAATTTACTATAGGTGTCCCTACAATATTTGAAGAGTCCCTCGATTTCCTTAAGATCCAATTATCAGATCCTGATTTGGTGCTTATGTGACCTAATTGAAAGCACTCCTAGACGAACGCAAAAAAAAATCTGTTCATAAATGGCGGAGTTCTGAGTTAACAAACATAAAATAAATACATTCCAATTGATAACCTACTTTTTTGAAGTCGGTTAAAAATAACGAAGTGAGTCATGTGATGCGTGGAAAATTTTGATGGTTTAATTAATTGGGTTATAGCTAAGTTTTAAAGATGTACCTAAATAAAACGTTGGCTGATTTGAAACCTCTTTAGTTTGAAATAACGTACCTACTTACTTTATAAAACTAAAGTCGTAACTCCCTTGAGAAGAAAAACTGTATGTAAATCCATAAATCCCGTGGGAACAATTGATGCCATTGTCCTTTTGTATACAGGCATGGAATAACATCATTGACGAGCAAGTGCGATGAAAAATACTTTGAAAATGGTGCTTAATTTTTTATTTTATCATACCTCTCTACAGCTGTCATGTTCCAATTGGTAAACAACATACGTGGAAAGATCATCTCTGTCGGAATCTGCAGGGCGTAGGAGCGTCTACCTTCTGCTCTAGCTAAGAATGTTAAGATTAGTTAAATAATTTAAGTCAATTAAGGGGAAATGGGTAATATTATAAATGCGAAAATGAGTGTGTTTGTATGTTTGTCCGTCTTTCACGTCGAAACGGAGCGACGGATCGACGTGATTTTTGGCATAGAGATATGTTATGGGCCAGAGAGTGACATAGGCTACTTTTTATCCCGGAAAAATGCACAGTTCCCGAGGGAACAGCGGGCGATAACCGAATTCCACGCGGACGAAGCCGAGGGCAAAAGCTATTTTATTATATACATTATGTACATATACTACCCGAATCACAATATTTGCTACACGGACTAACGAGGGCACCTCACAAAACGAAATGAGATCCCACCAAAAACATTTCATGTAAGAAATGGCGGCTTAGACTCACAATAGCTCATAACGTTTTCGCTGAAATAACGACTAACTCGAAATCGGTGCCTCAGCACGAGCCAGCAGGAATGGAACAATAGTCGTCTACCTCACCTACATACTATGGGTTTCAATCGATCCTGCTGGGTCGTGCTGAGTTACCGACTTCGAGCTAGTAGCTAGCTAGCTAGGGTTTTGTAGTCGGTTCCATTTTTTTTTTTTTTTGTTTTAGTCGGTTTTACTTTTTTATTAAAAAAATCTTTATTTCTCACTTTTTAGTGATTCGTAGCCCAAGTACATCTCACAACGAAGCCCATGAAGCCCAAATACGGCTTAGTTACGTTGTTTTATAATCGAAATCCGTTGCCTACCTTCCGGCTTCAGCATCAGATCAGTTCGAAAGAATCATTAACTTAAAGCTCCTTCTTAGTCGCTTATCTAGGTATATTAATCATGTTCGTTTATAGGTGAGCGAGCATTACTTAGCTTTGACGAGTTCCATTGATCATCTACGGTCTTCTTCATCAGGTCCAGTTTACCAAATGATACTTTTTGAATGTAAATGTTTATCTTAATACTAAAAATGCCAAAATCGCCATAGGTATGCCTATAAATTTTGAGGTTTGCCCTTGATTTCCCTAGGATCTCATCATCAGATCTTGATTTGGTGACAATGGGACCACCTCAGAAAAGTACCCTTTTGAATAAAAAAAATATTTTGAAAATCGGTCCACAATTGACTGAGTAATCGGTGAACATACATAAAAAAATACAAAGATTGGAAAATAGAACCTCCTCCTTTTTTGAAGTCGGTTAAGAATGATGTCACAGGTCTTCAATTGTATGATATGCAATAGAGCTATGAAACGACCAGTTCACACACACTTGCAAAGCAGATAGACTAAAGCACTCCTAATTTATTCCTGGTTAACTTGCGAAATGTTAATTCATGTCCTCAATTACAAATAACTGTCTAATTAAACGGTTCTGGCCTCCAGGCATGTGGCTCAAAGTGAGCAGGTAACCAGTAGCACACATGGTGCTAACCATTGGTCAACTATAGTATTATTATTATTCTCAACGGCAGGCGAAAAAACGTACAATACGAAGTAGGTACCTACGTTATTATAATTTATTGAATCAGGAGTCATTTTGTTGAACCATAGCATGGTGAACGGTTGTGTTACTCTGATCGCGTTCGAAACGCCAGTGTCAAACAGCATCAGTGTTGTGTCATGATACTTAGTCGGATTTCTGTGATGTGTGTGTGTTCTTACAGTGTACGGATGCAGGAGCTGTATGAATACATTTTTTGAACATATAGCTATCGTAAGGTCACGGGTGAGCAAAGTAATTGTAGTAGGTATATACCGGGTGTGGCCTGTAATATGAGTCAATAATTAAAACATAGATCATACTCGTCAAAATGAACAACATTAGTTCAGCGACTTTTAAAAATACTTAATTAGTTTTTTTTTTAATTTTTATTACACTTTTAAGTTTATCCGAAGAAATGTAAAGCAAAATGCTTGATGTTTGTAGCGTGACAAGCGACGTCGGTTGTGTTCTAGGATGACGTACAACGATTGCAGTAGGTATTTAATTTGTATGAAAAAAGGAAAATCTAAAGACTTAATTATTTTCAAAAATCGCTGAACTAATGTTGTATAGTTTGACGAGTACGATCTATGTTTTAATTATTTGCTCGTATTACAGGCCACACCCGGTATATCATACATTATTATGTCTAATGCACTTCTTTATCATTTGCGCTTAGTACAAAGTTTCATAACATGGGCTGATTCGTGGACACTCACACATAGAAACCGTTCATAAGACTGAAATTGAGTGATACATGCGAAAGGTGTGCAAAAACACTCATATTTTCAATCCCCGACGCAAAAAGAGGATATAAGTTTGAAGTGTCTGTGTGTGTGCCTGTAGCGTCATAACAAGTATGGATCAATACTGAGCACTTTCTATAATCCAAAGCTAGTTTTATCGAGATAGTTCTAAGCCAAATTTCGTTAGGTTTAGCAAATTTCAAATCAATTATTCAGTAAATAGGCCGCAACGGCACTTTTACACGTCATTTTTAGGGTTCCGGAGCCAAAATGGCAAAAACGGAACCCTTATAGTTTCATCAAGTCCAATAGATAAATTAATAATCGCTCGAAAGAACCGGAGTCAATAAAGGAGTCGGATTCAATAAGCGGATTCGGTACCGACACCGGAGCTGGATCTAGTGAGTCAGATTGTAGCACTTTACACCCTAGATTAAGTTATTTTTACCTTGGAAGTAGTCCTCGAAAGCCGACGATCCGAAACCCGTTATTATGGTCACTAAAACTCCACAATTCCACTCTTCTTTTGTCTGGAAGAGCATACATGACCATAAGGAGGTTCATGTGGTCTTAGGGATATCTCCAACACTCGTTGTGATGAATATTTAGCTGGACGAACATAATGTTGCCTAGGCGCGGAGAGAAAAGTTGTTTTTCTATTAAACGAGATGAAGTCTTGGGTTTATTTTTTTACAGATTCACGCCAACTTTTGTTGTAGGTGTTTTAGCATTTTGTTTCCAATATATTTTCTTTGTTGGTCATGCGTTTTGCTCCGTTGCATGCGTGAAGCGAACTGGATTTCTAGGCAAGGAAAAAGTAATACCGGTTCGCTTTTTCGATAGAATTACAGTTTATGGTTCGTGTTTGTTAACAATTTTATTTTATATTTTTTGCTAGATATAGCATATAAAATTAAGAATTTATTCGTTTTAATCGAATAATAGTCGTTAGTTAGGATATCGACATTATTCAAATAGTTTTCTGTCGAATTCCCCTCTGTGGTATTTTACCGATAAGACAAGTCAGCTGTTGAATGCCCTATCGATGACTTGGAATTTTTAATGGCGATTTTGAGACACGGCTGTACTTCTCACTTTCTGATTTCGCACCGTGACGAGCGGGCGAGCTATTTTCTACTTCCAATTCCATTGAGGAGATGGGTAAGCTTCATTGTCTAGTGCTCAATTTCGATGGATTCCATGGATATATTGTCAATATCTGTTTTTCTTTATAGAAATAAAACTCGGTGTCCGCGCGAGGACGCGAGTCAACGACGCTTGGGCGTTCATGTTTTTATAGTGGTAAGTTGAATAATGGTCTATTTGGCCGCTCCCTTTCTTTTATCGGCATCGCGTTGTCGGTTGCCGCTTTGCTAGCTCAGTCTTTGACATAGTTGTTTTTATTTCTAGCCACACCGTGTCAACCACATATTGTATTTGCGAGAGATGTCCCCTTGAGGCTTTTCGCAAAACAATAGCGGCCTGCGGCGTATCCGTGGCGACTCTCTAGAAGAAGAAACCCTTCGGGTAAGTCCTTTGGGCGATTTTTTTCCCGTAGTGTCACCTCAGAATCTTACCCTCCATGTAAATTTCTCATTTGTATTAGTTATTAACTGGAAATAATATTGTTCCAGGGTTTTTTTATTATACCTGAAAAGTACAGTCTTCACTTCTGGATCTGTACCTGATCCCGATTTCGCCGGAGTACTTTCCTGTGACATCGAAGTCTGAACCTGTCCTCGGCTTACTGTGTAGGAGCTGGGTAGAGATATTACTTACTTTTTGAATTCGATGCCTTCCACGTAAGTCCATTGAATCTGATTTATTATATCCCGGTGAAACCGTGTAGATGTGTATCTCCTTGTAAGATAAACTGTCCGTTAAGGTGGTAGACCTGATCGTGCTAGGGTCGAATCGGGTAACGAACCACCGCCCTGTGCTTCCTGCCGGCTGACGCTGTGATGTTCTTATTGCAGTTGTTCAGTACGGTGTACGGGGTAGCCGATTATAGCTAGCACCGAGGCATTCCATCTGTGTCCTCAACTCTGTAGTGGTTAGAGTACTAAGTTCGCCGCCCTACGTTAGGCGTCTTCTTACTCGACCCATGATTTCACAGTTCCCCCCATTCTGGCAGGAACTACCCTTCCCTTGACGCTATTTCACCCTCGGTATGACGTGAAGTCACCGAGTACCCAATTTCAAAATTTATATTTTACTTTCTAACGCTGCCGTGTCACTTGTAAACTGATATTGGTGAGTAATTCAAATTAACTGTTCTACCCTAGGAAATTAATACTACCAGAACTGTTTTTTTTACTTATTTCCATTTTTTAAATACAAGGTGTCACAACCAGTGGTAAAGTTATACAGCTATTTAAATAACGCCCGTTTCCTTATCTGCTATTGTGGTAGTAAAACTGTGATGTTTTCTTCCTTTCATATGTAAATGTTTAATTTCCAAATTTAGACCTAAAATAAGAATATTCTGGTTTTAACTTTAAGTAACGCTGTAGGTAGGTATTTGGTTGCCTAACCCCTTTACCTTCTGGTGTTTTAGTTTAAGAGGTGTTTTGATAAAATATAGGTTACTGCCTTTTTGTAACCTTCACTGCCTTTTTGTAACATTGGTACTTTTCAATGTAATAAACAATATTAACTTAAACTTACAGTTTTTTATTTAGACATATCATTCGTTTGTCGATGGAGACACCTGGCGCCTATCTAAATAAATTCTTGGTGACTGTTGCTCCGGGACCTCGCCGAATCAACGCCCTGTAGTCTCATTAATTCATTTTACCATTTGCAATGATAGCCGTGTGCATTAAAGGAGAGCTTTCACCGCCAAGGGTGACCTCTAGCTTTTCAAGATCACTTCGCGGAGTTGAGATTACCCATGTCTAGTAAGTGTTTATAAACTACTTAAAATTTCAGTTGGTATATTGAAGAAAAAATTAATACAGGGATGTATTGGGTCTTTTAGTAAGAAAACTAAAACTAAACATGTAACATGTAACTATATCTACGTTCAATGGAAGTGTAGAATGCTTCCACCGTCTTCATAAAGAAAAATAATATTTTGAATCTGAAATAACCATAGTAATATGCTTTTGGATTCCGAAGGCAAGCTCACGCCTGCGGCCCCCTAAGTTAGTTCGCACGCACTCATGTCATGCTCTGAAAGCAGAGCGGTACCGAGGGCATGTTGAAGATTGAAGATGCCATCTATTGGGGAAGTGACGAGCATTCGTACGTTTACCTTGCGCTTTTTATTTATTTTTTGTTAAAGTTTTCCAAACCGTATCTTTTTGCTTTTTATTTTAAGGACAGGTCCATCACCACCACTATCAGCCGAAACACGTTCACTGTTGAACGAAGGCCTCTAGAATGTCTGATCATCATGAACGACAATTTGGAATACAAAGAGAACTCCTTTCTTTACTAATATATTTTATTATCACATATATTTATTAGGGGTCCATATTGACTCGCATAAAAACGATCCTCGATTTTTTTTTCCTGCTACCGATTTGTAGCCAGAATCATCACTCTTTCGAATTTTTAACTTCATAATTTTATTTGTCATAAATTTGTACTACTACCAACTGAGGCCATAATGGTCACTTATCAGAATATCGTAATTCATAACGTTGTCACTAAGATATGTTTGTACTCATAATGCTGGTTTTCATATTTCTTTCATTCATAATCATCAATTTCAATAAACTTGTTAATCATAACATTTAAACATCGATACAGTTTTTTTACGTTAATTTAACGTTAATGCGATGTTGGAACTGAAGTGAAAGTTTCTATATATTATTATCAATATGGAGGAGAAATAAACGAATATAAATAGGCTCAGATATTGATGAGATTATTTACTTAAATTGTGATTATCCTACTTTACTGGTGGCAGTTTGGTTCTGTAGTGGTCGCAGTTCTAACCTAACCTAACCTATATTAATGGCAGCAGTTTGGTTCTGTAGGGGTTGCAGTACTAACCTAACCTAACCTACTTTACTGGTAGCAGTATGGTTTTGAGGGGGTTGCAGTTTTAACTTAACCTAATCTACATTTCTGACATCTACGAAAACTTATAAGACGATTGAGGGTAAAATTCATATAAAATTGATTTGCTGACGAATTGTTTTTTCTTTGTTAGTTACATCTATTGTGGTTAAATAATGTCTGCAGTAATAACTTCCAACAGATGGTGTTTGCTTCGCCTATTGATGGCGTTGTCATCGAAATACTTATTTCGTCACATTTTTTTTTCAGAAGCAAAACGCATGCCATAAACTGTATGACAGTGAAGTTTATAGCTACAAATAAGTCTGCTTTAAAAATATATGATAATGGAGTTATATGAGTACAAAACCATATGCTTAAAAACAGTATGACAAAAAAAAGGAGTACAAGAGATATTTATGACAACTGCCATTATGGTTTTTAATGCTTCGGAGTTATGATCGGTAGTAATAGTGACTAAGTATTAATAGTGAGTATTATGACAGAAAATTGTATGACAAACATTTTCGGAGTTACAATAATTGGGGTTGAAAAATTATGCCAACTTTGGCGCACCCATTTATTAGTCTTCTACTTTAAAAAAGTCTAAAGCCTAGTTTAGACATGTAAGAAAAATAGTGCAAGTTGCATTACACTGCGAGGCCGTAAAGCCAACGAGTTCTCTGTTCCTCTATGTTTCAGGTTTCGACGTGATCGTGTGTCTAAGCTGCGAATTATGGCTTGTTGCCCCCGAATGAAGAGTCAAACACACGACCCCTGCAGTTGGTTTGTGTTTTCGCATCAGCCACCCGGAAGGGTAACCATTAGGTAAGTGGAAGGGTTGAGGGGAAAAGTTTTAGGGGTTTTAATATGGCCATATTTTTAGGGATAAGTACCTCAAAATGAAAAACGGAACCCTAATCGTTCTGTTGTCCGTCGGTCTGCCTGTCTCTCCATCTGTCAAGATTCTTTTTCTCAGAAACGGGTTGAGGTATCAAGCTGTAATTAATATCAAATCCTCAAATCTGCTACCCCTGGAAGCAACGAAGAAATAAACTTCTAAGTCAAGTCAAGTAATTAAAGATACAGTCATTAAGTAAGGAGTTTCCATACAAATTGTCGTAACCAAAAAACTTAAAGGTCACTTTCGGTTGTTCTAGTAACTTGAAACCTGATATGAAGAGTCATAGAGCACAACCCATAAGAGAAGTCTGAAAATCTGAATTTTACGCTCTCTGTCTAATATGTCGGTAACCATGATCCTACACTGCGTATATTTTGCTTAGAAGAAGGGCTCTGCTAACTATGGATATTTATAGAGATAACTACCCACAAATTTGTACGGAGCCCTTGGTGCGCAAGTCCGAGTCGCACTTATAGCTGTTTTTTTTTCATAACGTCTTTATTATAACACTGCATGAAAATTAATTCATTCCGGGTATATGATTATCTAAACTTTTTCAATGAATTTAATGTAATATATTATGTTAGCGTTTACCCGCGGCTTTGCACGAGTCAATCATTAGGTACAGCAGTTGAATTGAAATTCCGGGATTTTATTAAATTCTCGTGGGGATTCCCTAAAATTAAATCGCGGTTTTCATTGACGGTAAATTAAAAACAATCATATCAAATTTCATGACTCTGAACCCAGCCGTTGTTATTTTGAGATTTTATCCCTATCCCCTGGGAATATCGGAATAAAAAGTAGCCTGTTTTTTTCCAGATGTCCAGCTATCTACATACTAAATTTCATCCGAATCCGTCTAGCCGTTTCAGCGTGAAGGAGTAACAAACATACTCACTCACTCGCTCACAAACTTTCACATTTATAATATTAGTAGGACAGGGTTACATTTAGTTCACTGAAAAGTACAAATAAATAAAATCACAAAATACGATCCTTCCTTGTTTTTGTTTTTTAAAGTTTCGTATATTGTAACTTTTGGCTCTTCGGTTCCAAAACGTTACCCACCCCTGTATATTATTTGGTTCTCAATTTTAAGAACTTGTATAGCTGGTTTCATTTAAGTTAAGCAAGCTACTAGCTTTTGCCCGCGGCTTCGCCCGCATGGAATTCGGTAATCGCGCGCTGTTCTCTCGGGAACTGTGCATTTTCCGGGAAAAAAGTAGCCTTTGTCACTCTCTAACCTTAAAACTATATCTGTGCCAAAAATCACGTCGTTACGTCGCTCCGTTTCGACGTGAAAGACGGACAAACATACAAACACGCACACTTTCGCATTTATAATATTAGTATGGATTGATTACTTTGTAATGTGCCTATTTACGATACTGCATACGACATTGGGTGTTCATTCAAGAGTTATTACTGTAACAAAGAAAAGGATGGTTCGTTTTCATATCGCTGACCGAATGCACTACTGATAAAGTAGGTAGGTACGCATTTTGTATTCCGTTAATTTCCGGAAGTATACAGTACTATAGGTAATTTCTGACGTGTTGATAAGATGGATATAATAAAGATTACCGGTGAAATGAATACCGAATGAGTCACATTTAATCATTTCAATAATGTTATCGGCTTTCACAATTTTCAGGTGAACTTTGAAAAATTTAAGTAACAGAAATATCATTAATCAAATCTTACTATGCTATATTATGAACGTGTACGACGGTATATTGTAATCACTGAACTTCAGTTTAACCTGTGACTAAATCTAATATATTTTGTCTATCTTATATATATGTATATATATTTACGTATTATTATTTTTAAACCATTGTATTGTAGCTTTTACTATTTTTGACTTTTAAACTCATTCTTTGTAGGTCCTAATTGTATACCTCTCTCATCGACTCAATAGTTGATTGGTTGAAATCCTTTAAAGGGATCAATTTGTTTTACGCTGGTGGTATGTTTTTAGTGAACATGTACTGCTTGTGACATCTACATATTATACAGATACAGTTAAAACTTTGAAAACAAAAAACACATTAAAGTAGATAGATACGAGTAACACAATGTAACTTACGTTTAATTTGCATCCTCATTAAATACCTCCTAATTGTTATTTATCATTATCACCTTATGTAAGAGCAGAAGCAGGAAACATTTAGTTGATTTAGACCCTGTTTCACCTGTCGACTAACTTAAAAGTGTCAGTTAAAACTAATGCCGTCTTGTTTTATTCGGACAAAACGAACAGAGACGGCATCACTGATATCCATCACTTAAAGTTAGTCGACAAGTGGTGAAACAGGCCCTCATTTAATAGCAATTTTACCGGTAACATACGTGCATGTAAAATATAATAGTGGAAAGGTATTTATGGTGAATGTTGTTCATCATTTCATCATTTCACATATTCCATTAGCAAATACGGTTTAGCCTTCCTTGAGATTTACCAATTTATCTTGAGCTCCCCCCCCGCCTACTACATTGTGAATGTAGGGCAATGAGGGAGAGTTAATGCTTAATCAAGGGTCTCTTGTGGTTGGACGATGCCTAAGACGCAACAAACGCCTGAGGTGCCACCGACCAGGTAACGAGTAGGCGGATTGAGGGTTGTCACTACTACTTATATTATCTAAAGTTATTGTTCCCATCATAAATGGGCTATGTAGTCTACTGTAGAATGTATAAGCATTTCTTTCACATTCTACATATTTATTAAAAATAAAGTTTATGCTTTGCTGTGGTTCATTGATAAGAGTTTAGCGGAGGAAGGGAGGGGAGGGGATGGGGGGGGGGGTAAGTTTACTATCATCAAATTTTACATACATAAGAAACAGTGCTAAATTGCGAAGCAGTTGGGCTGGATTAGGTTTAGTTAAGAAATATTTAAAATGTCGCTAAAACCTACGCTAACGCTAAGTTCTAAGGTTATTTCTAGTGTATAAAGTTTATTTAGATACAATTATATGTTAATTATAATGTTTTAATTTTCAATCTTACATTAATAATTAATTTATTTAATCTGTAAAATGCTAAATAAATACTGAATATGAAGTGTATTCATGTATTTTTAATCAATCTTACTAATTATTACTCAACTTAAATCACATACCTATATACCATTTACAAATGATTATACCATTTAATTAAATAAAATAAAACTAATCAATATCAAATTTACTAAAATTACAAATCTTATTACTTATACTTACTGTTTGATTGTTAGTTACTTAGTGTGTTAAAACGAAATACTTTGCAAATGTCTCTGGAGTTACCGCCAATGACTTTGGAGTTACCATAAAAGTAACTCAATACACAGGTAACGCAAGCGACATTTGCCAGTATTACTTAGTTGGCTAAAAATATAAAGAAGCTCATAGCTTATTATATAATTATACACTTTGTGAGGTGAAGCCATATTTTTTTAATCTTATTAAAAGTACACATTCATACCGAGTGTGGCCTGTAATATGAGCAAAAAATTAAAACATAGATCGTACTCGTCAAACCGAACAACATTAGTTCAGCGACTTTTAAAAATAATGGAGTCTCCCTCCCTCCCTTCCTCTTGGTGGAATTTCCCTTTTTCATACAAATTAAATAATGCTATCAATGTACGCCATCCTAGAACACACTTGATATCACCTGTCACCCTACAAACAACAAGCATTTTGCTTTACATTGCTTCTTCGCATAAACTAAAAAGTGGAATAAAAATTTAAAAACTCATTATTTATAAAAGTCGCTGAACTAATATTGTTTAGTTTGACGAGTATGATCTATGTCTTAATAATTTGCTCATATTACAAGCCACACCCGGTATAGTTACATATTTTAAATATTAGGTACCTTAAAATAACACAGCAAAATTACCGTGGGGCGGCTTTCACTCAAAATAACACATTTCTATTTTGCAAGCCACTATTACCTAATCACTAATCATAGTCACATTAGCATCCCCAAAGATATCGAACAGCAAAACATCAAGTCATTTCTCTTCCTTGTCCAAAACAAGTGAACTGTGCCAACCCTGCGCAGGGAAACATGTCAGCTAGCCCGTGTAATCTCGTTCGGATCGCGGGCCTGAATTTCATAAGTGCTCGGTTCAGTTAATGGATGAAAACATTAACTCCTTAGGGCCTGACGAATTTAGGAGGCTTTACCCAGGTGGCTTGTAAGCATTTGCTTATGCCATAGGGAGTTAACCGCTAGCGTGTTGGGCTCGCACATTGGGAAATCACTAACAACCCTCTGGCATCGGCGAATAAGAAGTTAATGTGGCATTCCCGCTTATTTTGGTAATTATGGAAATATAATAATTATATTTCCACAATAACTAAGTATAATTATTATACTTTGTTTCATTTGGTTTATTAGACTCTTGGTCGTGGGGTAATAGCGTTGTAAGTAAGTTTCGTAAAAAAAATCTAAGGGATTAGTAGACGCACTAGGAACTGAATACTCGTACCTGGCAGTTTCCTCGGCAAAGAATTAGCTTAGCTGTTTAAAGAAGAAATGCTGCCAGCATCATCGGTACCTTGCCTATGGAAGGGGACTCGTTTGCTATATTGTTTTAGGTTTCATGTTTTAATAATAAACAGTAGCGGCATCACAAATATCTGTCACATAATCAATGAGTGGTAAAATAGGCTTTAAATTGGCCAAATTACTGATCTACCTGCAATGCACAATACGGCAATACAATGACCATTTTATGGAATACTTACCACATTTAGATTAGCATTGAATGCATTATCCGTAACCTTCGTCAAAATGTGATAATAATATCATAATATCTACCTAAATCTTTTTTCTAGTTCTAAAATAACGTCTGAAAGCTAAGCAATAAGGGAACGACTAACAAAATAACCTTGCCGCCGTGATGGATAGCTTCGCAGCTGTGCAAAGATTCACACACGCGAACTGGCCGTTAGAATTTATTGTATCTTACTCAATAAACCAACATGTTTCCACCACGTATGACATGATGGTTTCCTATCTAGGAAATCTATAGGGTTATAAGTTTTTTCTCATTTTGTTTGCATAACTGGGCGACCAAGCATTGCTCGGAGTCGGATGACGCCATTCAGAAAATTTATATTATCCCCTGTTTCACCATCCATGGATTAAATTTATGTGACGGATAAATGTGATGCTCTCTCTGTTTGTTTTGTTTGAATAGACGGAGACGGCATCACAAAAATCAATGGGTATCAATTAATCAATGGGTAGTGAAGCCCCTAAATAAAACGATGTAGGTAAATACCACGGGACAATTTTTCTAGTCCTAAAGTAAGTAGATAAAGCTTAGTGTTATTAGATGGTAGGCAACAGATAAACATATTTAAATACATAGATACGTATATAATTAAATACATATGAAATACCCATGATTATTTTTCACAATAAATTCTGCCCTGATCAAGTATAGAACTTGGGTCTTTAAGCTTTTTAGTTAGGTCTCCTAAAGCTCTCAACTTGTACTTTGTACGTAAAATGAATAATGCTGATGATAAGACCTTCGCAGATCGATATCTAAACTGAAAATATCGCTAACAATCCTATTACTGGTGTCAAAATCGTTAGAGTTATTTGCGGGATCGCATCATAGTATTCCTATTTTCCTATTGTTAGTAGCTTTTAACATTTTAAAGAGAGAAGACTAACATACTTGTTGACGATAAATACGATGGTTATGATTATGAATTATCAGCAATAATATTAAGAAATCAATGGACACACAGTTGACGCAACCAATCTGACTGAGCAATTGACTCAAAACTGACTTCTTGTTCACTGACAGTCGCATTGCAGTGGATTTAAATTTAGAATTAAAAGAAAACAGATAATAAAGATGCTATATCTCAACAAGTCGCCAACAACACTGACTTTCTTTCCCTTGACCTACTATTTACCTTTTTTATGTATAACTAGCTGTTGCCCGCGACTCCGTCTAAGTAGAATTCGTTTATCGCTATTTATTTATTTATTAGGAACAGTTACAAATTAAAAACAGACAACATTACTTACATTACATTAATTGACACATTTATACTACACAATCAAAGCGCACTATCGCGGGTACTATGCATTTATCCGGGATAAAAAAGTAGCTTATGTCCTTTTATCGGGACTATTCGGGAACCCATTATCTCCATACCGAATTTCGCCTAAATCGGTTTAGCGCTTAAAGCGTGACAAAGTGACAGACAGACATACAGACAGAGTTACTTTTACATTATAATACTGTAGAGATAATTACCTCTAGTGCGATTAATCGGTGAT
>NC_133473.1:7373569-7375871 GCF_025370935.1 Choristoneura fumiferana
TTACCTTGAATTTTGAGATTGAAAAACTAGTTTTTTAAGATTTGTTGAGTTAATTTGGTCTCATTGGGCTATGTTTTCGTATACTAAATTAAAAGTTTGTTGATTTTGACTGTTTAATTTACATTTGTAAACAAAAAGTTATTTTTAATAAAGTATTTTTATATTAATAAACAACGTTAATTCAACGGAGTAGTTCTTATTTAGTGTCCAATTACGCATAATAATTTTTCCTTCGATAAAATCCAATGGAATATACTATAAATAGAAAAAAATGTAAAAAATCCATCAACTTTTTTTTTTTACTTTGTGCACTTTGGCAAGGTAATACTATAGGAAAACCGTTGTCCAATTACAAAATTGTTCTTGGAAACCTGAAAGCCCGTACAATCTACTCCTCAAATAGCATGTATCTATGTAACTTCCAACAATAACATATTTTATTGGGTGTATAAGTTTGAATTCAATTTTCTCATAATCACCTTTTCTGGCTTTTGAGCTTCAACATTTTTTTAAAAAATATCTATTAAACCTACATGCATGTTTCTTACATGGTTCGATAGCTAAATGTATGTAGATTATGGGGATATCAATAACTCAATACCGACAACAAGGTACCTTTTCCAGATAACGCCACATTTTTATCTCATGTGTGACCACAAAATGTCAAAGTATGTTTTAGTTTTAACGACTAAGCGTAAAACCACTAGGACGGCAGCGGGTCGCGAACGGGTCGGGTCGTGTACATACCGACCCGCTTTCTTCCTATCTGTGGTTTACGATATACGACGAAATAGGTACTTTTATTTTCTTTTTGGCAATGTAATGTACCATCAGCCAAATAAGTGGTCTTCAATTTTTAAACAAGTTCCTATCAATTGAATATGTCGCTAAAGTCGCTAAAGTTGACAGACACGTCTATTGGCATTATTGTTTTGTGACATGCAAACGATTATCAACCTTAGGGTGATAGACCACATATTTGGCTGATGGTACCTTCATGAGTTGGTAATTTATTAAAAGTTTGTCTTATCCACAGGCAAAACTTGAACTCTGACTTCACGGACAGCGCGCTCGGCAGCACGGAAAAGCCCTTTACCTACGGCAACTTCCAGCTTCGAGATACCACCGTGCAGTCTATACTGTCCCACCCGAGATATGGACCCAAGTAAGGATATCCTAAAACCATGCAGATGTACAGTTTGATTAATTCGAGTTAACACTTGACAGATGGGCGTGCCTTCAGTCAATTTTCAACTTTAGCCATTTTTAGTATACCGCTACCCACGTTTACAATACAATACAATACAATAATCTTTATTGCACACCAATACAGTAAACAGTACAGAAAAACAAGTATATACATAGAGATTTTTAAGGTAAGCAATAGGCGGCCTTATCGCTTTCAGAGCGATCTCTTCCAGGCAACCTTTACAATGGACAGAAATAAGGAATACATTTTAGCAGGTGGTGCAATTTACAGTAGATCAGAGCTGTATCAAGAATACATAAAACAACACATACAACACATAACAAAAATCTAAACAGATAGATAGGTAGATGGATACCATAACAACACATAATAAGCTAATATAACATTTATACGCAAGATGACAGGTAGTGCTCCCTAAGCATAGACCTAAAGATAGGCAAGGACTTTGCGCGCCTCAAGTTATCGGTAGGGAGTTCCACAACGAGTGGCTGGACAGTGTAAGAATAAACATAGAATTAGAGTTTGAAAGTGGGACAGTAAGGAGGAAGTTCTGAGAGCAACGAACAGAAGTACATAGCTAAATCGCTCTTTGAGGTAGCAAGGAGTTGCAGGGTTAAAGAGAGCCGTAGAGAAGATGGAGAATGTGAGAGTTTTCGGCGAAAGCGGTGGGGAGCCACCTGAGCTGTGATCGGAAATTAGAAACATGATCATATTTACGTAGGCAAATATGAACCGAATGCACAGATTTTGAATTCGCTCAAGTTTATTCTCAGTGCTCTTCTACAAGATCGGGATAACAAATGTCAGCATAATCGAAAATAGGGGTGCAGTAAAGTTTACAGACTATGTAAAAACTATTTTATTTGTATGACGTCAAAGTTGAAAATTGATTGAACTCCAAGTAATCGTACTGTAAATAGGTAGTGAATAATGTTTAGGCATCGCATTTCGTCGGAAAAGTTCGTATTTACTCGTATATTTATCTTGCTTTCTCATTAGCTTGAGTTAACTAAGCAGGTAATTTAAGTTAGGTCAGCTAGTTGAGAGATCAAGACAAATACTAACTTGACTGTACATAATATGGTACAGATC
>NC_133473.1:7375971-7419367 GCF_025370935.1 Choristoneura fumiferana
GTTGTGATGAATATTTAGCTGGACGAACATAATGTTGGGCCTTGGCGCGGAGAGAAAACTTGTTTTCTATTAAACGAGATGAAGTCTTGGGTTTATTTTGTTACAGATTCACGCCACCATTTGTTGTAGGTGTTTTAGCATTTTGTTTCCAATAGTGGGATGTGCGGAGTTAATATATTTTCTTTGTTGGTCATGCGTTTTGCTCCGTTGCATGCGTGAAACGAACTGGATTTCTAGGCAAGGAAAAAGTAATACCGGTTCGCTTTTTCGATAGAATTACAGTTTATGGTTCGTGTCTGTTAACAATTTTATTTTATATTTTTTGCTAGATACAGCATATAAAATTAACAGTCGTTAGTTAGGATATCGACATTATTCAAATAGTTTTCTGTCGAATTCCCCTCTGTGGTATTTTACCGACAAGACAAGTCAGCTGTTGAATGCCCTATCGATGACTTGGAATTTTTAATGGCGATTTTGAGACACGGCTGTACTTCTCACTTTCTGATTTCGCACCGTGACGAGCGGGCGAGCTATTTTCTACTTCCAATTCCATTGAGGAGATGGGTAAGCTTCATTGTCTAGTGCTCAATTTCGATGGATTCCATGGATATATTGTCAATATCTGTTTTTCTTTATAGAAATAAAACTCGGTGTCCGCGCGAGGACGCGAGTCAACGACGCTTGGGCGTTCATGTTTTTATAGTGGTAAGTTGAATAATGGTCTATTTGGCCGCTCCCTTTTTCTTTTATCGGCATCGCGTTGTCGGTTGCCGCTTTGCTAGCTCAGTCTTTGACATAGTTGTTTTTATTTCTAGCCACACCGTGTCAACCACATATTGTATTTGCAAGAGATGTCCCCTTGAGGCTTTTCGCAAAACAATAGCGGCCTGCGGCGTATCCCTGGCGACTCTCTAAAAGAAGAAACCCTTCAGGTAAGTCCTTTAGGCGATTTTTTTTTCCGTAGCGTCATCTCAGAATCCTACCCTCCCTGTAAATTTCTCATTGGAAATAATATTGTTCCAGGGTTTTTTTATTCTACCTGAAAAGTACAGTCTTCACTTCTGGATCTGTACCTGATCCCGATTTCACCGGAGTACTTTCCTGTGGCATCGAAGTCTGAACCCATCCTCGGTTTACTGTGTAGGAGCTGGGTAGAAATATTACTTACTTTTTGAATTTGATGCCTTCCACGTAAGTCATTTGAATCTGATTTATTAACTCCCGGTGAAACCGTGTAGATGTGTATCTCCATATAAGATAATCTGTGCGTTAAGGTGGTAGACCTGATCGTGCTAGGGTCGAATCGGGTAACGAACCACCGCCCTGTGCTTCCTGCCGGCTGACGCTGTGATGTTCTTGTTGCAGTCGTTCAGTACGGTGTACGGGGTAGCCGATTACTGCTAGCACCGAGGCATTCCATCTGTGTCCTCAACTCTGTAGTGGTTAGAGTACTAAGTTCGCCGCCCTACGTTAGGCGTCTTCTTACTCGACCCATGATTTCACAGTTCCCCCCATTCTGGCAGGAACTACCCTTCCCTTGACGCTATTTCACCCTCGGTATGACGTGAAGTCACCGAGTACCCAATTTCATTTTTAAATTATTAATATTTTACTTTCTAACGCTGCCTTGTCACTTGTAAACTGATATTGGTGAGTAATTCAAATTAACTGTTCTACCCTAGGAAATTAATACTACCAGAACTGTTTTTTTTACTTATTTCCATTTTTTAAATACAAGGTGTCACAACCAGTGGTAAAGTTATACAGCTATTTAAATAACGCCCGTTTCCTTATCTGCTATTGTGGTAGTAAAACTGTGATGTTTTCTTCCTTTCTTATGTAAATGTTTAATTTCCAAATTTAGACCTAAAATAAGAATATTCTGGTTTTAACTTTAAGTAACGCTGTAGGTAGGTATTGTGGTTACGGAGCCTAACCCATCTTTCACGGGTACCTTCTATTGATCGATGTGGTGGTGAAGCAACCTCAAGTTCTGTTATTATTATATGAAGGTTTACCTCTCTGGTATTTTAGTTTAAGAGGTGTTTTGATAAAAATATAGGTTACTGCCTTTTTGTAACCTTCACTGCCTTTTTGTAACATTGGTACTTTTCAATGTAATAAACAATATTAACTTAAACTTACAGTTTTTTATTTAGACATATCATTCGTTTGTCGATGGAGACACCTGGCGCCTATCTAAATAAATTCTTGGTGACTCTGTTGCTCCGGGACCTCGCCGAATCAACGCCCTGTAGTCTCATTAATTCATTTTACCATTTGCAATGATAGCCGTGTGCATTAAAGGAGAGCTTTCACCGCCAAGGGTGACCTCTAGCTTTTCAAGATCACTTCGCGGAGTTGAGATTACCCATGTCTAGTAAGTGTTTATAAACTACTTAAAATTTCAGTTGGTATATTGAAGAAAAAATTAATACAGGGATGTATTGGGTCTTTTAGTAAGAAAACTAAAACTAAACATGTAACATGTAACTATATCTACGTTCAATGGAAGTGTAGAATGCTTCCACCGTCTTCATAAAGAAAAATAATATTTTGAATCTGAAATAACCATAGTAATATGCTTTTGGATTCCGAAGGCAAGCTCACGCCTGCGGCCCCCTAAGTTAGTTCGTACGCACTCATGTCATGCTCTGAAAGCAGAGCAGTACCGAGGGCATGTTGAAGATTGAAGATGCCCCATCTATTGGGGAAGTGACGAGCATTCGTACGTTTACCTTGCGCTTTTTATTTATTTTTTGTTAAAGTTTTCCAAACCGTATCTTTTTGCTTTTTATTTTAAGGACAGGTCCATCACCACCACTATCAGCCGAAACACGTTCACTGTTGAACGAAGGCCTCTAGAATGTCTGATCATCATGAACGACAATTTGGAATACAAAGAGAACTCCTTTCTTTACTAATATATTTTATTATCACATATATTTATTAGGGGTCCATATTGACTCGCATAAAAACGATCCTCGATTTTTTTTTCCTGCTACCGATTTGTAGCCAGAATCATCACTCTTTCGAATTTTTAACTTCATAATTTTATTTGTCATAAATTTGTACTACTACCAACTGAGGCCATAATGGTCACTTATCAGAATATCGTAATTCATAACGTTGTCACTAAGATATGTTTGTACTCATAATGCTGGGTTTCCTGTTTCTTTCATTCATAATCATCAATTTCAATAAACTAGTTAATCATAACATTTAAACATCGATTCAATTTTTTTACGTTAATTTAACGTTAATGCGATGTTGGAACTGAAGTGAAAGTTTCTATATATTATTATCAATATGGAGGAGAAATAAACGAATATAAATAGGCTCAGATATTGATGAGATTATTTTCTTAAATTGTGATTATCCTACTTTACTAGTGGCAGTTTGGTTCTGTAGTGGTCGCAGTTCTAACCTAACCTATCCTATATTAATGGCAGTAGTTTGGTGCTGTAGGGGTTGCAGTACTAACCTAACCTAACCTACTTTACTGGTAGCAGTATGGTTTTGAGGGGGTTGCAGTTTTAACTTAACCTAACCGACATTTCTGACATCTACGAATACTTATAAGACGATTGAGGGTAAAATTAATATAAAATTGATTTGCTGACGAATTGTTTTTTTCTTTGTTACTTACATCTATTGTGGTTAAATAATGTCTGCAGTAATAACTTCCAACAGATGGTGTTTGCTTCGCCTATTGATGGCGTTGTCATCGAAATACTTATTTCGTCACATTTTTTTTTCAGAAGCAAAACGCATGCCATAAATTGTATGACAGTGAAGTTTATAGCTACAAATAAGTCTGCTTTAAAAATATATGATAATGGAGTTATATGAGTACAAAACCATATGCTTAAAAACAGTATGACAAAAAAAAGGAGTACAAGAGATATTTATGACAACTGCCATTATGGTTTTTAATGCTTCGGAGTTATGATCGGTAGTAATAGTGACTAAGTATTAATAGTGAGTATTATGACAGAAAATTGTATGACAAACATTTTCGGAGTTACAATAATTGGGGTTGAAAAATTATGCCAACTTTGGCGCACCCATTTATTAGTCTTCTACTTTAAAAAAGTCTAAAGCCTAGTTTAGACATGTAAGAAAAATAGTGCAAGTTGCATTACACTGCGAGGCCGTAAAGCCAACGAGTTCTCTGTTCCTCTATGTTTCAGGTTTCGACGTGATCGTGTGTCTAAGCTGCGAATTATGGCTTGTTGCCCCCGAATGAAGAGTCAAACACACGACCCTGCAGTTGGTTTGTGTTTTCGCATCAGCCACCCGGAAGGGTAACCATTAGGTAAGTGGAAGGGTTGAGGGGAAAAGTTTTAGGGGTTTTAATATGGCCATATTTTTAGGGATAAGTACCTCAAAATGAAAAACGGAACCCTAATCGTTCTGTTGTCCGTCGGTCTGCCTGTCTCTCCATCTGTCAAGATTCTTTTTCTCAGAAACGCGTTGAGGTATCAAGCTGTAATTAATATCAAATCCTCAAATCTGCTACCCCTGGAAGCAACGAAGAAATCAAACTTCTAAGTCAACGTAATTAAAGATACAGTCATTAAGAAAGGAGTTTCCATACAAATTGTCGTAACCAAAAAACTTAAAGGTCACTTTCGGTTGTTCTAGTAACTTGAAACCTGATATGAAGAGTCATAGAGCACAACCCATAAGAGAAGTCTGAAAATCTGAATTTTACGCTCTCTGTCTAATATGTCTGTAACCATGATCCTACACTGCGTATATTTTGCTTAGAAGAAGGGCTCTGCTAACTATGGATATTTATAGAGATAACTACCCACAAATTTGTACGGAGCCCTTGGTGCGCAAGTCCGAGTCGCACTTATAGCTGTTTTTTTTTCATAACGTCTTTATTATAACACTGCATGAAAATTAATTCATTCCGGGTATATGATTATCTAAACTTTTTCAATGAATTTAATGTAATATATTATATTAGCGTTTACCCGCGGCTTTGCGCGAGTAAATCATTAGGTACAGCAGTTGAATTGAAATTCCGGGATTTTATTAAATTCTCGTGGGGATTCCCTAAAATTAAATCGCGGTTTTCATTGACGGTAAATTAAAAACAATCATATCAAATTTCATGACTCTGAACCCAGCCGTTGTTATTTTGAGATTTTATCCCTATCCCCTGGGAATATCGGAATAAAAAGTAGCCTGTTTTTTTCCAGATGTCCAGCTATCTACATACTAAATTTCATCCGAATCCGTCTAGCCGTTTCAGCGTGAAGGAGTAACAAACATACTCACTCACTCGCTCACAAACTTTCACATTTATAATATTAGTAGGACAGGGTTACATTTAGTTCACTGAAAAGTACAAATAAATAAAATCACAAAATACGATCCTTCCTTGTTTTTGTTTTTTAAAGTTTCGTATATTGTAACTTTTGGCTCTTCGGTTCCAAAACGTTACCCACCCCTGTATATTATTTGGTTCTCAATTTTAAGAACTTGTATAGCTGGTTTCATTTAAGTTAAGCAAGCTACTAGCTTTTGCCCGCGGCTTCGCCCGCATGGAATTCGGTAATCGCGCGCTGTTCTCTCGGGAACTGTGCATTTTCCGGGAAAAAAGTAGCCTTTGTCACTCCAAAAATCACGTCGTTACGTCGCTCCGTTTCGACGTGAAAGACGGACAAACATACAAACACGCACACTTTCGCATTTATAATATTAGTATGGATTGATTACTTTGTAATGTGCCTATTTACGATACTGCATACGACATTGGGTGTTCATTCAAGAGTTATTTCTGTAACAAAGAAAAGGATGGTTCGTTTTCATATCGCTGACCGAATGCACTACTGATAAAGTAGGTAGGTACGCATTTTGTATTCCGTTAATTTCCGGAAGTATACAGTACTATAGGTAATTTCTGACGTGTTGATAAGATGGATATAATAAAGATTACCGGTGAAATGAATACCGAATGAGTCACATTTAATCATTTCAATAATGTTATCGGCTTTCACAATTTTCAGGTGAACTTTGAAAAATTTAAGTAACAGAAATATCATTAATCAAATCATTACTATGCTATATATATGAACGTGTACGACGTGTACCTTACAGGTATTGCATCACTGAACTTCAGTTTAACCTGTGACTAAATCTAATATATTTTGTCTATCTTATATATATGTATATATATTTACGTATTATTATTTTTAAAGCATTGTATTGTAGCTTTTACTATTTTTGACTTTTAAACTCATTCTTTGTAGGTCCTAATTGTATACCTCTCTCATCGACTCAATAGTTGATTGGTTGAAATCCTTTAAAGGGATCAATTTGTTTTACGCTGGTGGTATGTTTTTAGTGAACATGTACTGCTTGTGACATCTACATATTATACAGATACAGTTAAAACTTTGAAAACAAAAAACACATTAAAGTAGATAGATACGAGTAACACAATGTAACTTACGTTTAATTTGCATCCTCATTAAATACCTCCTAATTGTTATTTATCATTATCACCTTATGTAAGAGCAGAAGCAGGAAACATTTAGTTGATTTAGACCCTGTTTCACCACCTGTCGATTAACTTTAAGTGTCAGTTAAAACTAATGCCGTCTTTGTTTATTCGGACAAAACGAACAGAGACGGCATCACTGATATCCGTCACTTAAAGTTAGTCGACAAGTGGTGAAACAGGCCCTTAATATAGCAAATTTTACCGGTAACATACGTGCATGTAAAATATAATAGTGGAAAGGTATTTATGGTGAGCCTCAGAATGTTGTTCATCATTTCACATCTGTATTCCATTAGCAAATACGGTTTAGCCTTCCTTGAGATTTACCAATTTATCTTGAGCTCCCGCACCCCGCCTACTACATTGTGAATGTAGGGCAATGAGGGAGAGTTAATGCTTAATCAAGGGTCTCTTGTGGTTGGACGATGCCTAAGACGCAACAAACGCCTGAGGTGCCACCGACCAGGTAACGAGTAGGCGGATTGAGGGTTGTCACTACTACTTATATTATCTAAAGTTATTGTTCCCATCATAAATGGGCTATGTAGTCTACTGTAGAATGTATAAGCATTTCTTTCACATTCTACATATTTATTAAAAATAAAGTTTATGCTTTGCTGTGGTTCATTGATAAGAGTTTAGCGGAGGAAGGGAGGGGAGGGGATGGGGGGGGTAAGTTTACTATCATCAAATTTTACATACATAAGAAACAGTGCTAAATTGCGAAGCAGTTGGGCTGGATTAGGTTTAGTTAAGAAATATTTAAAATGTCGCTAAAACCTACGCGTAATCAAGTGTAAATTCATGTATTTTTTAATTTTCAATCTTACTAATTATTTACTCAACTTAAATCACATACCTATTATACCATTTATAAATGATTATACCATTTAAATTAAATAAAATAAAACTAATCAATATCAAATTTACTAAAATTACAAATCTTATTACTTATACTTACTGTTTGATTGTTAGTTACTTAGTGTGTTAAAACGAAATACTTTGCAAATGTCTCTGGAGTTACCGCCAATGACTTTGGAGTTACCATAAAAGTAACTCAATACACAGGTAACGCAAGCGACATTTGCCAGTATTACTTAGTTGGCTAAAAATATAAAGAAGCTCATAGCTTATTATATAATTATACACTTTGTGAGGTGAAGCCATATTTTTTTAATCTTATTAAAAGTACACATTCATACCGAGTGTGGCCTGTAATATGAGCAAAAAATTAAAACATAGATCGTACTCGTCAAACCGAACAACATTAGTTCAGCGACTTTTAAAAATAATGGAGTCTTTGGAATTTCCCTTTTTCATACAAATTAAATAATGCTATCAATGTACGCCATCCTAGAACACACTTGATATCGCCTGTCACCCTACAAACAACAAGCATTTTGCTTTACATTGCTTCTTCGCATAAACTAAAAAGTGGAATAAAAATTGAAAAACTCATTATTTATAAAAGTCGCTGAACTAATATTGTTTAGTTTGACGAGTATGATCTATGTCTTAATAATTTGCTCATATTACAAGCCACACCCGGTATAGTTACATATTTTAAATATTAGGTACCTTAAAATAACACAGCAAAATTACCGTGGGGCGGCTTTCACTCAAAATAACACATTTCTATTTTGCAAGCCACTATTACCTAATCACTAATCATAGTCACATTAGCATCCCCAAAGATATCGAACAGCAAAACATCAAGTCATTTCTCTTCCTTGTCCAAAACAAGTGAACTGTGCCAACCCTGCGCAGGGAAACATGTCAGCTAGCCCGTGTAATCTCGTTCGGATCGCGGGCCTGAATTTCATAAGTGCTCGGTTCAGTTAATGGATGAAAACATTAACTCCTTAGGGCCTGACGAATTTAGGAGGCTTTACCCAGGTGGCTTGTAAGCATTTGCTTATGCCATAGGGAGTTAACCGCTAGCGTGTTGGGCTCGCACATTGGGAAATCACTAACAACCCTCTGGCATCGGCGAATAAGAAGTTAATGTGGCATTCCCGCTTATTTTGGTAATTATGGAAATATAATAATTATATTTCCACAATAACTAAGTATAATTATTATACTTTGTTTCATTTGGTTTATTAGACTCTTGGTCGTGGGGTAATAGCGTTGTAAGTAAGTTTCGTAAAAAAAATCTAAGGGATTAGTAGACGCACTAGGAACCTGGCAGTTTCCTCGGCAAAGAATTAGCTTAGCTGTTTAAAGAAGAAATGCTGCCAGCATCATCGGTACCTTGCCTATGGAAGGGGACTCGTTTGCTATATTGTTTAAGGTTTCATGTTTTAATAATAAACAGTAGCGGCATCACAAATATCTGTCACATAATCAATGAGTGGTAAAATAGGCTTTAAATTGGCCAAATTACTGATCTACCTGCAATGCACAATACGGCAATACAATGACCATTTTATGGAATACTTACCACATTTAGATTAGCATTGAATGCATTATCCGTAACCTTCGTCAAAATGTGATAATAATATCATAATATCTACCTAAATCTTTTTTCTAGTTCTAAAATAACGTCTGAAAGCTAAGCAATAAGGGAACGACTAACAAAATAACCTTGCCGCCGTGATGGATAGCTTCGCAGCTGTGCAAAGATTCACACACGCGAACTGGCTTACTCAAATAAACCAACATGTTTCCACCACGTATGACATGATGGTTTCCTATCTAGGAAATCTATAGGGTTATAAGTTTTTTCTCATTTTGTTTGCATAACTGGGCGACCAAGCATTGCTCGGAGTCCATGACGCCATTCAGAAAATTTATATTATCCCCTGTTTCACCATCCATGGATTAAATTTATGTGACGGATAAATGTGATGCTCTCTCTGTTTGTTTTGTTTGAATAGACGGAGACGGCATCACAAAAATCAATGGGTATCAATTAATCAATGGGTGGTGAAGCCCCTAAATAAAACAATGTAAATACCACGGGACAATTTTTCTAGTCCTAAAGTAAGTAGATAAAGCTTAGTGTTATTAGATGGTAGGCAACAGATAAACATATTTAAATACATAGATACGTATATAATTAAATACATATGAAATACCCATGATTATTTTTCACAATAAAATCTGCCCTGATCAGGTATAGAACTTGGGTCCTTAAGCTTTTTAGTCAGGTCTCCTAAGCTCTCAACTTGTACTTTGAACGTAAAATGAATAATGCTGATGATAAGACCTTCGCAGATCGATATCTAAACTGAAAATATCGCTAACAATCCTATTATTGGTGTCCAAATCGTTAGAGTTGTTTGCGGGATCGCATCATAGTATTCCTATTTTCCTATTGTTAGTAGCTTTTAATATTTTAAAGAGAGAAGACTAACATACTTGTTGACGATAAATACGATGGTTATGATTATGAATTATCAGCAATAATATTAAGAAATCAATGGACACACAGTTGACGCAACCAATCTGACTGAGCAACTGACTCAAAACTGACTTCTTGTTCACTGACAGTCGCATTGCAGTGGATTTAAATTTAGAATTAAAAGAAAACAGATAATAAAGATGCTATATCTCAACAAGTCGCCAACAACACTGACTTTCTTTCCCTTGACCTACTATTTACCTTTTTTATGTATAACTAGCTGTTGCCCGCGACTCCGTCTAAGTAGAATTCGTTTATCGCTATTTATTTATTTATTAGGAACAGTTACAAATTAAAAACAGACAACATTACTTACATTACAATTGACACATTTATACTACACAATCAAAGCGCACTATCGCGGGTACTATGCATTTATCCGGGATAAAAAAGTAGCTTATGTCCTTTTATCGGGACTATTCGGGAACCCATTATCTCCATACCGAATTTCGCCTAAATCGGTTTAGCGCTTAAAGCGTGACAAGGTGACAGACAGACATACAGACAGAGTTACTTTTACATTTATAATATTGTAGAGATAACCTCTAGTGCGATTAATCGGTGATGTCATATGCGTTGACAAGCATTTGAGGGCCTACGCGGACATCTCAAAGCGTCTGTTTGCCCCAGACGTCCCGGACAAGCAATCGCCTAATTGAAACGTCCCGTCTGCGCTCTGTAATAAATGCACAAAACTGAAATGCCAGACGTTACTTTGATACCGGAAACTTTGGGGCCACAGTTTAATCAAAATTATAGCGTTGGTTACGTTTGGTGCGAATGTACCTAGGCTGTAGCTGGCAGGTGGTTACTGACAGGTTAGATTGTGAGTATTGTGTATATTTCTTATCTTTAAAAACAATTGAATAACATGAAGCGCAAACCTAATTATCTATGTAAAATATTCTGAAATAAATCCAACTGATCAGAATTGACTTTGAAACTTTGTCACAGTTTGAATTATTGGTTACAGTAAGTACCCTGTAGTCTTTCAGATAAGTTCTTTCTTATAAAAAAATTGAAAACCTATTCTAGTAAAATTTTTTTTTTGTTAATGTCTGAAAAAATAGCTAAGTGGTAAATTAAGACAAATGACTGTTAACATATTCTTACAAAGTATTATTAAAGAATAAAAGGGTTACTTTGTGATTTGCTCTTGTGAAATTTTATTGCATTTTAATCCCACAAAGCAATAAGAAATAAAGACAGATATAATAAAAGAGAAAAAAATTTGGCTGGCCATTTTGTGCACTCTAATTTAATTATTTTAGTTTCATATTTAGTACTAGGAACCTTTTATTTTTCATGCATTTCTATATAATTATAAAGTTTTAGTTTTATTGATTGATTTGTTTTTTTTTTTTTTTCATGTAGTAGGTGGTAGATTTTTTTGACATTCATAAGTGCGTGTTATAGCCTTAATTAAATAAACATACTTTTATTTGTAAAATTAAGAAATACATGTAAATATATATTGTAATGTATATCAGCTAATTTTGAGACAAAAGATTGAATTATTCAGCTAACTATTTGTTTCCTGTGAATGTAGTAGTTTGGTATGTACTTATCTGATTGTTTTTTCTTAGGACAGATTAGGTTTATCTGTGCTGTCTTATCAAAAGCAACTATTATGAAATTTATAAAACAGTGACACATCAATGACTCATGCAACTGAATTAAATTTATAATACACAAAGGAAATTAATGTAGGAAATGAACACAACCTTCTTGAACCTTCTTATAACGTGAAGAGGCTTGCGTCTAGAAGTGGGGCTGAAGAGAAAGAAAGGAAATGTAACACTACTAAACAAGCAAATCAAGCAATCTACTCATATATAAATATAATTCATAAAACAGCCCGAAACTTTGTTATTATAGTTGCATTTTTGCAAAAAAGTTTTCTTAGTGTCGTAGACAAAACACGGTAAACTGATTTTTGGAAATTTGCCTGCTAACAAAGTTAAAAACGGTGTAGAGTGTGTATGGAACTTCCGTATTTTTGAAGCTAAAAATACAATGCCAAATTATTTAATAATATGATGTTGATGGATATTTATTATTTGGATGTTTAACGAATTTTGATGAATTAAAAATAAATAATCCATACTAATGAATGTGTGTGTTTGTGTGTTTGTATGTCTGTCCGTCTTTCACATAGAAATGGAGCGACGGATCGACGTGATTTTTGGCATAGAGATAGTTTATAGGCCAGAGAGTGACATAGGCTACTTTTTATCCCGGAAAAAATGCACAGTTCCCGAGGGAACAGCACGCGATAACCGAATTCCACGCGGGCGAAGCCGCGGGCAAAAGCTAGTAAAATAATAAGTACTAAATGTTAAAGGCGCTTACCATGCAAGTCCTTGGTGTATGAGCCCGAGATGCACTTCTCTACTGTGTGGATGAAGCCACGGGCTATAGGAACTAGTCACTTCATAAATACATTTAGGTGAAGTTTGAAAACTCTGTAAACAAAAGACTCAGTATCCGTAGCGAAATGCCATGGACAATTTAACCGTCTGCAAGAAGCAAGCATCGATATCAATTAAGTGCGCTCCTCGCATTTTGGGCACCCTAACGACTACCTCTCAGGAAGAGGGTCGTGGAACATAGAAGCCTAGTCGTTTAACCTATGGTCTCTCAAGAAGAGGGTCATGGGTTCCAACCCAGGCTTGCACTTCTGAGTATTTCAGAATTTATGTGAGACATTTGGAATTTACCATGAGCTATCTGCACACATTTACAAATAAATTCAATGGTATGTGTGAAATTCCCAATCTGCATTAGGTCTACGTGAAAACTGCAGCCCAAGCCCTCCCATTCTGAGAGGAGGGTTGTGCCCTGCAGAGGGACTTTTTAGGCCGAGAAGAACGACTACAAGTCTTGCGCATTGCCCCAACGATTATTTAACTATTTATTAGTTGTTTATCATTATATTTACAGCATTAAAGTTTCATAACTAATATTAGTTCTCCGTTACTGTTTTATCATTATCAACCTAACCAGCCGATTATCTAGCGGAAATAATAGCCAAAGAGCATCATAAAGCTGGATGGAGAAAACGGCGTTTGGCAAAGAGTCGTAATTGTTTTAAATGCTTCAATTTTCCGTAATTACTCTTACCATTCAAGGGCTTCGTCATTCGTCTCTGATATTAATCAACTAAGTACTATAAACCCGATAAGTATTTTAAATTGTGCAATGAATGTAAAGTTTAAAGTAAAGTGTGTTTTTATAAGTAGTGGAATTGTATGTTTTATTTCGTTTGCACATAAATAAATCAATTAGATTTGCGATAGCATATAATTATACATACATGCAGTACACGGCTGGTCATAAGATTCTTCCAAAGGGTATCAATGAGCTTGGCTTTCGACACTCCACCTCCAGTCACAATCAGCGATCCTGTGCAAATCGCCACAGGTAGAGGCGTGCGTTCAATACTACGTTTCCTAATTTCCACTACCGCACTTTGAGGAACCGTCTGTCTTTAAATCCTCACCATATTGATGATTGGCAGTCTAATACCGTGCGTTTTAAGCGAAACTTCTTTCCTCGCACGACGAAGATCTGGAATTAGCTTACAGCGGCAACATTCCCGGAGCGTTACAACTTAGGGATCTTTAAAAAACGGGCCTACCAATTCCTTAAAGGGTCGGCAACGCACCTGTGATTCCCCTCGTATTGCGGGTGTCCATGGGCGACGGTGATTGCTCTCCATCAGGTGACCCGTCTGCTCGTTTGCCCCCTCGTTTTATAAAAAAAAACGTCTTTCGTAACATGGGTTCCACTGCAGCATTCATCTACCCCGATCATGATCATCATGTCAGCTAAAAGACATCCACTGCTGGTCAAAAGCCTATCGCATTGAGTTCAACAACGTTACGATCCAGCGTACGTTGTCTGCATCCAACTGGTTTCTACGAATTTTATCAGGTGGTCGGTCCATCTTGTTAGAGGTCTTCCCACGCTGCGTCTTACGGTTCGCAATCACTAGGTACTTCTAGAACCTAATTACTCCATTATCCAGTTGAATGGGCAAACTGTCCCGCCCGCTACCATTTAAGTCTATCCCAATAGTTTGCTGATAGGTGTAATGATGAGTGTCACCAGCCTATTAATTATCAACCTATTTTAATCTCGTCATCATCATTATCAGCCAAAAAAAGTCCACGTTGGACAATGAGTCCCTTACAACACCACAATTTGCAGGTGGTAGGACCTTGTGCAAGGTCCGCCCGGATTGCTACCACCATCTTGCTTGAAGCAGCAGTGCTTGCACTGTTGTGTTTCGGCGTGGAGAGTAAAACAGCCGGTGAAATTACTGGCACTTGAGGTATCCCATCTTAGACCTCTAGGTTGGCAACGCATCTGCAATCCCCTGGTGGTCGCGGTGGTGATCTATTACCATCAGGAGACGCACTTGCTCGTTTGCCATCCAGTCGAAAATAAAACAATGAATGACAAATTGCCAGTTACAATTACCGGTTGCCTGGAACTCCTACGGTGTCTTTGAACCTAGTTACTCTGTCTGGCAGTTAGTGGTCGCAACTAGAGAGCCTTATCGACCTACTTAACATTAATCTTATATACATTTTGAAACCTGGCGTGCTTGCTTCGTGGACTTTTTAAGTTTTAAGCAAAATACGAGTAGATATCTACTGCTTTCAATTCCGACCGCTTTTCAAAACATAACCCGTTGACTTTACATTTCGCTGCTTTCTAGTGATGGATAGGTGTGGGCAAGGTTTTGTGCACGCGTGTGGCCATTAGTGGAATAGGTTTTCCATCAGATTAGATATATTTTGCCGAAGTCCTCACCACAGAGTTTTTGAATAAACATTTATTTTAAAGGTTGGTTGTCAGTGAACTGTAATGGACACTACTCGTAATTTATTAGTATCTTAAAAATTTCGATGCTAACTGATTGTTAAAATAATGATTGTGTTTTATGTACAATAAAGTATTTAAATATATACATATTTATTTATTTACTTATTAATCAATGAAAATTTACAGAATTACAGTTGATACCATTGCGCTGTAAATTATCCATAAAACAAAGTAAAATGGATGACAAGTAACTTAATTTTTTTTAACAATAAATGTCATTCCATAAAGTCAGTACGTGAATTCCATTACACATAGTTTCTACGAGATGAAGACCGCTAATTACCTAAATGAGTAAGACATCCTGTAGTAAATGTATTTTTATAAAAGTAGTGAAAAGTGAATCATTAAAAACTTTTAAGTGTGCAATATATCACTGTACCTATAGGAAAAATAAGACAACCAAAATAAACCACCCGAGCAGTGTGTACTGTTGTCATCTTCATATATGTAGGTAACCACATCGGAGCTGTTTGGGTGCTCATAGATATCTAAAAACCTACTTTTTTAGGGTTCCGGAGCCAAAATGGCAAAAACGGAGCCCTTATAGTTTCGCCAAGTCTGTCTGTCTGTCTGTCCGTCCGTCCGCGGCTTTGCTCAGGGGCTATCAATGCTAGAAAGCTGTAATTTTGCACGGATATATATGTTAACAATGCCGATAAAATCATACAATAAAAAATTAAAAAACATTTTTTTTTAGGGGGGAGGTACTGTATTTTTAGATGGAAACCCTCAAATTTATATCAGAACAAGTTATTTAAAAAAAATATGTGTATAGGTAGGTACTGTATGTGTGTACTGTGTGTACTTTACCTACTGTAAATAGGAGGAACGAAATTTTAATTTTTAAATTGTAATGAAATCTCTTTGGGTTTACTATTTGTTGGGCTGGTTTTAATGCCATAAAAAATATATACTTTCAATATCAGTCATTTTGTACGAAAGCTTACACAAATTTATTATGAAGCAATTCGTATTTAACAAATACAAATTTAACTCGATTCGTAAAAGCTTTTTTTGCACCCTCTCATAATCTAATAATTTTCTCAAAAGAGGTGAAAATGAATGCATTTAAAGAGAAAACTCGTTGCCGATTATAGAACAATATTGTTACCATGCTTATCTCTTTATCACTACGTATTTATGATAAAATGATATATTTTATCAAGGTGCTTATAACAAAATGGCCCAAGTCAAACTAAAAGAATGCCAAATTCATCAGGTAACACCACTCGTTGAGTTTAAATTGAAGGAGATAATTGTGGAGACTTACGTCGAAGAAGGTGACTCAAAACTTTTGAATGTCTACTTGAATATTGTCACAAAGAACAGTTCAATACTTGTTATACAAGCGTACAAACGTGTAAAATTTAAAATTGTTTATTTCTTAACAAAGCTAAGTATTAATTTTGTTTTGATCTGTGACAATGGCAGCCCCACACGGTAAGCTCCTTTTATAACTTTGTTTTCTATTTATTACTTCTACTTCTGACATGCGTTAGGTAATTCTTTAACAAGGAAACATTTAATCTGATTAATCTAGTTTTGCGTGCCATTGTTGATAAAAAGTAAAATATAAGAGTATTTATAAATTTACATCAGCTTAGACTTTTTTATCATGAATGATAGTTTTTAAATTCCCCGGAAATAGCTAATTGAGTATTAACTTTAGTTTAAGAGGGTTCAACGAACAGAACAAAATACTATAGTTGCGGATTCGTAAATGCCTGTCTACCGACGATAACGAATTCATAAACACCACCACCACCTATGAATTACTAGCTTCATCCCGCAATTATCCTGCCGAGGTAGTTCAAAAAGTCGGCTAGCTCTCAATCCCGAATAAATTTCGAATAATCCCTTCTCAGTGCAACTCTATGATCCCCAAGGAATATTTTTTGCGAAATTTCAAGTCTCTTGCTCTTTAGCTAACCCTAAGTCACTTTTGGCTTTCGGCTGTGTCCACCACTCACGTTTTTTTAGGTAGGAATAGATAAAAATGATTTGCTTTATCTTCTACAACTTCTCCTGTTTGCCTATCTCTCACAAATCATCTAAGAGACACAAGAATTGTTTTTTTTTTTTAGGAAAAGATGCTTACAACCAAGAGACCGCTTACCCTCCGTATGACCCGATGCCCGCAGGTCCCCCAGCATATGGTCAGTACCCCCACCCCCACCCACCGGGACCTCCGCCACCTGCCATACATGTTCAACCAGCTGCATTCTACCAGACCTCTCTAGGTACTACAGTCATCCCTGGAGCAGTGATCGTACAACAACATGTGGGGCCACACCCTACGCGAACAACTTGTCGTTCTTGTAACCAGGAGATGGTGACCAGAATTGACAGAAGACCTACCATGAGAACTCACCTTATGGCTGCTTTGCTTTGCGTATTAGGGTGAGTCAAGTTTTTAATTTATTTTATCTATTTTTATCATTTCTAAACCCCTTCAAACGAGGAGATTGACTTATTGTTTTTGTAGCCTTATCTTTAACACCGAAGATAAAAAATAAGTCTAAAAGTTTTAAATTTAATAGATAATATTTACATAAGTACTTGGTTAAGTTCGTATCCGATTCCCACATGAAAGATTCCACCAGGTTACTTTGAAAATATCAAGCAAAAAATAGCTACTACCAATTTTGTATCACGTAAAGTCAATTTCCACTATTTTTTCCTTAAAACTACAGGGAAATTGCTTTATTACGTAAAGTTTGGATTACCGGGTAGCTAGTGGTTAAAGAACCTGACTATGAAGCTTGAAGTCCCGGGTTCGATCCCCGGCCTAGTACAGTCAGCATCAAAAGTAGCGGCTCACTTTTTTACTTTGTCGTATTAGCACATTTGACAAATTCGTATGGTGTTAAGTACGTTGCTGTAAAATGACAAAGTACAAAAGTATGCAGCCACTTTTGATGCCGTCCGTACCCATTAGTACAAGCTTTGCTTAGTCTGGGACTAGGTCAATTGGTATCAATTGTCCCATGATATTTATTTAAGTACTAGGTACAACTCGTAAAACTCCCTTGTTACATTCCATTCAGCATAATGTTTGCAGCTTAACCATACCAGTGTAAGAAAATGTAAGTTCTTTAGACTTTGACCATACCTTAAATAATAATATCTTCCATTAAATTATACGTAATTCGATTTAACAAAAACTGATTTCTTGCTATTTCAGATGTTGGCCCTGCGTGTGCATCCCCTATTGCGTGGACTCTTGCCTCAACACTGACCACTACTGCACGAATTGCGGTTCATTCGTCGGATCTTATTCGAGTTAAACCCAATCTAGACCCAATCCTACAATACCAGCCGTAAAATTAAAATGTTAATCCTGACATCCAGTGCAATCAACAGCACCAATATCTGACAAAACAAAGGGTGTATAAATATCTGATACGGCTCTATTTGTAGGGCCAGCAGGAGGTGGCAGATAAAGTATTAATGTAGGTGACGGTATAATTTAACCCTATTTCAGGCTTCGCCAATTTAGATATATTCACTACAAACTTTATCATAGTTTTATATTCCTTATCTTTTTGAATTATATTTATAACAAATTGCATTGAGTTGCGTTATATTGCAAAGGAGACGAGATTTAATCTTTGTGTAGATTGTTATGTAGTTGATAGAAGCACCATGTGTAAAAAAGGGTAAGCGTTAAAGACCATAGTAACTGCACGTTCAATAAACGAGAACTTGATTTAGGAACAAGTACGATACTGGAATGATTATCTATTACTCAAAAGATTATCTTGCCGTAAATTTCCGAGCATTTTTGCTCTCCGACGGGGTTAGCGAACATTTACGAACATGCTGTCCAAAACTGTTTTGGTATTGAATTGCGTATGCAAAGTCATATATACTCGTATTGTACCACTAGATATTTTTTTGTTTTATTATCAAAAGATAATATTAAAGATGAGAATATGGGGCAAAACCACGTGCTCAATTTCTAGTCTTTTGTTTGTCAACAATTGATAACAGTGATGAACATGCAGATTGTCTTTCATAGAAAAATTAAGATTGACGTAAAGTTACTTGTGTAAGTTATGTGTAACGATAGTATTAAACTTATTTATTTAAATTTAAATGGTGTAAAAATAGAAACCCACTACCGTAAACTCAGGTTTCTATAGTCCCAAGCGTTCATCAATAGTCCAAGCGGACTTTTTAACATTTCGAACAATTACAGAACCGCTAACGTTTAGGAGGTTCATGTGCGTTTTCTATTGGATTAGGCTGCGATGAACCTCCTAGATGACGTTAGCAGTTCCGTTATTGTTCGAAATGTTAAAAAGCCCCTTTGGACTATTGATGAACGTTGGGACTATAGAAACCAGAGTTTACGGTATCCACATTGTATTGTCGCCATAGGGTGTATATTCAACATGCCATCCCATTTGATTAGAAATACTTCATTCCCATGGATGAAACTTGTTGTTTTTTTTTACATTGTTTATAGTTATTATGTGTGCAATTTTATTTATGTTTAACGTATTCTGTCCGAAATGTAGGTAATTAAAAGTATTTATTGAATTTTTAGAACATTGTATTTTAATTTTGTAAGTTGTATTAAAATTTTGTGTAGCTTTTTGAACCTGTTTCGGCATTGAGGTTCGTTTTAGTGGAATATTAGTAAAAAAGTTAAATTTAATTCTACTTATTTACACGTCTACAAAGTATAATACTTATTATGTTACCTCGTATTCTATTTAGTAGAAAAAAAACAATATTTTAATTTTTAAATACCTCGAAAATTTAGTTATAAAATAAAGTTTTAAATAAAAAAATATTTTTTACTTTTTCGAGTTTTTATAACTGAAATACCAATTATTCCATTGTGTTCGTTTTACTTGTAACGTAGCACATCCAAAAAACCTGAAAATTTGCAGTAACACTAGGTGATAATAAAATTTATCCACAATGAAGTTATAGGGGGGTCGAAAATGGCCTGAACTGCTTCGAGAAAAGGATGGTAGGTACGGCCGTGCCACAGGCCGTGCCGCTTTTTTCCTCGACTTGGGGGGTGCACTACCGTGCCCCCAGATTTTCGATATTTAGCTCGTTGAATATATAGACATGTTTAGTGTTTAGTCCAGCTCATTCTGAGCATACTTCTAGGGCTTCGATCATGATACATGTTGTAAATGGTGTCAAACTTATAGAGGCAAGTGTGAGTTAAAACTAAGCTCATCAATAAGGTAAGGTGAGTTCATAAAAAGACCAGGGTCTATTTGCAAAATACAGTACACCAGCTATTAGTATTAGTAAATTTCAATACAAAATCGCTACGAGTAAATACCATTTTAGTCGTACTTTGTTATGCAATTGGACTTAGGTTTTGATTTTCATTTTAATCGGCCCAAAAAATTATACACTCTTTACCTTGGGTAGCCGTAAAAAAAAGGAAAAATGACAGAGAAAGTTAAAATAACAGTATTGTTTTTCGGTATTAGTAGCAAAAATGGCCGCTATTTGATAGTTTGACGCAAAAGCATTCGAAACGCTTGTTGTGTGAAAAAGTCTACACTGAGGGCTCAGACATCTTTAAAATTATGTAAACTAGGCGTTACAGTACGATTACTTTGAGTTAAACTTGACAGATGGGCGTGCCTTCAGTCAGTTTTCAACTTTGAGGTCATACAAATAAAATAGTTTTTACATAATCTGTAAACGTGGGTAGCGGTATACTAAAAATAGCTTTATTTATATGACGTCGAAGTTGAAAATTGACTGAAGGCACGCCCATCTGTCAAAACTGTTAACTCGAATTAATCAAACTGTACCGGTTATCAAAACCAATCGTTCGAACCTTTATCTGTATAGTTTATCTTTAAATGAGTCATTCCGCTTTATCGGTTAAACCTTTCATACAAATAGTATCATAATTCAGTTGAAAAGATAGTTGCATATAAACTCTGGAGACGAGAGGTTTTTTTTTATTGTTGTAGTGGAAAGAATACAGTAAAGTAAATTTAAGTGTTAAATATGGCAGATCAAATAGAAAGTAAGTATGTTGTAAGATATCTAAGCTATCAAAGAGGTTTCTCATGGAGTTATAATAATAGATTGCATCTTTAAAATAACGTATTGAATACAGAGCGACTGTGAAGACTGATATCCGAACCACCTTAGTTACTTAATAACTTAGAGTTTCGTAGTAAATAAGTAGTTACTTATTGGTGACACTAGTGTTCTTTTGTTTTTCTTTTTAGACGCGTGTGATGTTGGCTACTAACACTCCGGCAATGCTCACGAAAAACAAGAATTAGTATCTTTTACGTAAATGCGGTGATAAACGAGTTGCACACATTTACTAAGTTGTGTACTTTGTTTCGATATAACGTCTCCAGAATCATCATCCAATCCAAAATCATGCACAAGAAGACTCTCTCTCTTCAAAGTCGCTACACTCTGGACAGATGAGGATCAGTAGTGAACTTTCATGTCGATTATCTTAGGGAAGTAGTGTGGTGGTATCCCCTTGCCCTCCACACTGCAGAGGTGGAGTCCGGAGTTTGCAGTTAGCAATAATATAGAGTGCTACTGCCCGCTCTCTTATTAGGCCCCTTTCTCCTGAGGTACCATTGATTATCTATATACTTGTATTCCTTAAACTATTTTTGGGTGACTGCCATTCCACATACATACATCATACATCATAATCACTAGAGCTATAGAGCGAATGGACGGATTTTTGTCGTAGTAATTTGTACGCTATACTAAACTGTGTGAAAAGCAAATTAACAATTTAAAAAATCCACTTAGACATATAATCCAATAAACGAATAAATAAATATCTTGATTAGGCATCATTTATAAATGGTCTATTAAAGCTCAGATGCACCAAGTAACCTTGTCACAACTCATACTTAAGTCTCTCCTGTCTTCTCATTCTTTCCCTCTACGAGGTACCTAACTTATTTTCTGCTCCCACTGCAGGCTCGAGTTAACTCGTTTATAAGATGGATATAAAAGTACGTTAAAAGTGCGATCATTATATTGAAAAACAAATGCCCCAATTATCATGAATATTAATGCCACGCCTCGATCTTTCAGTTATTATTGTGCTTCAATAAGTATTCTGTGTATAGATAGATAAGCTTAAGATTATGGAATTCTTTGTAATAATAAAAACGTAGATCTTCCTTATTACATCACTAAGACTGTACAATCGATACGAATTTCCTCCTGCTGCCTTTGTGTTTTTTTTTTTCAGTTTCTTTGAAATAAGTTCCTAGTTGCTATGCATTGTTGGATAGCTAAGAAAACGTTTATGTTTTTAAAATAATCTGCAAGCCAAGTTTCATAACGTTTTTTTTTGTTTTCAAGGCATTTTAGTGGGAAAAAATCTCAAAAAAATATTGAAATAATATCGTTTTTCGTCTCGCATTTTTAAATTTGGACCGATAATTGTTGTTTTAATATTGATAAATAACCAGTGTTTAATTGTTTTTATAAATCAAAAGACAAAAATAGATTTAAATTGATACTTTTTTTAAATAAACTTTTGATGTTGCATTTTTGACTTATTTTGAAAAAAGCTAAAAACATGATAACTCAAAAATTGTTCACTTTTGCATAATGCATATGGGGGGTTAAAATTATCGCAAATAGTCACCACTATCACCTCTTAACGGGAATACGATGAATAACCAATAACCCTGTATTTATGCCCTCGACTGTATAGTGTATACAATACACCAAAGTGTATTGTAACCATCATGAGCGGAATTTCTGGTCTACTATTTACTTTCCACTGCTAGGCACAAACATCTACTTAAAATAAAGAAAAGCTTGTTCTATCCATGAAATTTTTTGAAAAATTCTTCTAAGCCACCTGTCGTCTACATTGACGCCATTGTGTCATGCTGCTAATGTCTATTGTTTTGCAATTATTAGTAGATACTCTCTGCTAAAGGTTATTATGTTTTGGTTTGACAGTTCGCCACGTTACGGTTTTATAAACACAAACTAATAGTTAACGACAAGCACTATTCGAAAATTCTAATACACCTTACGCACCCTTCAGCTCCCGACGACACGATAATCTGGATAGAGTCCTGGAAGGGATATTTTGTATGATGAGCATGTATGTTATCTTATCTTTATTCTAGGGGTCTTTATGGATACACTTCGCCCCACTGGGATGTTTTCTATATTAGCCCTTCTTTGCACTTAGTCCATTAAACTTTAAAGAGTACTGAAACAGAGTTTCTGAAAGTAAGAGTACTGGTAAGGGGCATCCGTTGCCCGTTTTGTTGCGACGTATATAGGCTGGGATGATGATGATGATGAATGAGTATTCCAAGACTTTTTTGATATATGTGTATGTTTATCCGTTGTCTAGCACCGATAGTACAGTTAGCAACAAAGATATAAATACAGCCAAAGTGCCAAAAATATGTATACAGGACTTTATTGCCTGAACATTAAGGCCATGTATACATATTTTTTGCATTTTGGCTGTATTCATATCTTTGTTGCTGACTGTACAAGCTTCGTACAAGCTTTGATTAGAATACCTAGTGCCATCCACGAAGACACGTGATTTTGACAAAATTAGACATTAATGACATTGTAATAAGAACCACGGCACGCGTCATCGTGAATGACTCTACCTATTGGCTGGGTGCTAAGTACTAGGTGGGGGTAATGAAATCTTTCGCAGCGCTTATATTGGCCAAAAGTAGAAATAATGTAGGCTCTGTCATCTGTCATACTCACATGAATCTGTCATTAACAAATAAATTTGTTTAGGCTTACTAGCTTATTTTAGTAATAGAAGTTTGTCTTATGGTGCTAGCTTGAATTATTGATCACTGTCCCTGTTTTGTGCTTAATTCCTCTACATCCCGGACATGTCCAGCAGATACCAACAATTTTCCTTTTGGAACGGTTTGTGGTTGAAATTTTGTATTGAGTGAACTCACAAAACCGGTCTTCAAAATGACAGTCATTTTGATCTGCAAACAATATTTAATTTATTACTATCGATACAAGAAGAATTATATTCTTCAGTTTTATTTGAAGAAACCATTAAAGTAGCTTTATCTTTTTGTTTTACAGTAAAAGTACAACTAAACATGAAGTAAACAAGCCCTAGCATAACGGAAATAAATCACACCGTTTGAATAAATTTTACTTATCTCATTCAACTTTTGTTCACCCAAACCACGGTATCACAGTCATTTTGTATTATAAATTAATACGTGATAGGTTTGATTTTTGTCACAATGTCGCGATGAAATTTCAAAACGTCGAGCCTCAGAGCCAGCAAAGTTGCGGACGATAAGTGGCGCTAATGTCGTGCACAGAGCCAATATGGGGCTAAATCAATTGGCGTTAATAAAATTGTTTTACAATATTATATACCAATTTTTTTTTGGTTCCAGGTCCACCTCCATACAAAGCCTACCCTCCCGGCGGGCCACCACCGGGACCTACAGTCACCACTGTCGTCCCAGGGGCTGTCATCATCCAACAATCTATGGGTCCCAAACCAGCTCATGTTACCTGCCAGTCCTGTAATAACGAGGCAGTCACGAGGATCGAATGGAAGGCTACGACGAGAACACACGTATTTGCTGGTCTACTATGTCTGTTTGGGTCAGTTTTATCCTTTGTGTCTTTGATTCTCATAAGAAATAACCGGACAAACGCGAGTTGGACTCCAGCACCGAAGGATTCGTACAAATTTGTAAGTGTCAGATACAAAAGTTAAGCAGCGTTTCCAACAGAGATGTGCGAGGATGTGTTGCGAGGAATATGTTTTTCATTAACCAATAGAAACGCTTCAAATGAAAATACGTCGCCTCGCTCCTCTTAGCTGTTTCCACCAGAGATGTGCTGTGCGAGGATGTGAAAATAAAGCGTTTCTATTGGTTAATATAAAACACATCCCCCGCCACAAATCCTCGCACATTATACTTTATTACTACTTTTGTGGGGGAGGAAAAAAGTGGGATTTGTTCAAATCCCTATTGCAGAGTATCGTTGAATAGGTCTTTTAAAAACATTATACAATACAATACAATGACTGTTTATTGAACACCAACACATAGTAAGCAGTACAAAAACAACAGGTTTATAGAGATTATAGGTAGGTAGGTGTAGCTGTTGCGTGCGACTCCATTTGCGTAGAATTCGTTTATCGCTATCCCGCGGGAACTATGCAATTTCTCGGGATAAAACTATCACTATTATGTCCTTAACCGGAACTAAAACTATCTGTATAGGTCCTAAAATTTCATCTAAATCGGTCCGGCGGTGAGACGTACAATAACTATCTATCTATCTACCCTTAAACGAGCAATTCTTGTATATTTATATATATTTATACTAGCCGTTACCCGTGACGTCCGCGCAGAAAACTATGAAATTTTCCGGGATAAAACTATTCTATTTCCTTCTCCAGGACTCAAACTATCTGTATACCGAATTTCATCTAAATCGGTTAAGTGGTTTAGACGCGATTGAGTAACAAACATGTAAACATCCAAACATCATCAGAATCTCGGAAACGGCTCAAACGATCTCGATGAAATTTGCTACGAAGGAGTTTTCGGGGGTGAAAAATCGATCTAGCTTGGTCTTAATTATCTCTGGAAAAACGCTTGTTACCGAGTTTTAGCCCGCGCAAAGCTCGCTCGCCCAGGCACTAAAAAAACTCAAGATAATAAAACTTAAGTTAAACATTGACCAGCAAATATGCCACTATTTTATACAGTAGAGTAAAACTAACAAAAAAAAAGAACATGAAAAAAATGAGTAATTAAACCATAAATTTAAATTACCAAAACAAAACTGACGTTTTGACAGGGCAACTTTAAAACCTGTTACGAGAAAGGTTGAATATAACAATATCTTATTTATTTTATTTATTTATTTATTTCTAATATTATTACATCTATCATTTCATTACAGTATATCTAATTCCGAAAATGAATTATTGCAGGTTTTACAAGCTCTACTTATAAATTGAAATTTCGAGTATTTTTACCTAACTGCCCAAAGAAGGGTTATTAGTACCTACCCTACACGGGATGTTTTTTTCTCTACCTACTCTCGACTTTGTTTCTCTTTAGAACAAAAAGCACAGAAAGATATTTCTTCTTTCGGATGAATTTAGAATGTTTAAGTAGAATAGTACTGTAAAGACAACACTATCTATTACGTTGCATATTAATCGTTTTTTTCTTTGTTTTACAGTTGCTGGCCGTGTGTATGTATACCCTACTGTATGGAATCTACCCGCAACGCTGATCATTACTGCACAAAATGTGATGCCTACATTGGATCTTATATTCGCTAGATACCCTTTGTCCTCTGCTTCCTCCAGTTTATGTATAGTTCTTTATAACAATAAAATTATGTTGATAACGTTACTTATAATAAGTCTATTTTATTTGTATTTAAATAATAGCTGAGCCGTGGTGGCCGAGTGGTATGACCTATAGCATCTCAAGCAGAGGATCGTGGGTTCAAACCCCGGCTCGCACCTCTGAGTTTTTCGAAATTCTAGTGCGGAATTACATTTGAAATTTACCACGAGCTTTACGGTGAAGCAAAACATCGTGAGGAAACCTGCACAACAAACCTGCGAAGCAATGCCACGGTGTGTGTGAAGTTCCCAATCCGCACTGGGCCCGCGTGGGAACTACTGCCCAAGCCCTCTCATTCCGAGAGGAGGCCTGTGCCCTGCAGTGGGACGTATATAGGCTGGGATGATGATGATGATGATGATGATGATGATGAAATAACAGCTTACCTCTGGCGAGATCACCTTTACATACCTTAATTTGAAAGATGACAATGAATCCTTATTATAATGAAATCATGCTTATGTTGTGATTGTACGAGTACAGGCAGGGTGTAATGAAAGATTTGTTTAACAATTGTCCTAATTTTCCCTTTGCATACATATGTATAAATGTATAAATTCAATCAGCATACGTTGCATTTATGAAATGCTAACCTAACCTACTTCTTTCACTCTTACACTGGACTTAATTATGTAAAATGTTAGTATCTATGCATTTCGTTCATTATACAAAATAGCATTATTCCGTATGAACGTTATGGCAAAAGTTGTTATAAATAAATGTATGTCATGTAATTTAAACGTCATACTTTTTAATGTTATAATCGTTAATAATTATGTACTTTTTGGAATAATTTTGTGAAACTTACATGCTTAGAGCTTAGATGCTTCAGGAAAAATATTATAGGAAAAATTCTCCGAGTTTTCCTACTAATTTTTCACTATGTACTTTACAAAGGCATCTGTTCAATTATAATTATTTCTAATGTCCTTTCCAAAGGAAGGATGTAGGTACGAGGATACTATACAAATCGGAAGCGTGTTACGTCTTTGTCTGATAAACGCAACGTTAAAATTGTGAACATAAATATAACAGATTTTTATGAAAAGGGGTACAAAGTCCAAAAAACTGAATCACCTATCAAGGTAACTTTCGCTGCAAATGCCAGGCTAACATGAATTTACATCTATCTGCGAAAATAAAACACTGCGTAATTAATTTTGAAAAGGTTCCATCTCGGTACGCTATTCAGTATCCTCAACTTTAAAAACCAAAGCGTCATGCGACCTGTCGTCAAAACAGCGATTTTGTACGAAGCTTATTCAGCCAGTTATCAACAAAATCAGTCGCTTCAATAACTTTATCTATACTTATCTGAGATAAATCCACGTTTACGCTTTATCAGGTAACCATTCCGTACATAAAGTTCTATGGATCGCCACGAAAGATAGTTGCGACCAAACGGTAGGCAAGTGAACAATTTTAGGCGTGTCCAGTGTGTTACGTGGAGGAACAACTTATTTAAATAATATACAATGGGAGATCATATGCAAAGTAAGTATAATATTACGTACCTTCTATACTTTTCTATATTTTCGTTATCACCAAAAAATAGGTGAAAATCATTGAATATAAAAAACCATTCAAAGGAAAAGGAAAATGAAATTGATATCGTTTGCAAAAGGATATCGATTAAATTAGAATTGTTAGCAATTTGAATGGATCCTCACCTCACAGTCATGGAATCAAAACAGTTTACTTTTATTTTTGGTTATGATAATCAAATACATACTCTATGCTGATAACTTGTGGTGACAATTTGAATTTCAATAAGTAAAGCTTTATAATCAAACCCTCCCGATTTCAGCCAAAAGAGTAGAAGGTCACGAGCGGACACGTCCCCGCAATCCATCAACTTTTTTTTGGTTTATTGCATTATATTCTTTGTCTGTCCCTAATTTTTTGTAACTTAACATCTTAATTCTACTATATTATTTAAGCTGGTTAAATCTGTACTTTTTATTCAGTAGCCTCTACTGTCTGTCTCTTTTTCTCTCTACATCAAAGTCTAAATTGACGGAAGCAAATTGTTCTAGGTAAAAATCCTAACTTCCCTGATGAACCTCCCTCAGGTCCTCCCCCTTACCAAGGTTACCCCCCGGGACCTCCGCCACCGGGCCCCCCACCAGCTGGAGCCACAGTAACGACCATTATACCGGGAGCTGTGATTATACAGCAATCTGTTGGACCAAACCCAACGCATACTACTTGCCGGTCGTGCAATCAGGAAATAGTAACAAGAGTCGAAAGAAGGTCTACTACACGAACGCACGTCTTCGCTGGTCTTCTTTGTCTTTTCGGGTAAGTTTATACTAACTGGGTGAATTTCACTTGCTTTATATGTTTTTGTAAGAGACCCACACTACCCCAAGTAGTCTAAGGAATATCAAATTAAATGAAAGATAACTTATTCAGTATTAACAAAATTATTTGAAACAACAATAATAAAAATGCATAATAAAGATCAACTAGGCTTCGTAAATAGGAAGTAAGATATTAAACATGTGTCACATATACGATACCATGATAACGCAAAAAGGGGTTTCCCCAATAGGTATAGTTCATAAAAGATGACTAACCCATATCCTCCTCTCCCTGCATCGCGCCTGTCTCGAAGGTTGTTATTTTATACTAGCTGCATTGACTGTCCCTGTGCTGGCGACCCGACTCCCCAAATAAACCCCGGGTGCCACCGAATCTACCACAAACGTTACAAATTCCTATACCGGCTCCAAAGACTAATTTCTAAGTTTCTCTGAACACAATATGCTTAAATAAATAAATAAATAAATATCATGGGACACTTGACATTAATATTAAACTAGTCCCAAACTAAGCAAAGCTACTATGGATACTAGGCAACGGATAAACATACTTAAATAGATAAATACATTTTACATCTAAGACCCGAGAACAAACATTCGTATTATTCATACAAGCATAGGCTAGTTTTTAGGGTTCCGTAGCCAAAATAGCAAAAACGGAATCCTTATAGTTTCGCCATGTCTGTCTGTCTGTCCGTCCGCGGCTTTGCTCAGGGACTATCATCAATGCTAGAAAGCTGAATTTTGCACGAATATTAGATGTGAAATATGCCAACAAAATGGCACAATAAAAAAAATTTTTTTTTTACTGTACCTCCCATAGACGTAAAATGGGGTGATTTTTTTTCTCATCCAACCTTGTAGTGTAGTGTATCGTTGGATAGGTCTTTTAAATACATTAGGGGGTTGCTAAAACGATTTTTCCATTCAGTGATTTGTTTGCAAAATCAACTTTAAACTAACTAACACTGTTAACTAACACTAACTATTACAAAGTTTAATGACATTTTAGATTATTTTCTTAGACGTCATGTACTTCTACTAGATAACCTGGAAACTGTAACAGAATCTTCTACCATATCAACAAAAATGTGCCCACGTAAATCAAATAAAATAAACACTCGAATAATGGCCATGTTCCATTTTTTTGCCACGTTGATTGAGATCTTTGTCGCATTGTATGTATACCAATCATCATCATCATCATCATCATCCCAGCCTATATACGTCCCACTGCAGGGCACAGGCCTCCTCTCGGAATGAGAGGGCTAATAGGGCTATGTATACCAATAAGTCAATATAATTGTCATTCAAAAACGAGCTATAACTTTCCAAAAGAATGATAACTCATGTTCATTACAAAAACCAGTTCTTAAACGGATATAGGTAAAAAGATAGTTTTATCGGGGCTCTTATCCATTTTTATCGTTATCGCATTTTTCTCAGAATCTATTTGGGAATAAAGGCCGGTTGGTAATGACGCACGTATTGGTTCATTGGAAAAATCTGATTAGTCCATACCTCTTAAATGGGCACTTGAAGCAAAATAAGATTTTAATAATAATAATAATAATGATTTATTTCACAAAACACGTTTTACATAGTTATAGGTATTGTCCTTCTTACTCCAAACTACGCGAAGCCTGTATCTCGGTAGTCTGCGTGCGTGCGTGCGTGCATGCGTGCGTTTTGACAAAGACTGGATTAATAAATAAACGTCTATTTTATTATGTATTTATGATTGGATAAATTTGACTCCAAAATGTTAGAAGTATTTAAGAGTTTGATCAACAATAAGGGGCTGTTTCACCATCCATTGATTAAGGTTAACTGACGGTTAAATGTGATGCCGTCACCGTCTATTCGAACAAAATAAATAGAGACGGCATCATATTTAACCGTCAGTTAACACTAATCAATGGATGGTGAAACAGCCCCTAAGTCTATCATAAAGTTGAATTTTTGCTGTGTTATTAGGTTATCAACTGGATTGCAGACCTATAAAAATTTTACTTTTGGAATTTACTTTTTTAAAGAACTCTTAAATTTTTTTTTGCCTCTGGTTCAAACGAAAGGCAACGATAAAAAATCTTTTAAAGAGGCATTTCGTGTAACTATTCCAATAACCTCCTAAAATAATATCGGAAGAAATTGATAATTCTACAATGTCTTTTTTTATTGTTTCTTTACAAACTAATTTTATTTTGTTTGTTTAGATGCTGGCCTTGCGTGTGCTGTCCCTATTGCATCGACTCCTGCCTCAACACTGACCACTACTGCACAAATTGTGGAGCCTTCGTTGGAACGTACATTCGCTAGAAATTATTTCGCATCTAGTGTAATTTTAAGACAAAAAAGATCTCGAAAGCGTTTGCGTTAACATCTTCATTGCCTCTGCCAATTTCCTCATAGTTCATGTACTATATGAGAAAATTGACAGCGTCTTTAACGATGCATAGTGGAAACATGCTTTTTAGTAGTATTTGAGACTTTAACGCAAAAGCGTTCGCGTTTAATACGACAATTATTTCAAATATATATTTAGAGCCCACGTTTTTACAACATGTTGATCACCAAATGTTACATGGAAAGCCGTATCTGGAAAGAGTATCAGATTATTTGTATAAATTATTTATAAAAGTTTAATATAGGTAGTGCCACGAGAGTTGAAGTGAATGATTACACACATAGCTACTACATTTCGTGTTATGACAGCAGGATTTTGACATTTACTCATTCATTTCATTCATTTCCCTTTTGTGCAATCAGTTCTTTTTGTAGCAGTGTGTGTATGCATTCACTTAAACTCTCGTGGCACTATTTATACAGAAAGCAATGGAAATGTGAAGGCCTTTAATAAAAAAAAACATCAAGCAGTTGGACAGAATAAGCTAACAATAAAAAAAAATAGTACACCATTTTCTAAGTATGTAGGTATAGCAGCAAGCAGTGTTTTTTTTAGCTTTTACTTATAGGTAAAGAAGACTCAACTCTAACGGGCCAGCCTTTACTATGTGCTACCGGTAAAAGATTTAACAATACATTGCGTAATAACTTTCAAAAGCATTTGTAAGCTTTTTTGTTCCTTCTCTTTTATTTATGCATGTACGTGTTTTGAGTTACTGGAATAAATGGTTTTCTTCTATTCTTACTTTTTTCTTCATTCTTTCAATATCTAAAAATCAACTTTGATCGTACTCGTAAATAATTTAACTAAAATCTAATCCCAAGTGGTTCGTTTGTGAATTTCATTGTGTGTTGTTTATTCTTAAGTACAAGGAACCTTATTTAAAAAGCATTTATTTTGAAATACAAATATTGTCAGTTAATACAGTAAGCACAATATCACTAACGCTACTTTAATAATTTAATTGTATTGTAGTTATACTTACTTCATACTTAGCAATTTGCGTCAACAATTGGCCAAGAATTATGTGAATCAATATTTTTGAACATGAAATCTATTGTTAGGAATAATAGGAAATCCTACCTACTCATGGGTAAATAAATTAATCTACGTAACTCTATTGCGACTAATTAAAAAGGATTTTTAGAGTTTCGTCCCGCAAAAGAAAAAAGGCAATAGCGCCACGACATGTGTGTTTTATATTAGCTGTAAACGACAATAACAATTTGAAAAAATAAGCATTGATTTATGTATGAAATCAAGATAAATGTACTTCGTAACTTTAATTTTAACCATTGAAATCAGAATCTTTACGAACATACTACACTATACGAATTATAACCCTAAACTCATTTCATGATAATTTTTGTAGGTGATAATCTTGGCATCGGAGTCAACGATTGCAGTTCGAATATTGATTGCCTCCAGTGACGGCTAAGACATCGATTATTACGCTCATTTATTAGTTCAGACCATCATTCTGTTTTTCTATCATCCACAATGTATTTATAAATATTATGAAATCATTTAATTTTCACTACGCGGAACCATGTTCCGAAAAGGTTCTGTCGCCATTTTGATCAGAAGGACTGAACTGAGCGTGTAATTCGAATCAACTTAAAAGAAAGCAATGTAAAGCAAAATGCTTGATGTTTATAGCGTGACAGGCGACGTCAACGTTAGTTGTGTGTTGTGTTCTAAGATGGCGTACATTGATAGCAGTATTTAATTTGTATGAAAAAAGAAAGATTCAAAGACTCCACTATTTTTAAAAGTCGCAAACATTAGTTGTTCAGTTTGAGAAGTATAATCTACGTTTTAATTATTTGCTCATATTACAGGCCACATCCGGCATATTATCTTGTTTAGCTCGTACGCTTATGCTTACGCGCCTTTAACATTTATTTGATACTTAAAATATAATTACGAACCAGTTCGGTCAGTTCACATCGAGATTCGACGCAACGCTGTATTTTTAATAAAGACAAGACGTCAAATGTGTAATGTAAATTTCAACTCCGATTGTTGATATTTCAAAAATATTTTTCATAAAATTTTATGCAATAACAATCACTAATTATAAAGTCTCTGTTTCTAACACTTACTTATATCTCCAACTTATCAAAATCACGTCAGTAATCATAAATCTCTTTTGCACTACATTTTCTATTCATTACATTTTGCGTGCGCGAAAGGGCAGGTGAGGTAAGAATGGTAAGATTTGTTCAAAATAATTATGATTATTAACAACAGCGTTATGAGACTTATCTATAAGACTAATGAGTATGAAATCCTAGAATCGACATTATATATTGAATTTTTCTGGACACGAACTTTTACGAACTTCTTTATAACCTAGGTACTACAAATTTACGAGTATGAATAAAAGAATATGAAGAGAAAAATGAAAACAAGGGATGATTTCGGTATTACTATTACACGAATCCTTTTTAAGTTTTAAGGAATAATAAAAGGCTTTTTATTTTATTTATTATTACACAAATTTCTAGTAGATAAATAAAATATAAGGATAACCAATTGTGGGTGGGCAAATATGGATATGTGCAGCATCGCATTGCGTCGCGTCTTGATGTGAACTGACCCTAAGGTCAATGAGTCATCTTATTTTAATTTGGTAAGATCTTTATTGACTAGGTAATATTTGGGTAAGAAAACCGTGATAGCTTAGTAGTCGTTAGACCCACAGGTCTAACGCCACAGCCCACAGGCCACAGCCTCTCGAGCATAATTATGATCATGGGGTCAAACCAGGGCTCGCACATCTGAGTTTTTCGGCATTTGTGTGCGAAATCAGATTCGAAATTACCATGAGCTTCAAACACATGCGGAGTAAAAGGGAACAAACCAAATGTGCACGTCAAGTTCTCAATCTGCAGCTGGCACGCGTGGGAGAGAAGAGCCTCTGAGGAGAGGCCTATTTCCTGTAGTGGAACTTATTATAGGCTGTACGATTACAGGAAAATAATTCCGGCAATTTATTGTTTATTTTGTATAATTTAATAATGGCGCATGTTAAATACAATTGACTAAATGGAAACAATAATTTTCCTTATGAAGTGATACGAGTAGCTACTACGCAATGCAAATATCTCTAAAAATATTTTTCCTTATAAACTTAAATAGCAATTACATAGTTCCGGGGCATGAAGGTATTTATGTGATGTTAATAAATACACTGAAAATATTATAAACTCTGTTTTTATTATTATTTTAAGTTAGGTTAATGTGTTGTAGTTAAATCGATAGCCAAATAAGTTACTTTTTTTCAGGACACACCATTAGATGATAATTTTGCTAGGATTTAAGTAAGATTTGCCGCCGTTTGGCAAAATAAAATCTAGAAAACTCGATTATAGTCAATTGAAATTCCCTCGATAGTATTTCAGCTTTAATCGTCATGTCCATACTAATATTATGAATGCAAAAGTGTGTGTTTGTGTGTTTGTATGTTGGTCCGTCTTTCACGTCGAAACGGAGCGACGGATCGACGTGATTTTTGGCACAGAGATAGTTTATGGGCATGAGAGTGACATAGGCTACTTTTAACCAGGAAAAATGCACAGTTCCCGAGGAAACAGCGCGCCATACCTGAGCTTTACGCGGGCGAAGCCGCAGGCAAAAACTAGTAATATTAAAAAAACGCATGCATTGAAAGTAAGTACGAAAGTATTTGACATCATACTTAGATCTTCAATAACACTTACACACGATGATTCTTTTTCAGTAACTCGGTCACGTCTACGTCGCAATTCCATGGAACCAAACTTATTTTGTCTCTGATATTTTTTATTTCGAAAGTTATATTTCTTTTCTTTATAAAGAGTCTACATACATACATACTATTTTTATTGTAATATTTTTTACTCTACTAAATGGTTCAGTCTGCGAGCTTACAAGCTGTTTAGTTTATATCGCTATTAGTGATTGGATTGATTTAAAATTGGGACGAATAACAATGCCTGTACAACAAGCTTTTTTATTCATTTTGTATTCAAAAAAAGTTTAACTTCTTTTAACTAATATTCACTAGGTATCGAAAGAAAATAAAATAAATATTATGTAGGTATACAATCGGTCTAGAGAGTGTCTTATCTTTATCAGATTTTTATAACAGTTGCTACATCAGAATAATGAAAGCAAAATGATTTGGAACTGAAAAATAGAGTCATTTTAAGTCACTACAAGCTTAGCCCTTAACTTGGCAGTGTGTGCCACAATCAACATGATACAAGCAAGACTTTCTTTTTGTATTTTTTTTGAATGTAGAATTTTTCGGACGAAGGTAACGACGAGGTTTGAATCATGAACTATTTTTTTAATTTTGTCAAATTATGGGTTGAATTTTATATCATCTATTCCATATTATTAACCGAATTCAAAAAAGGAGGAGGTTCTCAATTCGAGTGTATGTTTTTTTTGTATGTTTGTTATTTAATATCATGTCGGCAGTAGCCGAAGTACATCAGTACCTACTTTATATTCTGGTTTACAGCGTGTGTTTTTTCTACAAACACAAATTGGTTATATTTATAATGGATTTAAATGGGTAGCATGGGTTTTGTAATGAGAACATCAGCTCAAATTCAACAGGTACTTATACAAAAAGCAGTATGGGTACTCCCCCTATATTATGTTTCCCTCTTTGTTTGTGGCGGGTATGGCTGGACAAGACACACTGCGTTTCAGACGGAAAGCACATCTCTTGATGCACTACTGCTCTCTCCTACGAAATGGAGTCGAAAACCCGTCTGTGTTCTCACGTGTTCAATTATTTCTGCTTGAACAATAATAATATGGTCGCACGCTCAGGGATGCCCCCCGCCGTCGGTTCTTCACTGCCCTTAAAGGGTTCCGGAGTCGCGCTAAAAACTCGCCGACCGCAAGGGCGATAAAGCTTCTGAACCTATTGGTGACTCAGGTCCCGGATGCTGACGTGTTCGCTGACCACTGGCAGTCGCTTCTTATTAAAATATGGAAATGTTTTTGTAAATCTGTTTAATATAGTTATAATGTAGGGTTTTTTTATGTTTAGCTAGTAATAGAGACGCATTGATATATACTGTAACTCTTTGTTAAGAATAAATAAATAATAAACAGCCGTTAAATTTTAAGTTTAACATTAACTACCAGATCGCTGCCAGAAATAACAGAAAAACAAAGATGTTCATTTTCACATCTGTATTAGTAATAGTAAGGATAGCAAATATTGGTACCTACCTACTTACTTGAATTTGAGTTCATAATTTAATTACATATTACAACAATATATGGAAACCGTAAATTTTACCACTTATTACAACAAAAGAATGAATGCATTATATTTTCCAGCATTAATTGAGTTTGAAAGACTAATTTTGTATCACGTTCACAATTTCACCTGTATAAAATTATATCCTCCCTCACTGCCTAATATAACCTCTTTACTACTAATATTTACAACTATTTCTGTCACGATACTTCAAATCATAGATGAGAGTGTTGCTTCAAATTTCACATGCAGTTTGACGGCTGTTGACGTGTATAGGTAAACAATACCAAATTATTAAACAAAATAGTCCTTTTCATTTAGTACTACTACATTTAGTACCAAATTGCTGTAATTTAACTGTTGAAGAGATCAAAATGTCACTGGTCGCGGTTGGTCGAAGTCCCGTGACGCTGGTTTGTCCAGCTTGCAAAGCCACTGTGATAACAACGATGGAATACAAAGCGACTAGAAAAACGCATCTCTGGGGTCTCTGCTTGTTCCTTTTTTGGTTAGTGGTAGGTATAGTTCTTGAATAGGCAGTGACCACCGTCAATCTTTACGATTTGGCCGACATTATCCGTCTGTAAATAAAGACAACGACGACAGACGTCTTCTCGTCCAATCCGTGCCGTAAGACGAAAGTCTTCAACCCTTCAACCAGTGTGTATTTCCAGTGATCACTATTAGGCCATTTTAAATAGGAAAAGAGTTGCTCTGCGAGCTATGGAGATAGCTATGCTCGGGGTTTATCTACTCTTCGGGATCGAAATTAAAAAAAGTTGCATTTTTCTCTAAAACAGATTCAGGGATTTGATTGAAAAACTGATTTTTCTTTGGCAAACGATAAAATGGATTCTCTCTCTTTATTTAAGTTAATAATGGTAACGGGTTGGTTTGTTAATGAAGTCCTTAAAGTAATAAAACTTAAATAGTTTTTTACTTTTCAGCTGTTGGCCGTGTTCCTGTCTTCCATATTGCACAAATTCATGCGGTAAAATCGAACACATATGTCCTTACTGCAAAACGCACATTGGGACGTATTTAATATAGATCAGTTAATAAGTCATCAAACTAAAACACTGTTATTACAGGCTTTTATTTAACTCCACATCATATATTTATTTGCTTGTATCAAATATTATAAGTAAATTTTCGGATCGACCTGAAATTTGGTATACATAATGGATGATAATGCAAGTACACTGCAAATAAAGCTTGTTATACAATTATTTATGTAACAATCCTTTTTATTTATGTCAATGCATAATATCAAACAAACATGTTATAAATTTTGAGCATTATAAGGGTATAAATAGACAATGCATAAACATTACAACTTGCGTGGTTTTAGGTGACTTTCATATTCGATATGATCTGGCTTTTGTTAAATTTGGCAATGTTTGTTGTATTTGAAAAACACAGAATCAAGTCAAGGTCATGTCAACTAAGTGTATTGGATCTTATTGTCACATGGAATTCAGACTAAAAAGGGAGTAGGTAATGATAATGTAACAAGGTTACCCACATATTGTAATAGGTTAGTGTCCCAAAGATTTCTAATTAATCCGTCAGTTACATGAATTGGAGACGTATATTTTTTTTGTTAATTAAACAAAAAAACCGGCCAACGTGTCGGACACGCCCAGGATAGGGTTCCGTAGCAATTACGAAAAAATCAAATAGGTTTTTTTTAAGGATTTCGTATTGTGTACGAAATCTTTCAAGCTTAGGTTTATTTTATGCCTTAGGCTGCTAAATATTTACTGTGAAACTACTAATAATTCCCAAGCAATCTTAGCCGCTATAATTTTCCTTGTAAAATTGATATATCTACTACCATTCTGAATTTTTTCAAATTTTTCCACCCAACAGATAAGATTTTAGAGCGTGGGGGGACGCTCGATTTTAATGAAAATTTGCACTTAAGTTGAATCTTTCGCAAACAGATAATTAAATAGGAGAACTGTCTTAGCAACCCTCCAATGGTTTTAAAATAACTGTCCAACGATACCCCACTTTATAGGTTTAGAACAGAAAAAAAAACAACCCCACTTTACGTCTGAGGTGAAACTCAAAAAATTGTTATTCTTTAAACCCATTCGTGTGGCGTATCTATAGATAGGTCTTCAAAAATAATATTGAGATTTTTAATATCATTTTTTTCTAAACTGAATAACTAGTTTGCGCGAGAGACACTTCCAAAGTCGTAAAATGAGTGCCCCCCCCACCCTCTATAACTTCCAAAATAAGAGAATGATAAAACTAAAAAAATATATAATGTACCTACATTACCATGCAAACTTCCACCGAAAATTGGTTTGAACCAGATCTAGTAAGGAGTTTTTTTTTAATACGTCATAAATCGTAGGTAAAGTAAAGGAAACTTTTATATTATGTTACTTGCGGCTACTTGGCCGCTTTTTTATAATTTAACTGACGGACTAGACTCGTAAGTAATTAAAGGATGATTAAATCATAAAACATCGTACTTGGCTTTTCATATTCAGAGGAAGCGCGGTTTTTACCTATTTTGACCTCAAGTTTATTACTTACTAATCTTTACTCGCAGTTTCGCTAAATCATTGGCATTGAATTGAATTTCTGTAATTTTGGAAGATTTGAATGCTCAAAAGTTACAATAATATGGTCTTCATTACCGTTAGTTGTATAAAAAACACTCAGGCCATACCTTACTCCTATTCGAATTATTATTCGTAGCGGCATTGTACACATTTTATATATTTTTTTTTTTGGAGATTGTGACCAGAAGACGGAAGTAAGATACTTTTGTCCCTGAAAATGACATAGTTTCCGCGGGATAGCGATAAATAAATTCTACGCAGATCGAGTCACAGCCCGATGTCTGTAACGAAATCTTGCGAGTCTTGGACCCACTTTGAGTGGTCAGATTGATTTTTGGTATACATTATGTAGGCTGCATGACATTGCAAGTACAACCAACACAAAGATAAGTCTTAAAAAAACTTGCACAACAAAAACTTATCTCATTGATAAGACTAATGAACAACATTAAAAAAGTTTAGACAGGAAAAACATTCTTTGACTAATCACTCTCAAATTACTAAAGATAATAATCGGGACAAAAACATTGCAAGGTTGTAGTCGAGGCAACAGAGTTAAGTACAATGGAATGAACTCCTACTTATCCTACTAATAATATAAATGCGACAGTTGGTGAGTATGTATTACCAGGGGTTGGTCCGTTAGTTACGTAAAAGTGCTAGTTGTAATCCGTAATTTTTAATAAAAAAAATCGTACAAGATATTTATTTAAACATAACTCTACAGTTATTAGACGGTGTTAACAGTTGTGTTATAGACAGTAAAGTTTTGAAAATCTTAAAACTATTTTTTTCTAACACACTCAACTAAATAATGAAACAAAAAAAAAACTTTTTCACTTCTCATGCTCGTAAAGTTCGTGTTTATGCTGGGTCTAGACGACATAAAATAACATTTTATGCTCTAGTGCATAAAATAAAATCATCGCTTAAGACCAAGGTAATCAGGTGTCAACAGCCACAAACGAAGAAGTTTCTATATATTTTTAATACATTTTTAGTTTATATAAAACTAAAAATCAATCATAATAAATCAATAAAACTAAAAATGTACAATTATAATAGTAATGCATGAAAAATATAATGCACATGTAAATGTTTCCACTGTTGCTATTTCATTTTCTCGCCATCGAAGTGAAAAGCAGAGTGTAAAACTCGAGCATTAAACCCATTTTCCCCTCGCGTGTCTATCCCATGAACTGACCATGACTATTTGAACGTCTTGAGTAAAATGGCTCGTTTTATGCTTTTGTTGTACAATCTACTAATAATTACACTTGGAAATGCTACCAATATTTTTATATTTGAAAAGGCAGTTCTTAATACGTTCATTGTTATTTACACGCAAAACACCGGCACGCATCACGTAATACAATCGATAATCGAGATAGAAAGACGTCGAAGGTATATGCAAGAAGAAGCTTGGACACCATGATTACGTCAATGATGAGTCATCGACGCGCCTTCGTGGCGGCGGAGGCCTACGCTCCGCGGCCAGCGGACTCCGGAGCACTAGTCTTGTTGTGCTATTACCGCAACGCGCGCGCTCTCGTGCGTCCGTTACTTGTTAGTTTAGTGAAAATAATAAAAGGTATGTTACAAGTTTTAATTTAGCTACTTTCACCTGCCCCGGTGTTTGTGTGTTTATAATGATTTTTAATTTCACCTACGCCGGTTTCCGGTTGGGAAGAAATTATGCATGCGTGTTTAGGTAAACCAGGTGAAACTATTGTATAATTTTCAAAGTAGTTTACTTTGATATTAATTGTGTTTTGTTTTGCAATAATTAGGTTGTTGAGATGAGACTAACTTAATCGGATAAGAACAGGTTTTATGGTTAGAAATATCGACGTATTTTCCACTGGACGATTTCGGATTCGTGGGTAGAATAATCAGATAGGTTTTTTATATAAGTTATATATGTATAAAAAATAGATTATAAATCCAACATAGCAACAAATGTAGTGCTACTGGGATCAATGCCAATTTCGTGTCACAAATGACGAATTTACGAATTCGCGAAATGCTAATGCGATCGGTTTTGTTGGAACTATTTCGAGATGTCGGGTTCGGAACGAGATTATACTGCTCTTATATATTATACGCAATGTGTACGGCGGTCAAATTATTTTTAATTTTGTAAGGAAGCTTCGTCGGAAACTGAGCGAGCACGTCTTAAGAACTTACTAACTAGATTACAGAGATGTGTCGATAAAAAAAAACTTTTAAAACGAATAATGGACATTATATAAGTACAATTTTCGGTGGAACTATTGATTACACTGACTTTTATGATAGTGTAATCTACGGATTGATTTAGGTTAGGTTAAGTTTATTTCATAACAATCCTGTAAAGATATCAATTTCTGAGAAAATTGCATTACATCAAATGACCATTACGTATTTTGTCTATTATTATTTTTAAACTTTGTGTATTTTGATACGTACCTACCTCAAAATTAAAACAATGCACACAAATAATATTTGAAACAACCAAACTAACTTTAAACTAATTTATTAAACCTACGGTTTCGTACCATGGAGGAATAAAAAAAGGCTAAGTACTTGACTACAGTGAGTTGTTTGCATTTTGGTCAGTTCTTTGTTCATTTTTCGTATATTGTAAAGTAAAAGTGTCATTATAATTGATAGCATTGATGATCTAGCTATTGACAAAGAGGCTATAATAAATGAATTTATAAATCCATCGAGGAAAAGAAGAATTGTCAGATTCAGGCCTGATCACTAACCATGTGGGGTTAATTTTGTCACAGCACCCGTCTTCTTGATTTCGGCTATTAGTTTATATTTGCCGACTAAACTCACGAGCAATCGAATTTCAGCAATGTTAAAATTAGCTCCACGTTCTATTTTTTTATCTATTAAAAATCATACTATAGTTTTGCGTAAAAATCCCACAGGCTTGTAACTAACACACTACAAGTATCACGAAACACCAATCATTGAACATAACCTCAAATTTTAACTGACCGTGACGTTTTTACCTGACAGACAATGGAATAGTCTATCCTGCTCTAACATTTGCTTATGCCATGATTATGTTTGTTTCACCTCCCTGAAGTTAGCGTCAAATAAACAGTCGAATAGATATTCGTGAGATAAATAGCGATTGAAAAATCGACAACCATTTATCAGACTAATAAAGTATGGAATAACTTTATTGGTCTGTTAACTCTTTGATAATATACAGCACTAGATAGAGTCAAACGCCAGCAACAGGTTTGACCTTGCCATTGCGAGCGAGGCCTTTTTATATGTTACTATGTTACTAACGAGCAAAAATAAAGTGCCATTTTGCATGAAACTCTCTATACAAAGTGGTTGTATAGGTACATTTATTTTGCTCGTCAGTATAGGACCATCCGCGTCTGTGTTTTTTGCACTAAAATCCATGTCATTATCAATAGACAATGAAATCACGATTTTGGAGCGAATGAACTATTTTTTTAACCGTCTGGCTGTCATGATGATTTTATTAACTACCTAATTACTAGCTTTAGCCCATTAAAAACTATCCTAAATGTCCTTCTCAGAGTCTTAAGTTATCTCCATAATATCTAATTCCGTCACGATCGGTTGAAATACTTTAAGCGTGAAAGAAAAACAAACAAGCGTATACTCTTTTCATATAATAAAACTAGTAAGGATTGTTTGAAGTCAAGGTAAACTGTAGAATAAAGAAAATGACCGCGTATTTAATCGTATACTTTTGGAACACGTGGAAACGTAATGGTATCTTTGCTAATATTATAAATGAGAAAATATATACCTGTTTGCTTGGTTGTTTCGCTATCACGCTTAAAATACTTAACCAAGCGTGATAAAAATAACATGAAGATAACTTAAGATCCTGCAAAGGACATAGGCACTTAAATATTATCCCGAAAAACTGTATAGTACCGCGGGCGCGCGATAAACGGGTTATTCGTAGACAAAGTCGCTGGCAACAGATATTTGGTGTTGAGATAGCTTAAATCCTGTGGAAGGACATAGGATAGATTTTTATCCTGGAAAATCGCATGGTACCCGTGAGGTACGGCGATAAACAAATTATTCGCAACAAGGACGCGGGTAACACTAGCAAATAATGATAGTGGTGCGAAGATACTATTATGTTTCTATTGGATGACTAAATAACCTAGTGGTCGATTAATTATACAGTTCGGTTATAAAAATAAATTCTAATTTATGCGAAAGGTGAATGAAATTCTAAAATAAATACCTATCTATTTACTTGTGTTATTGTAATTTAAATTTAAATTTATTTTTTCCCTTGTAATACTCGTATGTAAGACTTGTTCTAGTGCATAATTTATTTGTGTCAATGGAATAAAGAGATATGACTATGACTATGACTTGTTGAGCGATTAACGAGATTATAAAAGGTAGATAATTATATCTATAAATTGTAATTTGAGTATAATATGTTTGGCTTTATTTACTTAAATTAACTAGTTAGATATGATTTTTGTGGCCTTGAACATAAATACTTTAGCGGCATTCAGAAATGGTTTGAAAACTGTTAACTCAACAATGCTATTTGTACACAAACAAACAATATTTAAATCGATATTGTGA
>NC_133473.1:7748728-7766227 GCF_025370935.1 Choristoneura fumiferana
TCCCTCCAGCACCATGGACACTAGTCCTTTGGTGAATGTGTGTGTAGTGACGATTTAGCATAGCACCTTAGCATCTGCTTGGGTGGAAATCGTATAGTAATGAATTTCTGGCGCCAGCTTCAACGCTGATGTCATTGATGACTTAACCTATCACCTTTCTGCACAAGAAATCCATTTGACGAGTGCTGTATCAAAGGTTAAGCGCCGATAAACCATCATTGCCATTCCTAGAACTATTGAATTGTTATAACCCCTCAACTTGGTAATGTCAAGTAAATTTTTTTTTTAGGTTGGTCACGTCATATGATCAGGAAATCAATACACATTCACATTCATGCTCCTCCAATCTCTTTTTCACACGTGTTACAACAATCCACCAATTCCTTTAGGTGGCTCCGATGTAAGCAATAATTTTAAATTCTAAATTAATTATTATCACATTTCCCACTTTTGCAACCCATCTAAGAATTTAGTTACGCATAACTGTCCCCTAGTTAATATTCTACGCGATATCTTGTCACTAAAACCATAACTTATATGATACTTCAGTATATTTAATATCGAACATAGATCCAGACTTTCAATTTACAATTTACATGTTTGATTTGATTAAGAACGCGGATTATTAAAAAAAGGTAAATAATAAAGCCGTACCTAATTTTACCTAATGAAGCGTAAATATCCTGGAGAAAGTATTGAAATAATCATTTATAAGTATATTCGAGTATAATTATTACTCGCAATTTATTAGCACTTTTCTCGTGAGTGAAATCTGTGGTGTAATGAGTACATATGCCAAAAGGTAGTGACTAAAATAAATAGAAGAATATTCGAGCCCCTTGACTGATTAATTATGAATAACTATCACACCACGAGGGAGCGTTAGATAGAGGAACTGGTTGTGAGGCAGTCAGCTCTAATAGCATTATATCGGCTCCTCCACCCCAGTCTTGCATCTGCCTGTCGACCGAAAATGGAACCGCCAATATAACCTCTTCCAAGGCCGGATGGTTGAGCGCGAAGCATCAGTGTACATAAAGTACGGTATCCTGTCATCGTGGGTTATAGACATCCGTTAATCAACAGCCCAGCCCAAAATACTCCTCCAATACAATAGACACCAGTCTTTTGGGAATGTGCAGTGTTATGGCGATTTAGCATTAGCACCTTAGCATCTGCTTGGGTGGAAATCGTATAGTGATGAATTTTCTGGTGCCAGCGTCAACGCTGATGTCAATTTTGACTTAACCTATCACCTTTTGCACAAGAAAAATCATTGGTTGAGTGCTGTGTCAGGAGTCAAGTGCCAATAAACCATCCTTATCATCCACAGAACTGCCGAGTTGTTATAGCCCCTCATACTAGAGTAGAGTCAAGTCGTAAGTTTTTTTTTTGTCCAGTCAAATTGTCAGTAAACATTCACATTCTTCCTTCCCCAATCTTGTTTTTCACACGTGCCACAACATCTCAACAATCCCTAAGGATAACTCAGATGTAAGTAATAATTTTCATGTAGAAACATTAAAGTTAATTAGACCCTAAAATTAGTAATTTCTTACTTTCTCCAATCACCTAGTGTCTACCTAACATAATTTTGTATTTTTTTTTTATTCCATAATTATATGTAGTTAGCTGAAATTTTTCCAAGCCTTCAACTTATGTTTGAAATAAAAGAACCGATTTTTTTTTATATATAGTAATAACCGCAACTTAATAAATAAATTTTAGAGACAAGATTTTAAAATACCGAGGAGTCACTACGTTTACTAACGTTTCCAGTACCTATTTACTCTAAGCATGAAGTAGTACAATAAGAATGGTAGGTATATTAAATGCGTTAAATGTCAACTACCTACGTTTCTTTATTTAAAACGCAGTTAAACATTAAACCTGGTTTCATTACTAATCAAGAATAGAACTGGATTAAAAGTGGAATAGTATTAGATATTTTTAAATGAAACTCATTTTGATCTAAATTTATTATAATTAATAATTGCGAAATGATAAGGCAGTAATTTAACCAACTATTTACCATACCCTGATCTTTTTACGTATGTCACAAAGACACACTTATGACATAAACCTACCTAAAATTAATCAACTATTTCTACTTGGGTTTTGTGCGGCCTACTCGAACTCTCCTAACATAACCATATCGCGAAACGCACAATCATTAAATACTAGGGTAGAAGAAACGCCTCATCATAGCGAGACCCTGCCTATTCTCTGAAACAATCGCACTACTTACTACAACAGAAAAACCCCTCGCACAAGTCTCGACTTTAAAATAATCAATGATTTAATTAAATACACCTGTAAATGGATAACTCAAATGCCAAACAAACGTAGAGTAGGTAAATAATGGGAAAACCCAGATCTTAAATATCTACTATATTCATATCCATATCTACATCTGAATATGGGAGCCAACATAAGTTCATCAAAAGCATAAAATCACTATTTTTGAAGCAAAATGAATTAATAAATCTACCCACATAGAAACAATTACGTAAGAACCATCGCGAGGAAATCTGCACAACTATGAAATAGTTTAGTTTATTCCGATAGCACACGTGTCGGGAGAACGCTTGTGCCCACAATGCACAACCGATTCTCAAACCCTTTTTGATGATGAAATCCTATTTTAGAATAAATAGCAGTTGGGGATAAGGAAAACATACACTGATGTGAAAACAATAATTAACGACAATAAATAATTCTAGTAATAGTAACAGTAATAGTGCATTATTAATTGCAATGAAGAAATAATAACGTTCAAAACTATATATAGGCAGTTGACCCTAATTCTATGTCGCATTTGAAATCCTTATGGTAACTTAAGAAAAGCGGAAACATACTTGCACTTAATTGTACAACCCCTCTACGACGTCACCTTCACCATTGGTTACTAATGCTTGAAACTCAACTTTCAACTAAGTAATGCAAAGTCGGCGTCCACCTAATTGTCAGTTAAATCCTTTGTCTAAAATGCTGAACAAATTTTGATGAGTTTTGAAGTAAGATAGAGGAAACGGTAGGAAGATATAAATGCACTGAATAGCTTTAGTGATCGATGGCTTAACTTAATACGGACAAAGGCCACAGCTACAACAACAACTGAATTCCCTCAAAAATAAAAGTATGTAGGTACCTCATCTCTGGCCTAAATTATTTATACAACTTGCTTATCACTCCTGTTTCTGACTATAAATGTACCTACATTAATTGTCCCTAGGTGTATCTATGAAGCTACCAACGTTCGTATATCACTTTTGACTTAACGGATTTTTTCATGCACATTTCTTATGTATACCTATACCTTATCCATTATGAAGCTTAATAATAAAATGAAACAAAAATAATTGAAACTGACTAGTTGCAATTTTACGCGTTAATCTAAAGTTTTATTTCAAACATCACCACAAATGATTGACAGACATACAATGCTCATGCTCACGTGTGTGCGTAGTTTCATTAAATTCTAGCTTTGAAATTTGGCAAACAGCTTGTGTAAGTACCAAAGAGGAACTTTACTATAAATAGATATGCTATTGGAAATAAAGATGGAAAATAATCTAGCCTTACTATTATTTTCTTACATTCACGGAATCGAAACCATGGCATTGAAAATTGATGCCTAAATATATCACGTCCTGCTAACTGTCGGATACTATACCGATGTAATAAAGAAATTAGTATTTATTTAGCCTACAAAAACCGTACTGTTTTCATCAACTTATTTACGTACGCGTTACGCTTATAAACAAAATATCTACCGCATTCAGAAATTAATCAGACAGAACTTTAAAACGAAGTTACGTTTGGATAAACACTTATTGCTAACTCAAAATTAATCGTGATGGCACTAGCATATAAGGCCGCAAGTACTTCGCTAGCTAAATTAAAATGCTAAAATTCTATTGAAGTTATTCAAAATTAAATCAAATACATAGCTTTTGCATATACATACATACATTTGTATGTTACCACCGCATTTATCAAACTACTACCCCAGACATTTCAACCGGTGTGCTGCGGTTGCCGCGAAGTGCATGGTGCATTGAAACCATGTATAGCTACTTTAATGAGAAATAGTATGAAAACAACTGACGCGTCGCGTGTAAGATTAATAAGCCTCTGCTGTCTGTCATGTTATACATAATATGGTTTTACTATACGGAACCCTGTACGCGCCAGTCCGACTCGCCCTTGGCTGTTTTTTTTATTGGTGTGCCGTAGAATTTTGATGAACAAAAGTGTGTCGTTAAAACCAAAAGGTTGAAAACGCCTGTACTACACAGAGCAAAACGTTTAGCAAATGAAAGTTTGTTTATCATGACTAAACCTGTTTTTTTTTCAAGGTCCTATTTGTATAGCAGGCAAAACCAAGCCAAGCACCTAGCTACTAAGATAACGGGACATCCCATTCTAGGTTAAACTAATAAGTTTTTTTTTTTTTTTCTGACTGTACCTTCCGCTTACCGTACTCGCATTGCGCTAAGTACTCGTATTACATTTTTCTATACGAAATTTCAAGTCAATCCGATCACCGGGAGTGAAACAAACTCAACTTAAGAGACCCGAACCGCACACACACATACACACACCCACACACATACATACATGCGTAACCTACTCTAACTACGCTTAACTATTTTCTTTTCGGAACTGCAAGTAGTGGTAATATACTGAAACTTCAATTACACACCCCACAACTGATTGTCGAGCTACCTACGTAAAATCTTCATTTACATAGTTGTAATAATTAAATTGGTGTTATCAAAAATCTACTTAACCTCTGAAGTTTTGTGAAGCAATTCTGTTGAAGACAACTATACTTTATGCCTCTTATTTGCAGCCTAGCAACCGTACTTATACTATTATCTATTCTGTGGTAGTGGGAGATATCTGTTTTACACGATTTGATCTAAATAGGCATCCTAACAAACATACTTTCTTACTAAATAACCTATTTTCGTAATATTAGTCTGATACTTGATTAGAGTTACCAACTTAATAATTGAGAACATACATACATATGTACTTATAAATCAGTTGGAACACCTAAGCGTAAAATAAAAGTAGCAAGAAGTAAGAAACGCAAGTATTGCTTAACTAATAAATACTAGCTATTGCAATGTCCGCGACTCCGCCCGCGCAGGATCAATTTTCCGCCATCCCGCGGGAACTTTTCGGAATAAAAACCATCCTATGCTATGCCTCCCCGAGCGTCAAACCATTCACATACCAAATTTCATCCAAAACAGTTCAGCAGTTCAGACGTTAAAAGGTAAAAGACACACATACTTTCAGGCTTATAATATTAATGGGACGATTGAAATAAATTTAAGTGGTACCTACTTCAGAATCGAGCAATACTTAATAGCAAGTTACCTACCTATCTACTATAGATTAAGTACAATTAAATTATTACACTGAGGTAAACCCAGAACTGAAAGAGCCTAACTATGACCATCGTCCATATTCGTCGTCCAGCCATCGCCTAGCAGTTTTTGAAATAAATAAATATGTAATTAAAGTCAATTAATTTAAATAGTTACGGGGTACCTTTAACTTTGCAAAACTTAGTAACACAACAAAATTCGAAGCTTTTTGTACCTACTGGTGCGTTTACAACTAACCAAATAATGGATGAACTAACCCGGTGTCAACTAAGGTTGTAAATGTGACTAACGCCAATCACCCATGAATACATAACCTTATATAACTATGGAATGATGGAAGAAATTATTTAAAAACAAAAGCTACTTATATGCCCTAAGTTCTAAACTAATGGTAGTAACTAAAAAGGTCGCAATTATCACAAACTTCACGCATACATACAACCTTATCGGAACCTCAACGTGATAAAGATGTGGAACCCTATCTCGAGGAACCTCGTCGCGCGGAGCCCTATCTCGAGGCACCCTACTTTGTCGAACGCTATTTGTGAATTCTAAGACGAAGAATCTTATCTCCTCCTAGTAAGTATCATAAGACAAGTAATCCTTATTTCAAGAACCTTACCACTAAGAACCTTCTTGGGACCTTAAGTCAATGAAATCGGAGAAATCGGAGAATTCGAGGAACATCTGTAACATCGCAGGCATCCAACACATCCAAGACATCCAGGACCTTTCAAGACCCCAAAGAACCTCAAAGGACCTCAAAGAACCTCAATGAACCTCAAAGAACTAAAAGGAACTAAAGGCTCGAAAGAACTAAAATAATCCTATTCACAGAACCCTAATATCATGAAGTAATAAAACATCAACTCGTCGATAAAATACTTCGGCGATTCGTAATCCGAGAGACTTGGGACCCTAATTTAAAAATGTTTCAAACAAAACCCGCACTCAAATCGGTCCACCCGTTCAAGAGCCACGGTGCCACAGACAGACAAACAGAAGGACACTCAGACATACAAACACACACACAGCGACCAAACCCACAACACTCCTCTCTCTGCGTCGGGGGCCAAAAGTACCTACAGCTGAAAAATCCCAATCGCGTACTCAGATAGAACCCTTTCGCCCCATACGCCATGGTGATATTTCATTAACCTGCCAAAGAAATCCCTGCAAACTAATTGAGAAAAGGTTCCTCCTGTGCGCTAATACTATCCTAACAGCGAATTGCCCTGTTAAGTTAATACTGAAATAAAATAGGTAAGTCAAGGTTTAGATTTAAAGTATACACCCCCCCGACTATATAACTTTATAATTATAATAAACTATTACACCCCCCCGACTTTTCAACTTTATAACCTTATAAACTATAATAGAACTGAACTACTAAAACGCACGACTGGGCTTACGTGGAAATCTCGCCAAAGCCCTCCCTGTCCGAGTGGAGGCCTGCGCCTAACAGCGGAACGCATATATGGCTAGTATGATGATGATGACTAATTTTACCGTCTTGCCCTAAGTCAGAGTGAATTAACCTCATACATCGCCCTCAGAGCCAATAAAACTGAGTAATAACTAATAACACAACAATACAACAACACAACCTAAATTTACCTACTACTGCCTATCAATTCGATTCAATTGTACCTCTAATCATTTAGAACGTAAAATTAACTGTATCTCGAGTACACCTACCTACCACTCGTACTCGACTGTACTTGATTCCCGGCCTACATTATGGAACCCTTTTATTGTAAATAATCATATTTTTCTCGAGCAATGTGTATCAAATGACGCTAAATTTTATTACGACATGGTTCCCACAGAGTATTTTATACATACATACAAACTGAACTGACGGTTTCGTGTCGGTCTATGAACCAAACCGGATGACTTTACCTACCTATACCTTTTATTATGAGGTATATATACAGATAAACAGATTAATTTTTATTTAGTAAAATAGACATAAACTAAACGTAGCACCCTATGAATAATAATTATTACCTTTTGTACCAAACGCGACACATTCATTATAAAAACTTGGGTTATCCAATATCTCCGAGCAACAAAAGATGTTTAAACTTGTTTGATTTGACTATGATGGACATTAAAAATGTACCTGTATTACATAAATAAAACTGAAATTAAATTTCAACTTTTACGCTAAAACCATACAAAATAATGACAGAAAACTTATCCTTTACTACAACTTGGCTGTATGGCCGTATGCCCTTTACTTTTCTGTTTCCCTTACTAGTCTATGGATTATTAAAAACAAACAACTGTGTCTATACGACGGCGAGCCTACTCCGAATCCGAAGCTCGAACATCGAAGCCCGTATAGCACCGTCCTGCTCGCTCCCGCATTAAACACTATAAGCGTCAGAGGAACCGAATGATACGAACCGGGACCACGAACCTCGCAGTAGCCCTGCAGGTTACCTATTTCTTTGACTTGACTGACCTAGATTATTGACCTAATTGTTACTTTTAAACGATTCCAAAGAAGACAAGCAATGCAATGTGCAATTCAAGTAATCTAAGTAATATTTAGTGCAAAATAACCTAGCGACTGTTATGTTTACGTCTCAGACGATGCCTACCTACTCCAAGTTAAACACATAAGGTGATAAACTATGTGATAAAAGACTGAATAACGGAGTGCAAAATTGTGTAATAAACTATGAACTATGAGTGAACACCGGACATGCAGTGATTTAAGTGGATAGAATTGGAAAACACAGTGACGGAACTTATTCATTAAGCATATAAAATTGGAAAACACTGTGACGGAACTTAGTGGACAAAAACCGTAGTGTGTGAAGGGGTTTACTTAGTTCTAAGCAATTATGTAAAATTCAAGTAAAAATCTACTTTACGATTGTGTATTATGTTATTTCCTTTATCAATATCCTTATTAATATTAATATACCTGCCCTATAAATTATAATTTCAAACGATAAAACTACAAATAAAACCAAATCTTTACTCTCACTTCCATTCCACGGCAACACTGTGCCCTAGCTGGGCATTCCCTGCCTGTCTAGAAAACCTGCCTGAATATCTGTCTGCCTATAAGAGATTGAATAACTTAATAAATTCTAGAAATAAGTTCATAAAAAGTCAAGATAATGATTACCAGATTTTAACAATACACCTAATAGTAACCTACAATAAGACTAAAAGTAAACCTACTGCTAAGTAATTCAACTGATCATAAATCCTGGAAACGGCAGCTCCACTGTAACGAACCCCCCCCAATAAAAACTTTTCTGCCCATTCCTAACTAACCTACTCTACCAGCTCAAAGCTAAACCTACCTAAAGTTCGCAGTCCTGAATCTAAAAGTTCAACCTCCTGAATCTAAAGCTCTGTTAATTAATCAAAAGCTCCTAAGCTCAAACTATGACCTACCTATGTGCAGCCTACCTATATAACTAGAGCTTATGAGTCCTACTGAGATGTCTGAAACCTACTATATGATAGCGTGATGATGTGAATTGGCCATGTGATCGTCTAGTGGTTGTCTAGTGCCTAAATAAAATGATTGACCCTTCGTTGTGTCCGTCCTAGGTAACCCATACGGTACTTTTAGTGAAGAAGTAAAGATTGGTTGGTCTGAATTTAAGCTACAACTAATTATCTACCTACCTATAACGCAGCTAAGAACACATTACTAGAAAATAACTAATTTGACTAGGAATATAGAATGCTGTAGTATGTTATGGAATGCTGTTAGGGGAACAGGGGCAAGTTGTATCCATGATTACTTGAGAGGAACAAGTATAGCTCTAAGGTATGACATTCTGAAATAAAGCGCATTAATAAATGCTTATGGTAGAACATAGTAAAATATCTAAGATTTAAGGAGATTAACCTAGTGATTATATAGGTCTGTGAAGTTTATTAAAATCATGACTTTTAAAACACTTAGCTATAATAACAAACCAAGATTTCTAAAATGCTAAGAAGGGAAGAACACAGGATTAGTAAAAACACAGTGTAAAATAAAAACAGTAAAATAAGCCAAATGAAAACAGTTTAATAAAACACAAACAAAATGAGAATAAAATAATGTTTCCTTTTGCTATAGTATAATGGGGATATACAGAATACTACCCACACTATAAGGATATTGTGTGAGCGATAGGTAGAACAGGAATATGGTATTATAAGTTTTCCATTTTACTTCAGCAATTGGAAATAAGCACACAGAATTAAATGGATTAGTTAAGTAAATAAAGAGCATTCTAGGGCTCAAATGCAGGATAATAAAGTTGTATATAGGTAATATACTTATGTGTCCACCAGGTGATAAAATTCATAAAGTCGGTGTATACAAGTCAATTAGAAATAGCATTTGGGTTTTCCTTCCTATAATATAATGGTATGGCAAAAGTACTCTTGCTATAAATAGTTTATTTAATTGATAATATTATATGTATAAATTATTGTCCCCCCCTAATTACCTCCCACCTGTTTATAGACCGGGTTATAGATTTCAATTTGGGTATTCTTATCCTATCAAGTAAAGGCAGATTATTTGCTATGCAGGTAAGTAGTATTCATTCACTACCTATGGAATTATCTTAGAGAAATAGAATACCAACCAACTTAATATCTATTGGATGGAGGTAATGGTCTCCCCGTCTGTACAGTCAAACACAATATAAGTTACCCACTTTAAGAATACTGCAATTATTATATTATTGTTTTGTAAAAATCTGTCGATAGCAGATAGTTTATACATTTACGATTTATTCAGTCTGGCTCTCAGTACATGAATAGCGTTCCCCTGTCAAGAATAGAACTTTGCTACATGCCTAGCTTTGACCAAATATAACACATAAATGTCGAGAATTTTCTGGAATGGAATTATTAGTAGGTATCCCATAATTGTGTCAACCTTAGACATAGAAATTTTTAATAAGTATTTTTTCTTTTATGTTTTCTATTAAGTCCCTAAGCACACATATATTATATATATAGCACACAACAGTAAATGAGTAAAGTTAACAAGGGCGTACTTACATGACTCGTTGCACAAGATAAAGAAATACATATCTGACCTCACAGTTCCTGGTTCCTGGGTAATGGTGACCGCGGAGATTCTAGCGGGGGTTTTCGTTAGCACCGCAAGGTATCCAACCCCGAGGCTCAAATCAGACCTCACAGAATAAAGAACTAAGCTGGAAGACTAGCAGCGAAAGAACCGAAACAAAAACGCGTGAGCATTGCCCAGCGACCTCAGACTCTCCACCGGCCTGCCAGCCTATTTGCGATCAAAGATTAAAGAGACGGGAGGACTAATAAATAGCAAAAGAACAAACAAAAACGCATGGGTACTCCCCAGCGACATCGGCCTCCCAATACCAATCCGCAAGCTCCATCATAAATCAAATCAAAATTAACAAAAACGCGCAAATCACCCAGCAGCGCAACGACCTTCCCTTCCCCAAGTTCCAGAACCGAATGCCCCCAAAACCTCCATTTTTCTTTTTTCCCGATCGATAATTGAAGAACCTTCCAGTTTGAATCCCGCCGCGAAAGTCCGAAAGAAAAAGAGTTTGTAAGAGTAAGAGCGAGACAGGTATACGACTCTGAATAATGAACGACGAACGAAACTGAAGGTTGATTTTAAACATGTAAAAGAGATAAACGATGAGATGAGATAGTCATATTAATTTAAAACACCGAACGATGAATGGAAGCGAAGATTAGTTCTAAGTTTGAATAATGTATAGAGCTGTGAAAAACGAAGAGCTTTTCTTGTTTTATCATCAAGTATATTATATTTCATTTGAATCCATGTATTCACTTGTGATTAAATATAGTCACCCTTTCTTTTAATGTGATCATTTAAGTAAATAACTAAGCGATTAACCGAATAATAGAGACCAGACATGGTAAACAGCAGAGGCTTATTTAATACATTGTGAACTTTGCAGTAGTTATTTAATTTTATGTTTATTTATTTATTATTCATATATTTGTGAACGAAGCGGTACAAGGTGTCTCTTGTTCCGTTTCAATGTCAATTGGGCAGATGACACCATTAATCGACAATTAGCACATTGTTTTATGTTTTTTCGCGCTGTCATCGTTCACCCACCATTACCCTTCATATTTCGATTTGTAGATTTTTTTTACGTCAACGGCAAATCCTACTAGACACTGGCAAAATTGTTCTCCAATGGACAGAGCCGTATTTTTTTAAAGAAACAACTATAACATTATTTTCTACTTGAAAATTAACTGCAATGTTAGATTTTTAGTTGCTTTAAACAGTTAGTCGATCGAGTAGCCAAATAAGTGACTTCTAGTGGCACTTCACTTGGCATATTCACCGAAATATTTGCGTGTGTGAAAGAGATGAACTATATCATTTGTAGCGTGAGCGATGGAGATGTCAATAGCGCAACTCAAATACACAACGCCATGTGAAGTGCCGCCATAAAGGTAACTATTGCCATGCAAAAGCTACGGGCTGAATACTTAGTTAGATGTCATCCCGACTTTTTCTCGCATTGTTTTCAAACTTACCGGTTTGGGTGTTCTCCAGGAAACTCCTGAAAGCCTGGATCTCCTCCCTGGACCTAACGATCGGGGGGGAGGCCACAGCCAACCCCAAGCAGCAAAGCACCACTAAAGCACGCACCATCTTCAGTACCTGAACTTCATTCACACCGAGCCCTTTTATAGCGCTATCTTTATCAAGCCGATTAGGGGAATTTACGTTGGGTGCTAATTAGTAATGCTGTCACGCTCTTATCTCTTACTCTATCTCATTCTCACACGCCTGCGTGACTGGCAGGTTTCAGATTGTATCGACGATTAACGTCAATCGATATCTGCTGCTGTGACGCGCGAGATGGCGCGACAAATCCGACATTTTTCTGTCAACTACGAAATTCGAACTTCATATCGTATCGTCCGTCTCATACTCCTGTTAAATACTATCAAAATAGTTTGGTCGTAGTTTCCCCTTGCCTTCTACACCGCCACACGGCGGCCACGCCGTACAAAATACGCGTTCTTGAATCTACATAGGCACGACGATGTCTGTACACGCGTCAATGTGTGCGTAAGATACACAGGGCTGGCTATCGCAAATCCCAAATAAATGCTACCAATTAATTATATGTAGGTAAGCCTTAGATAGTGCAAATATGTAATCCTTAATCTTACCTATGTATTTAAACCTACTTAAAATGTGTCTGTCTGTGTATTTAAGCATAATTATTTTCAATTACAATAGATATACGACTACAAACTTAAACGAATTATTCGGTAGGTAGTTATTTCATGTATTAATCGCGATAATTTCAGAAATCATTAAGTATATTTATTTAGAAAAAGGAAGTAGGTAGGGTACCGTTACCATTTCGCAAAATAATTGCTCCCGAACTTAGTGCCGTGCGGCCGACATACATCGCGTTGCGTTGCGCACCCGACTGCTTTCCTCCTGCGGTTTTCATGCAATCTGCGCTTGCGGGGTGGGGTAACTCGAACCGGTGCGGGGCGGAGCGTGGCCATTCTGTACGTTAGTACTATTATACCTATATTCTGTGACACCGCAGAGCTGTAGGGCTACTACGAAATTCGAAAAATCGAATTTCGCGTCGTTTCGTCCCGAACGACGACGCCTATATTATCTAATACGAGAGTGAGAGGGTCGGTACGATACGAACTTCGATTTTCGAATTTTGTAGTGGCCCTGCAGGCCCTTTAGTCGGCTTTTACGACACCCACGGGATAGCTCTGTCCTATTCTAAAACCGGCCACAGCACCGACTACCTACCAACATGTAAACGTTGTTATTAGATTAGGCACGTATGTAAAAAACCTACCTATGTATAATGCATAGTTGGCCTTCTAATAAGCGCCCCGGGCGAGTCTTACCCAATAAGTATTAACGTTGAATATAGTTTTCCTTTACATTGATAAAAATAGGTGTTTAAATAAGTGGTTAAATTGAGCTGGCACGCGCGGCGCCCTGTAATCTGGCGCCCCTCACCCCCCAACTAACTAAACCCGGCACTAAAAATGCTTGAAAGTTTATTTACTTACACGCAAACTTAAGCGGTGCGAATAAAAAACTTTCATGTTTTTAATGGAGTATATAATGCAAATATAATCGCGTAAAGCCCTAAATTGACGAATCAATCAATTGCTGCATGGCTAAGCTTAAGCTGGTGTTGATAAGATACTTTAATAAGACCCCGTACAGGGTGTTAAAATATAGGGGGATCGATTTACGAAATCTTCTTCTAAATTGTATTAAAAAAAATATATTAATCAATTGTGTTGTGTTTTGTGTTATATTGTTGTTGTTGTAGATTGACTAGGCAGATCTATAAGACGAGCGTTGATTGGGAACGTTGGAAGAGGAAGGCGTAGACGAACTTACCACAATCAAATCGAGGACGTTCTGAAGAAAGGTTGGATCAGGGGTACTCTAAACCGACGTGGATGCATGAAAAGATTGATGAATGTAGAGGAAGCGAGAGTTGTATGCCAGGATCGTAGCAAGTGGAAGGATTAACCCCCTTATTCATAAACGACAATCAAACCTATTTTAGTTAAAATGCCGCTAAAATTCGTTTGTCCTTATCTGTCACTTCGACATTTGTATTTGTTAGAAAGGGACAAAGCATGTGTTAGTTAACATAGGCTTGTTATGTTTTATGAATAAGGGGGGTAATCTCTGCCTACCCCGTTGGGATAAAGATAAATAAAGAGACATGCCATTTGACAGACATAATTCGCTGAGTACGCGATGATAGCGCCATCTAGCGGTTACAATTACAGCGGACTTTGAAATATCAAATGCATCCAATACGAAGAGTAGGTAAGTAAACAAACAAATAATTTCAATGAAATATCGTAATTTACATAAATACTATTCGATCATGTAAATCTATAGTGTCGAAAATAACGTTGACCTTTTTTAATTCCCGTCTAAAATGGCACAATCAATTCATTTCAGGACACGGACTTTCTCATGACTGTCTTCACGAGAAGTAATAAAATGAACATATTATTTAATCGAACAATGTTTACAAATACGTAAGCACGTCAAAAACCAAAGATTGTTATTTTATTCCCAGTTCACTATCGAATTGCATCTTTTATTTCATTACCTATTATTAAGTTGAGTACCTACCTAAGATAAGATACTTATAATTAATCGATATCTGAAACACAATATTTGAGAAGAAATCGAGTTGAGAATTATTCAAAAGAAGGAAATTAAAACTTTAATAAATTATTTATTTTGTAAGTAGTCGCAAAGCAAAAGAATCTTCAACCGATTTCAAAAAAGGAGGTTCACGCTTTGTAGTACCTAATCCTACTAATATTATAAATGTGAAAGTTTTGTGAGTGAGTGAGTGAGTGAGTATGTTTGTTACTTATTAACGCTGAAACGGCTGGACGGATTTGGATGAAATTTGGCAAAAAGTTAGTTTTATAACCTGGAATAAAGGAAACTTTTTATGAAGAAAATGCCTAAATAAAGAAATTTATTATTATTATTATTATTATTCCCACGGGATAGGTATAAAATCTCTTAATAACAACCGCTGGGTTTAGAGTCACGAAATTTGGCAAGGGTGTTTTAATTTAACGTCAATGAAAACCACGATGTAATTTTAGGGAATTCCCACGAGAATTTAATAAAATCCCAGAAATTCATTTCAACTGCTGTATCTAATCTAATCTAATGATTTACTAAATGGCATTTTTGAGTGGTTTCAAAAATCGAGTGATATCCAGATTCAGTAGGCACATATAATAGTCAAATAGTTTCGTCGACATTTTTTTTAATTGGATATCGGTCACTTTTAGTTGCGTTAACTAGGTCACACACACAGAACATAGCATCTGTGGAAAGCATGCATATTTCTTATCTTTATGGTCTTGTAGAAAAAATGTAAGTTTTGTATCAACTCACAGACTTTACGAGTACTACCTAGGTACTTCTAAATGATACAGTCACCTGCATTAATATCAGCCACAGCGTAGCGTGCAAAAATATCTGACACGTCCTACCGACTCTAGGATAGAGTCGTACGGATCAGATATTTATGCAAGCTTTGGTGTATCAGATACTGGTACTGGTGACTGTACTTTCGAACGACGTGCCATCCCTACACTCTAGGCGCTCTAGCTAGAGCTGTACCACTAAGCTACCATGAGTTTACAGTGACCGTACTCGATAGAGAAATTTGTACAGAACGTCTACAAATAATTTACGCCGTCGCTATCGAGTACGGTCACTGTAAACTCATGGTAGTGGTACTGAGATGAATCCTGTAGTACCCTTAGTTTCCCTGATTAAACGAGTTACGGAGTGAGTAATGGTGGCACCGATCCGAAATTGAGAGCGAACCTTGCACACAGCTCATCGCCTTATCAACACGTTTTCAATTATCTTTATCCACTTCGAAAATAAAATTACGATTACCTTTGATTTTATCATTATCAAAGTGTTATTTGATAGATAGATAAGTCTTATTAGTTATAAACATGAAGTTTGTGTGTAATTAAGTGTTTGTATGTTTCACGCTAAATTGTCTAGGTACCGATAGTTGAAAACTACTATGTCAAAAAATTCAACACATTTCTACTTTTGAATGGTACATATTTTAGTGATGTGATTCTAAACTCGGTCTCCTGGAATCTTGACACTTAGGTATGTTTTGCGCTTTGCTAGCGCCATCTAGTATTGAGTAGGTGAATAAAACGAACTTGAGGTCGCACGAGTGTGCTCTAATTAGGTACTTATCTATTGATCTATCCAATAACTTCTTTAAACAAACAATATTATTATTAATAAAAACCGGCCAAGAGCGTGTCGGACACGTCCAAAATAGGGTTCTGTAGCCATTACGAAAAAATTAAGTAATATTTATCTAAGGATTTCGTATTTTATACGGAATCTTCCAAGTTTAGGTATATTTTATACCTTAGGCTGCTATTTACTCATAAACTACTAATAATTCTCAAGCAAACTTAGCCGTTATAGTTTTCCTTGCAATTTTGATTATTACTACCGTCCTGATTTTTTTCAAACTTTTCCACCCACTGGCTTAGATTTTAGAGGGGGGGGACGCTCGATTTAAAGAAAATTAACACTAAAGTTGAATATTTCGCAAACAGATCACTGAATCGAAAAATCGTCTTAGCAAACCCGTAATGGTTTTAAAATACCTATCTAACGATATTCCACACAATAGGGTTGGATGAGAAAAAAAAATCACCCCCACTTTACGTCTATGGGAGGTACACTAAAAAAAATTTTAGTGTACCTCCCATAGACGTAAAACGGACAGACAGCAGACATGACGAAACTATAAGGGTTCCGTTTTTGCCATTTTGGCTACGGAACTCTAAAAATATAGATTTTTTTATAAAAAGGGCGAGGAAAGGGCCTCGCAAGACCTGCCGCCCGGAGCCTCGCAATGGGTATATAACGCCGCCACTGCTTGTAGCTTCGTCAAATGGACCTCTGGTCGTCCGGCCTCGCCGGCGGGTTGCAAGTAGCTTCACGTGTGCGAAGCCATGGGTAAAAGCTAGTGGTCGATAATGTAAGAATGAAACCTTAGAGTAAATATTATTGTCTTTCGTAATCTACTGGCCTTGAGCAGACAAAGGAGTTACACCTTCAACCATATTATTCTTCCTTAGGCAGGTAGAATTCCTAGTAATTATTATAAAAAGTTGATGAGTATGTGTGTGTGTGTATGTTTGTTACTCCTTCACGTTAAAATGGCTGGACGGATTTGGATGAAGATGTTGTGCAGGTGGTAGGACCTTGTGCAAGGTCCGCCCGGATTGCTACCACTATCTTGCTCGCTAATCCTGCCGCGTGAAGCAGCAGTGCGTGGAGAGTAAGACAACGGTGAATTACTGGCACTTGAGGTATCCCATCATAGGCCTCTAGGTTGGCAACGCATCTGCAATCCCCTGGTGTTGCAAGTGTCTATGGGCGTTGGTGATCTCTTACCATCGGAACCCACTTGCTCGTTTGCCATCCAGTCGGATTTTAGGGTCATCAGAATAACACATAGGGTACTTTATCCCG
>NC_133473.1:7766953-7767263 GCF_025370935.1 Choristoneura fumiferana
GGAGATCCATTGGCCATTTTTAACGTGAAATAAATTGTTTCAAATATTTATTTCAAACTCAAACTCACAACATTTATTGATATAAAAACACACTTCATTACAACAAAAACACAATAAAAACATAAATAGAAGAAGAGAGAATAATTAGAGACGTCGCGTTGTAGTGTGACGCCAAAAGGACTCATTTACTCTGGCATTTTAATTTTGATTTTGAATTAAAAGTATTGTATTGATAGCTTCATCATCATCATCCTCAGCCTATTACACGTCTTAATGCTGGGCACAGGTCTATCGATAGCTTGTTAAATTA
>NC_133473.1:7767325-7800263 GCF_025370935.1 Choristoneura fumiferana
GGAACCTACTCCTACTTTGAAGTCGGTTGAATAATTATGCCCTTACGTTATAAACATTTAACTTTAATGATTATATATAGTTTTCATCTATCATTCATAAAAATAAAACTTGAAATCACTGCCTACAATATAATAATACATAACATGACAATGTCATAAAAGTCTAAATACACGACGATTATAATCGGTGATCAGGAGTTGAAAATATTAATAACCTGAAATTGAGTTAAAAGGCAAAGTCAGTAGAATAAAAAAAGAAGTCTGAAGCAATAGCTCGTTGATTAATCAATTATCTTATTAAACCCATAACTAAATACTGATACATGGTCATCCTACATCGATTATTGAACTGAATTTTATACTACAGGAAATTCAGGTTTATGTCAATATTCACGACTGACAGTGACAACTAATAATTTGAAAGAGGTTGTAAACTCATAGGCAAAAATATTAGTAGGGTGATATTTACGTTAAAAGTTAATTTCGAAATTAAATTTAGGAAAAAAAGTCTGCGATTCCATCTAAGTGCGACATAATTGTGACCTGTCAAATACTGAATCAGTAAAACAAAATTACAAATTTTCGCGTTATAATATTAGTGGGATATTAAGTGGCGATATTGCCGAGAAATAAAATAAACTACACGAACTCCGGATGCTTAAGCGCTTCCACGTAAAGGCAATAAAGACATTAAGGCATATTGACGCAACCACTAATTGGGAGGTGGGGAGGTGTGAAGGGATAAATTGGATGTTTTAGGGTGACAATAAATTGATATGGGCCGAGGAAAATTACCATACGGCCCGGACGTATTTCACAATTGCTTTAATTACCGATGGCGATGGTGGCGATGGTGGCAAGTGACAATAATAGCCACCCTCCAAGGCGAAGGTGATTTTCGTTTGTTTACATAATTAAACGGAACACGTGGTTTAGACGCCGATTGAAGGCAATTAAACGTTGACATCGGGGTTTTTATTTAAAAAGCGTTCTGAATTTGCGGGAAATTATTTATTCATGAGTCGTACCTAAAGATTGTGATGAAGCCCGAAGGTTTCGTCGTTAAACTTGGTTTAAGCTTGACAGCTTTTTCAATTAATGTTTTGATATAAATAAACTAAAGTCAACACTAAAGCGAGGCTTAATTTTTTTCAGCTAGTTTAAATAAAACTGGTACTACTGAATGGATTGTTTTGTAATGATTTAGCGATAAATTTAGAGAAAATATGTTTTTAAAACCTTAAATTGTTAAAACAAGGCACATTTGACGACCGGATAGCCAAGTGGTTAGAGAACCTGACTACGAAGCTGGAGGTTCCGGGTTCGATTCCCGGCCGGGGCAGATATTTGTATCAATAATACGAATGTTTATTCTCGGGTCTTGGATGTTCAATATGTATTTAAGAATGTAATTATCTATATAAGTATGTTTATCCATTGTCTAGTATCCATAGTACAAGCTTTGCTTAGTTCGGGACTAGGTCAATTGGTGTCAAGTGTCCCATGATATTTATTATTATTTTTATTATTTGCAAATGGCTAAAGTAAAATAAAACGTCTGCTGAAATGAAAGGATCTGAATGAAAGTTGGGTAGCACATAAGTTTCTTTATAATGTATTTCTCATAATAGAATTTAAATAGGTGTACTTGCGAAATGTCGCAATATGAACCGCTATGTCTAGGGAAATTAAATGTTGTACGGATATTCTTTATACAACCCAATTGAGAGCGAGCACGGTGTAATTTATGTTGATGATTTAGTTAAATAAATTTCATTCACTCCAGTAAATTCAATTCACTCCAGTAAAAAAATAACTAAATATCTACTAAATCCTAGGGTCGAGCCAGTTGCAGAAAATCTCGACGAAGTAGGTAGTTAGAATTACTATTAACTTTTTCGATTGTAATACGAAAATTAATCACACATTTGTATGGATAACTTTCGTGTCACAATGGAAAAAAACAAATTTTAACTAAGTTCCTTCCTAAAGGTGGGCAAAGTTTAGTTAATTTTAAATTTCAGTCTATTATTGTATTTGTAATGTTTTTATTATGTACGTAAATTGCTATTAAGTATGTGGATAAATATAATCCCAATATAGACCGTATTGTAGACGGTTAAAAAAATATTAGTATAATAAAATACAATCTGATCGCCTAAAGTACGTTACATTACATTTGGTATACATAATACATATGGGTAAAATATATATCAAAGGACCTAAACACTACCATTACAAGCGCGTAAGGCGGAAAATTGGGGCTATTTTGCCGGGCTATAAATTAATTTCACTGCAGAGCTGCAGTTAAGCCGCCATACATTTTAATTGGTTCCATTATCGGCTATTCTGCAAAACGACCTGGTGACAATGGAACCCTCCCTGTGACACAGCGTTTTGACTCGGTAATAGATAATTAATAGGTAGGCTTTTAGTATTTTTAGGGGAACTGTAGGTACAAGGGCATTATCACTGTTATAAAAAGGAAACTTTAAAATACCTACTATACTTATTATGTCGATTTCTTCAACTTTCCCATTTTCCAGTAACTTCAGTGGACTTCAGTTCAAATTAATAGTTTCGATTTACGACTGTAAATGTGTAATACCTTAAATAGTGGACTGATGATTAAAGAACATAGTTGCACAATGCTGCCATGTGCAAGATGACTACAGCGTCGGATTTGCCATATATGCAGTTGAAGTGGCACGTACCAGCCGGGCCCAGCTTGCAAGGCTAGCCGCAATCCAGGCGGTAGGTCGGTTGGGAGGCCCGTACGGGCTAAATCCAGCTCTTGCGACTTCCAGTCACTAGCTCGTGTCTTATGGGGAGCCATCAGGACCTTTCCGGCCCATTCCGACCCTGAGTGAGCAGCCAAGCATGACTACCGCTGGCCAAAAACCTCTTATGATACGTGATTTATGCACGCGACTACTCGAAATTGGGCTAAACAAAAACATAATAGTAGATTGTACAACAAGTGCATGAAACGCGCTATTTTACCAACCACCCTAGCCACAGGCGAGGATTGATAGTTAAATCCAGGGTTGTATGAGTTTAATCAACAATTTATACACTCTGCTTTTCACTGTGACTGCGAGGAAATTAAACAGCAACAGTGGAAATAAATTTACTAGGTACCTTTTATTTTTCATGCATTGCATAATATACATTATATTACTTATTTATATAATTTGGTTTTGTTCATTTATTTATTTTTAGATTATTAAAACAAAATCCCACCTTTCTCTTCTTCCACACAGGCCCAAATATTTTGTTAATATTTTGTACATTATTACATTAAAATATGTGGGATACATAATGTAGGTACATTATCAGGTGTGCTTAAAAGCCTAAGAGCTACGCTACGGGTATCCGTTCAGGGGGAAGAGTAGTACCTACTTGGGCATTGATCAATAGTTTTTAGTCTAATTTATGAAACATCATTAGGCGATGACTAACCCGACACTTGAGGGGAAGGGGGATAATAACCGTTTGGTCATCCGGATATGTTCTATTACGTATATCTATGTATTGCACACAAAAAATAAAAATATAGATAAGTACCTACACAGAGTGAAGTGCAGAGGCGAGCTTATCCCTATAAGGGATCTCTTGCAGCTTTTTATCAACTAGGATAGGGCCGTACCAGAACATACGACAAAAATTGATTGAGTATTTACATTTGAATGACTATTATCATTCAGTAATCTAAAGCAAATCTTCAGCATTTATTCAGCATATACTACAATTTAGTAGTTTAGTTTACAGAGCCCAAAGTTACGGATAAATGAATCACTTGAAACAGTAGATGACATTCATAATGTTTTACAAAATATACCTGGAATTCTTAGATCTAGATTAATAAGTATTACAATTTCAAGCAATTTTGTAGTTTTATATATTTATTAACCAATGAAAATTGATTACAGTTCATACCAAAGCACTGTAAATTTAAATCAATCACATTATAATAGCAATACCAAATAATCACAAATAATAATAGAATTAAAAAAAATTGTAGTAGGTAATAAAAAAAACTGAATGTAGGGATTTTTTATCTCAGTGTATACATAATTCATTGAACTCAAACGCATCCAAGTGTTTAATTGCAATAGCAAACTGATACTTTCCTTTATGCAAAACGAGCAATACCTACCCGTTGAAATTTTCAATTGATCAAACCTCTAACACGAACTTGTTTATTCACGTGCCCTTTCAGACGTTGATTTATGCAATATGCTAATTACAACGCTCGGATTCGATTTAGCAACAAAATATCGTCGAATTCTAACATTAATTTTCGAGTCGGAGTTCGTAAAAACAATAACAATGACGTGCAATCCCATGTATTATCGTTATTTGCATAAATAACAAATATTTGTATGCAATCGAGATTTAATTTTCGATACGCGATTTTCTGGCGGTTTTTGTTCCGCCGGCCGTACGTGAATTTATTTCTGACTAAAGTTAACAAAAACAAGTCGTTTGCTACTGGTGGTACTGTTGTACATTGATACTTATAAATATTCTATTATTGAGTGAAATAAACACAAAAACAGATAAATCAACCAGAAAAAAATACGGTAAATTATTTTAATAATTATATTTTTTATAACTGTGCCTGTTCTTATAAGTGATCCTGCAATTTATGCGGTTTTTTTTTTTCATTTTCTAATGTTCATATTTACCCAACTGTGTTTTAAATTCAACTATTTACGTAAAATGTCTGTCTGGATCATCGATTCACTTATTTGTAATTTTAATTCAATAAAATTGGTTCATTAGTTTCAGAACAAATTGGTTGTGACAGACGGACGGTCAGACAGACACACGTGTGATCCCATAAAGGCTTTTGTTTATTCTCTGTGAGGTATGGCATCCTAAAAAACTCATTTTACTGCGATTTGCTGGAAAAAATTAATGTCATGCTCATGTAGGTACGTCAAACACATCTAATAAAACATTTTGTAGAAAATTTATACTTTAGGCAAGTCTGATGGTCCATGTACTTATTTTTTTTTAAATCTCTTATTTCATAAACAGCCAAGCCTATGAAAATGCAAGCAAACTACAATAAAATACAATGACTATTTATTGAACATCAACACACATAGTAAGCAGTACATAAAACACAGATATACAATACATAATATAGAAACCTTCCAAGCTTTTTTAAGCATTTGCATTTACATGTGTTATAAGAATGAAATATAGTCAATTAATGTACATATTTGAATTTGTTTGTTCTATTATATCTTGAAAGTACTGTTTAACGTTCCGTACGAGATATATTTGCTCCCTAGTTCCCGGGCTGGACCTGACAAAGCAAATCCAATCCTCATTTTCTCATTACGAGTTTCTTTTGCTGTCTGTTCGCTTTACTTCCGACTGAAATGTACAAAGAAACAAAACCTACAAAGCTAATAATACCAGTCTTGAGATATAATTAAAAATATAGGTACTGGCATTTTAATCTAGTAAATTTATATCTAGGCGACCGAGCTTCACTCGATATTTCAATAAATATCATTAATCAAACAGAAAATTCAAATCCATTCTTATGAAAACATAAAATTGTATTGGCGATACCGGCTTCAAACAGCGTGTTACTATATAAAATAAAATAGTTAGGTACTTCTGATGTAAGTCATTAAATAGCATTGTAAATTTGTTTTGAGAAATATAAAGATGTGTTTTCGAGCCGCTGGTAGATGTTTTGACGTTCATAAGTGTTTTTATAGCCTTAATTGAATAAAGATCCTTTGACTACCAAAACAGAGTAATAATCCATGTTGACTTATATTTCAATAATAAGATAACAACCTTATTAAACCTCCACGTGTATTTATATCCTTGAACCGACTCAATCAAATTCCCGCACAATCGCTGCTTAATATTGGGCTCAGCATGTCTCCATCATTGCTAATACAAACGCCATATGAACTGAATAAAACAGAATTATTCGTTTATGGTCAGACAGCATAGTTATAGTTACGTAGCTCTGGCGCCGACTCCCCACTTCTATCTGACGATGTTCTGTGATTGCTTCCCTTATAATAATGTTTTAGGGTACCGCCGTAAAATTTATGATACAATATAACTTGGTAACTAATATTGAAGCTATATAATGTAAATAAGGTCCCTCACTATGCGTGTCTATTTTGGCTTAGGACTAGGACTCTGCTAACACTGAAATTTCATAGAAAGAGAGAGAGAGAGAGAGAGAGAGAGAGAGAGAGAGAGAAATATTTGTTTACGCATATTCGATAGGTACACATAAAAATACATTAGATGGAAAGAATAAAAAAATAACATTGAATAGTATAAAAAGCTATTATTAGAAAGCTATTATTTATATGGAACCCTCAGTGCGCGTGTCTCTCGCACTTGGCCGGTTTTTTTATTATGTGGTAATTATTCTTTGAATAACAAAATATAGCCTAGAGCAACAAAAAAGCGTCATATTCCACAGAAATCCTAAATTTAATGTAAAGAATTCGTTTCGCTAAAGCGTTGTATGTACAATAAACAAAAACGCTTAAATTTAAATTCCAGATAACATCTCACAAAATCAAACTTGGAAATACCGCTCCGGAATTCTCTATAAACCTTGATGTTCGCTTGAGTTATATGAACATTTTTTGATCGCCCCCCTCGATACGACCTTTGCGTACCCTAATCAAACCAGCATTCACTGGAACGTCTTCTCAATCCCGATAAGCGGAAAAACTTGATAAAAAGCGGAATTGGTTTATCTTTTTCCGCTATCCAAAGTGTGTCACGAACCAAATGAACCCTTCCTTGGAAGACAAACTAAAGATAAAACGCTCCTTAACGGGCATTAAAGCGGTGTTGCCTTGAAAGAAGACCGTAAAAAGGCCGGGTCCCGCGGGATGGCTCGGCTCCTGTGCGCTTCCCGTGAACTTATTTAAGACTTAGAAATGACAAATTTTTAACTTATAACAATTTAAACTGTCGCGATTTTCACTTGTAGCTAATACCACACAAAGAACTTAATATATAATTGCTGCAGTTACCTAGACGTTTCAACCACATTGCAGCGGCCGTAGTCATGAGAAGATAATTAGATTATGGAAATGTATCTACTTATGTTAGAGTATGAGCTAAAAGAATGAAAAACTTTGTTTTATTATGGACATTTATTTAAATATACGTTACCACGGTTAACGGTACGGTGCGGTGTACTGTACGGTGGTTAACGGTATAGGGTTCCATGGGTAACTCTTAGATCAAACTGAAACAAATTCGCAACAAGTAGCAATACTCGTAGATTTTTAACTCATTATGGAAACTTAAATAAATTACAATAAAAAAATAAAAATTTCACTTCATTAATTTACTCTTTGTCAGTGATATATCACGAGTATACTCGTAGAAGTTTCAAAGGAGTTTGAATCCAGGTAGATTGCAAATAATTCACACTTCATTTTATCACTTTATGCCCGCGTGTAAGGGACTCATTTACTGCCGTAAAGTAATGTAAAATCTTTTTTATTTTTATAAGATTAAACTTAATCTTTTCTATCCCTTTTCAAGCCTCTGGTATCTAACTGATATCAGGTTCGTGCAGTGCCCTCCAAGGTAGTTACAAGATTTCAACCGTGTAATTTTATCGAGAGAATTAATCGCATAAACTTTTCCTGCGCTGCCCTTTTGTCTCAAAATGTCTGCAATAAAATTTATTCCTTTTTCTAATAGGAAATAGATAACTTTGGGGCAATTCCCCTGAGTCGCAGATTCCATCCGGTTCACCTGATAATGTCGGAAAAAAGTAAATATGGGTAATTTGGCTAAATGACTTTGTTCCAGAGCAATTAAGATTTGTTTTGTTGATATTATTGAAATAAATGCTGTGACGAGGAAATCGTGAGGCGTCGTTCTTGATAAACTCTTATAAACAAAAGCGATTGAGAATTTAAGTCGACAATCTGATCATACGCACGAAGTCAAAGCAAAAATGACAATGTATTTATTCAATTTAGGCTTATAAACAAGCACTTATATATGTCAAAAACTCTATCTCCGGTTCGAAAAAACCTCTTTTCAGAAGATTCTGGCAAAAAAAACAATAAGATATAAAGTACAATTCAATAGAATCTGTCAATTTTCTACATATTTAAGACACCCTATCGTGGGCACACTTGATTATATATGTCCCTGTTGTTGCAATTATCATCTAAAAGGAATCAAAAAAGAATAATAGTCACATCACAAAGCCTTAGGCAGCCCGGTGTTTATATTAGTAGGCTGGAAGTGTCTACAGGATTGTCAGATTCTATTGAATTGGAGTTTATTTTTACACACACATTGAGTCTAGTGGATACACTAAAGTAATTTGTTCTTGGTGCATTTCGTATTTAAGCTGATCTAATGAACATTGAAAATAAACGAGAAAGGTTTTTACTCGTTCTTCGTATCAGAATCAAAATTATGAATGAATATTTGAGAATGTTAAAAGTTGTGCATGAAGGTGACTCAGACGGCATTGCAGACCCTGATATTGTTTTTGTTCTTCAATTCCATATAAATGTGAAACAAAAAACACAAGTATAGTCTGTCAAAAAAGAGAAGAAATTAAAAAGTGGCAACACTGTAGTGTCCTCCCTTTTTGGTTTGACAGGGTTTGAAAGGGATGACACTACAGTGTTGCCACTTTTTAATTTCGTCTCTTTTTTGACAGACTATACGTCTTCATTCATGATATCCATGAAGATAAGTATACCACGATTCAAATCAAAGCTCCGCATGTAAGCAACACATTTCCCAACACGTATTGCTACTGCGCCCTACTTAGCAATCTCACTTAGTCGTAATGACGATTTCAAAATTAATTGCGCGCCATTTAATTGTGAATAACGGAACGTTGATGAAATTAAATTCATTATCTCACAACGCAACAGCGGGAGCCGCAAGCTTTTTGTAATTTCAGTGACAAATGAACAACGTAGGTACCAAGCGAGATCCGAGAGTTGGTTTTCAGACAAAGAACTTGAGAGCCAGAAGCGACAGTATTCAGACCCTTTTTGAAGACGCTTTTTGTATTTTATAATGTTGTCGATAATACCACACAATCGAAAATAATTCCCACGCTAGCTTCGTTACATTACCTTGCCATGATGCCATCCACTTAAATAGGTCTCAGTAAGCTAAGCTACTAAACAAAATTGTTTATCCCAGTATGCCTAGATAATAACATTAATAAGAAAAAATATTAAACGGGTCACCTCACGATCATAAGGTAGGATCAGGCCAACTACCTAGTTTACCAAGACAGTAGTGTGGGAAAACAGGGAGAGTGGGCACCTACTGTTTTGTAATTACTATCAGGGTATCCGTCGCTGCATATGATGGTAAGCAAAAAAACGCAAACTGTGTCTTGTCAACCTCAATCCAGCATACTTTACTTTGCTTAATTTATAATTTAAATATTTTTTTTTTGACTACTCGTATTTTATTACCCAGTTTGGAATAATAAAATATGATGACAAGTAACACATTATAATTTTGTGTACACACTTTACCGACCTTGCTTAGGTAAAATGTCAAAAGATTTTTTTTTTAATTGAATACCTGTTCCACACTGTTCCCAATCCGCACTGGGCCCGCGTGGGAACTATGGCCCAAGCCCTCTTGTTCTGAGAGGAGGCCTGTGCCCAGCAGTGGGAGGTATATAGGCTGGGATGATGATGATGAATACCTGTTATTATTCAAGCATTAGAGTGGAACGAAGCAGAGATATCATTCAACTATTCATTTAAATTGAACTACATCCTGTTATGACAATGTACCTAACGTGATTGGTCGATTTCGACAACGACATGAATAAAAATTAATTTTGTCTACGTCGTCGTGATCTAGGCTTGGACTATATATTACCCTTTCTTTTTATTAATCTTTGGTAATAATTGCGGGGCGTTGGAGCGCGTTTCCGAACTTTGCGCGGAGTTGAGTTAATGCTCTCTTACGGGGCCTATTCATTCGGAATCCAACATCATGTTCGGTGCCAACTTATGTTCGAGCGATTTGTAAATAACTACACCATTTTGAAATATGAATTCCAGTTCAATTATTTGAGAATTTAATACTTATTTGAATTATTTGAGTGAGAGGATAAGCGTTGAGCTATTGTGACAGTATTAGTGATGTACCCTACATATACGAGTATGATGCTCGAAATAAGGAATTTTTTCTTAACTTTTCGGAAATATTTTATCTACTTTGTAAATTTTGCCTAGCAGGATAAGGAATTTGAACGGAAATTCTTTTAGCATTGTATCCAGCAATAATATCATAGGTACTTACTTATTAATTACTGTGGGCGTTGTGCAGTCACAGCTTTTTATAATAACGGCTATATGACATCCATTCTCTAAACCTAAACCAATTTTGACCTATTTTTGACATGCTGTCAGTCAGCACAAATAATAGCCCCGGACATATCGCAACCTATAAAAATATTTCATAATGAACGATCGCTACGTATTTAAGCTACGACGCACGTAGCAGTCTACGCCGTAGCTTTCGTAGCGAACTTAACAGCTCCATTAATTCCTAGTAATACCTGTAAGCACCGACCATTACACCGCACTATTCCCAAACACAAATTTCCAGGGAACATACTAATAAGTTTTTACAAGCACCTAAAACAAACAAGCTATCTCATACCCTGCCCTCCACAAAAGCTGTATAGCAAGCACTTGCCATAAAACAGGCTGTAACGTCCCTCAACGGCTCTGTATTCAGATCACACGTTTACATCTCGCCACTTTTTCGAAATCAAAGTAAAACTCAAAGCAAACACTCGTTGAAAATGCGGTGTAAATAATAAAAAGGTACGGTGCACCTGAGAGGCTTGAGCGCAAAGGCTGTCATTTTGCCATTGTAGATACGGTTTTCCCCTTCCGCGGTGCGAAGCGCTTATAACGGGAGTTACTTTTGGGGTACATTTTTTCCGTCCCTTTTCATGAGTAAAACACAAATTTAGACGCCTTTTTATTTGATATGCTTTAACAAACTATATCTTCTCCAGTCTACAAACGTGTCCGTGATGGATTTAGATAGGTGTAGGATACGCCCATGTTTTCCCTTGAGGGTCGCAATGGAATTAATCTGAGAATTAGCAGCACTGTCTATAATAGTTTGAAAAGCTTTACGCTTCTTTGTCGTAAGCTATTCGAGCCCGTCGTAAAAGTCTTTATTTGAAAACCCATCGGTCAAACCATTAGGCAACCATAGCTTTCTTTTTACAAACCTGCCTACATAACTAGACATGTTTATGTAACAGTTTTAGTTTCGTACCTGTAGAGGTACGAAAACAAAACTGTCACACATTACAAAACACGTACACAACTGATCGTTTTTTCATGACATTTTATATAGCTTTTATTAATCCATGTGGACCATTATTATCCGAAATAAAAAAATAACTTTTTCATTGTCAACTCCGGCCATAAGTACTTGGTACTCCACGGTCCGCCCGTGAAATATATCGAACATTGATATTCAGCACGCCTCTTCAAATGGATTTGAACACACAATATTGTTTTTATTAATATCGTTTTGAGAGCCCTTTTGCGGTTGATGCTTCAGACTGGAAGTCTGATGTTTGTAATTTTATAACAATGCACACCAGCCTTAATACACAATACAGACGATAACGAAAAATGATGTGACGCTGAGAAAAATTTGTGGACACTTAACTAGTTTGCTTGGCATAGTTTGTTTGTAAGTTCGTCTTTACTCTATATTTGGTCCGAGCTATCCGGATTGTATTGACGCTCAAGAACTATCAATGAAAAATTACAAAATTACAAAATGTACAAAAATGCAGAATCAATAATGATTTTAATGCCGTAAAATTAATTTATTCTTCACTAACACAGACGAAACACACAGACAGACTAAACAGAACAGATAGCGAGTTGTACTCGCGCACTGAGGGTTCCGTACAAATTTACAGGTACCTAACAATACAATACAATACAAATATTCTTTATTGACAAAAAACAACAGCAACAACAATTTGTACGGCTTTGGTTGGCTGGGTCAACAAAATGTTTATGCTGTTAAAAATTTAAGACTAACTCCAACGATTAAATCGTAAGCATATAGCGACGGACGGACAGACTTACAAGTAAGTAACAGCAATAGGGCTTTGTTTGCCACTCTTCGTGTACAGAACCCTAAAAAGGTATAAATTGCAAAGAGTTTGCTACAACAATTTTTTACCATCTTCGATTCTCCGCTAGATACTAAACCAATAAATGTAAATGCTTTTTAGTTCGTTTTACATTATTTTTAAAAACATGAATGTAGCTTGGCCATTTTGTCTCGCTCTGCTTACTTGCCAGTGCGTGTCAGCTTTTAGCCAAAATTCGTGTAAAAAACTTAAGCGTCAGCATTAAAACTCGGCCAGCGAACTAGGGCAAGTCCATTTAATCACGTAACAACTGTATTCTTAAAACTTGCTCCGTATTTTAAGATTAATGTGAAATTTTCGTCGAAGTTCCAAGAGTTGCATTTCTCAAGAAATGTCGGAAATTTTAAAAAGGTATCAGGGCATTTTTGCAAGAATGGCTTACCATACGATTGTGTCAAAAATGTTGGTTCTCTTGGTGCCTTTCGTCCAAATAGTTGTTTTAAGTAGGTTAATATTATTTTCGGCCTATGTATTATTATTGCTGGGCAAAAGTCTCCTCTCAAAATGACACAGCTTAGGCTGTAGTTCCCACGCGCGTCCAGTGTAGATATTGGAAACTTCACATAAACTAATAAAGTACCTGACGGTTTACGTAAGTTTACTTACGATGTGTTTGTTCACCGAAAAGCTAATCCCAAAACACATAAATCCAGAGATGCGAGCTCAAGCTCGAACCCAAGGTCCTCTGCTTCAGAAACCAGTGAAACATCTACGCTACCACGACTAGAGTGTTCAAACACGTTCAAAATAAATACGAAATCCACCCCTACAAAGGCCAACATATTTAACTTAATGCCAATTACTATAAGTGTGCGGCACACGAGAAGTATCTATTGCAAGTCCATATTCTTAAGCCGCTTTGTGCGTCCATTGCAGTCGGCAAGTTGGCATCAAGATTGTGCGTCTCTTATACATTCTGCTGTTTTGTATAATATTTTTTTGCTAAAAATTACATTTTTAATACAACCTTTTTTTGCTGACTATACCTTTTAAACATAATAGAATAGAATATGAAAAATAAATTTATATAATATAAAAAAGTATGTAGGTACATGAACTCTTAATCTGAAATATAACTAGTTAACAGAACATCAAAACGGATGCCACTCAGCAAATGCTGATGTCTGAATTTCTTTAGTCATGGCGTTCACTTTTGACTTTTGACAGCTTTGGTGACTGTAGGTAGGAATGCGATTGTCATACAAACTACACTCCCGTACCAAATTTGAAGACCATGCCATTACCCCTTGAGAGTTCCGTTCTGCGGATACGATCGTAGCTGAACCACCAGGATGTCACTATCAGATTATTCCAGATTTACATAAGTATGCCAAATTTCAAGTCAATGCGAGAACTGAAGTGCTTCAAATTTAACTTACAAGATTTGACCCGCACATACATAACTAAATACATGCTACATTGCAAGTTAAATAAATGCTTGTAAAAAAACTTTATTCTGTTAAAATTCCAACAACAAATCTAATTCTAATTACTATAAGTACGTGTGGGACACCAGAACTATCTCTTACAAGTTCATTTTCCTAAGCTGCTTACTGCATCGTTGCAGTCGACCAATGGGCATCAAGAATGCATCCAATCGTGCCCTACTATAAATAATAATACTATAATACTATAATGTATACTGGCTTAATTTTGACTAAATAAAAAAAACGGTGGAGTGTGAGTCGTGGATCGAGGGTTCCGTACAAATTTTTGCGTATGTATAGAATACCCAGTGTTAGCAGAGCCAATCTCCGAAGCAACATTTACACAGTGTGGGGTAATTTGACATGATTACTGACATATACTCTTACAGACGACATAAAGAATTAAGATTTTCAAATTTTTCTTTTTGGTTGTATTTATGTAAGTAGATACTATATTGACAGATTTAGACACACTTTCTTGTGTCCGATATTGGTGCAGGTAACTGTATAGGTAGTATTTGTTTTATTTTTATGTCAACGAATTTTTGGAGTATAAATTAGAAATTGACTTAATTTGTCAGATATGCGGAATTAACCAATGCTACGAGTAGTTAAGCAGATTTGCACTATCGCAACTAAACACAGTCATATTACGACAAAATAGCCGCATCTAAAATTATAACAAACTCTTCTAGCTCAGGTACAAACTCCCTCAGAAACAAAGAGCAAATCGATGACTAGGTACATCAGATAATCGGCTTTGCCATCTTCAGTAGGTACGGGGCTAATTGCAGCGTCTCCCGCGAGACAAGATATGTCTGCGCCAGGATTCTGTTATTATTGCGAAAAATAACTATTATTTACTTCTGATTTTGTATTTTATAGGAGCTAGAATAACGGGCAATCGGTCAATGATATATCGTGAGATGGGCTACTCTAAGCTAATGAAAATATTTATTGCTAAGTGCAATACCTTTTAAGTACTGTTATTTTTCGGACTAAATAACGCCAATTTTTATCCGGATTTGTGACATTGTTCTTGATACCTGATGTCGGTTGGTGGTAACAAAGTACTGAAGTCACTGTTGCTTTACAAACATGTCATGATGGTCACAATTCTTGGACTCTCTGTAAACGTTATCGTTTGACATATTTTAAAAAAAAACGTAAAACCTAACCTAGTGGCTTTTATTTTTTTGAAATAAACAAACGAAGACAATGTTTGTTATTCACGAATTCTAATTCGCAATTTCGGGAATACTTCTGGGGTAAAATCTGAAAAACACGTCTTTACGGGATAAATTCTCAATTTTCCATTTCCACCCCGCAAACTACCCTTATTTTGAGGGGGAGAGAATAACAGGAGTCCCATGAGATTTCCTAAGCCTGAAATTTCGTTCCGGCTCGAGGCTTTTATTCGAATACCTCAACTTTTCCGCTGCTGGGGGCTTTAAAACAATAATCTGTTGAAATTTTAAAGTTTAATCATCGGCCACGCTCGTTCGACGCATAGGTCGTTATTCTGTTAAGGTTTAAATTTTACTAGCTGTGCCAGTGTCTTCGTCTGCGGATAATTCGTCTGACGCTATCCTGGAATCCTGAAAATATCGAATGTGCTAATCTCATTCTATGTAGTAAAATATCAGCTCGTCAAATTTAATCAATATCTGTTGAGCCGTTTTTGCGTAATGGAGTAGTGTAAATACTAAAAATATAAGAATTCGAAATTTATTCATAATATTAGTAGGATACATAATTACTTCGCACGCGTGAACTATTAGTTCTGGTAATTGATCTGAAATTCCTGTGAAAATTCACATAATTCTGGTCTTGAATGTTTAATGTGTATTTAAGTATGTATTTATCTATATAAGTATGTTTATCCGTGGCCTAGTATCCACAGTACAAGCTTTGCTTAGTTTGGGGACTGGGTCAATTTGTGTACAGTGTCTCATGATATATATTTATTATTATTATTTATTATTACTCGTTTACGTTGCGTGTAGAACTCCCGTGCATTTTTTTGTTTAAATAATATTTTGAGATTCTACATCAAGAACTCTGATCGGGATAAAAAAGGCGCCTATGTAATTTATTGTGCAAGTATTTTGGATGGCGAACAATTTTTTGATTTGCATCCTCTTTGCTGTCGGTGGCTGATTGGCGCAAGTCTTTTGCCGCGCGCCTTCGATCGTAAAATAGGCGGCAGTCAGGCAGACTTCAAAAAAAAACTCTCTCGGCAGACATGTATTGGTGCGGTTGTGGTCGGTTTTGTAAATTAAAATTAAATATTAATTGTGATTATAGACATTGTAAATAATTTTGTGTGTAAACTTTATACGTCTTAAAACTAGCTAGTGAAGTGGCGGTGCGGGCTATTGCGGCTTTACGGACCTTAGCGAGCGTCATACATCGAAGTCGGCTTCATTGAGGTATGTTTTTCATGAATTGTTCTCTAGACATAATGTTGCACAGAAGAGCAAATAAGCCACGGCCTTGGTAACAGTCACTATTCGAAGGTTTAATTAACATTTATGGTAGTAGTTATTCCTGAGATCCGTTATCTCTATACTATTTTTTTGTTATATAAAACCGTCCTGATGTTTTAGTTTGTGACTTTGTTATAAAGTAAAGACCATGCGCGCACTAACTTAACCTAACCTTTACGCTGATGGAGAGTTTCTTAATATCCAAGGGGATTGGGGAAATTATTTAGTATTTTAACTAAAGTATTTATTTAGACAACTCCTACAATGCTCAATACTTTAAAAATAATCGAACCATTTGTGTTCCCATTAAAATATAAAGTCGTCATTTTATAGTCATAGTTGAAATCAGTAAATCAGCCTCCCCAATTTAAAAAGCCTCAGTTAGTTTTTATACTCTGCGAACTTTTTAAAAGGCAACTCGTTTCCTTTCAGCTTTTGCTGGCATTGGGGGGTGTTAATAAACAAGTGCTTGTCAGAGCCTCTGAAAAGAATAGTAGCCAACTTATGAAAAACTTGCAAGTTAGCAGACAGGATAGCGTCTCCGAGTCTACCAAGTCGCCGCGATGTAATGGCAAAGTTTCTCTAATAAATGTGTAATGAACTCAACTACTGCCGGAAAACTGTGTAGTTTTATTGTTTATTATTTATTTATTTAATAAAGCCATAAATTATATGTATAAGGTACATGCTGATGTAGTGTTGCTGATGTGTGTTGTTTTTTTTAAATGTTTTTGTTGACGAAAGTTTATGAATGTAAAGTTATTTTATGTTTCATAATCAAACCACATATCAACCAGAAACTTGAAAATAAATACTAATCAACATAAAAGCAAAAGTTAAAAGTAAGTTTGTAAACACGTTACTTATTTTCTAAAAATTCAACGGAATGATTACCTTGTCTTTTTAAGTTGGTTAAAAAGGCGTAACATAATTCTACGACTAACAAGCAACGCATGTCCAAAAGAAAAAAACTAGAGACTTGAAATTTGGCAGATAAATTAATTAAAGATGTGTATTCATTAGGAAAGGACTGATAGAAATTCAAATGGATTTTTTATTTTTCGATGAAAGCAAAATTGCAAGGTAAAACTAGTAAAATTTAATCCTGTACTATAATTTAACCCACATATAGGGGCTGTTTCACCATCCATTGATTAGTCTTAACTGACGGTTAAATGTGATGCAGTCTCTATTTGTTTTGTTCGAATAGACGGAGACGGCATCACATTTAACCGTCAGTTAAGACTAATCAATGGATGCTGAAACAGCCCCTAAGACTTCTTAATACTAAATAAAATACAAGAAGAAAAACATTTTGATTCGAAAAATAATTATGTTTTTTACTGAGTTAAAGGAATACTTAATCTCTATGCAAAACATTTTTCATATTTCGAATTTCGATGTTTTTCCATTTTTGTCGTATTCTTAACGTATCTGCATCCTTAATGTGGGTTAAAATGATAGTACAGTATTTTTTTAACACCATGTGCATACAAATTTTAAGACAGGCCCAAGCCCTCTTATACGTATACATACAATTCACAAGGCCAACTCTATTATACACCCAGCTCTATTATACATTTGCAGGTGGTAGGACCTTGTGCAAGGTCCGCCCGGATTGCTACCACCATCTTGCTCGCTAATCCTGCCGTGAAGCAGCAGTGCTTGCACTGTTGTGTTTCGGCGTGGAGAGCAAGACAGCCGGTGAAATTACTGGCACTTGAGGTATCCCATCTTAGGCCTCTAGGTTGGCAACGCATCTGCAATCCCCCTGGTGTTGCAGGTGTCTATGGGCGGTGGTGATCTCTTACCATCAGGAGACCCACTTGCTCGTTTGCCAACCGTTTGGTTTCAAAACCAAGTTCGGTCTAGCGAGCCATATTAGAACGCAAGCTGGAAAATAAGCTTTTTCTTTGTTCTTATACATTTTTATAAAATTTTACACAATAAATATACCTAGTCAGGGTCGTCGTCATCGAAACCGATGTGGGGGACTATGTATATACAATCAATTTATTTTGCTGAAATCTGTGACAAAGAAGGTAGTTAGTGTTGTTTATCTTGGCTCTACTAGATCAAGCTATTTTCTCGTTCATGTATATGCTTATAATGCGTCACTTATTCGTCAAGGGAGGCATTCCGTTCCACTTGGCTCTTCTTAATTTTAGACTCTACGCGTATATTCCCGATTTATTCTTCTTACTTTAAATTTTTCTCGCGAAATAACAGTATCAATTGATTGATGGATTTGAATTACATAAATGTTATTTTTATTCTTTTTACGGTAATTAGTAGATTTTTTTAATAATGTTTTTATTTTACTTTTAATTTTCTCTTTAACTTCTACATTTAAGCTCAATATAGTTTAATTTCGAAATTTAAGTTCGCAATCAGGTTTTACTTCGGCATCCATTCTTTAAAATTGCAAGCTTTTAATTAACTTGCTCGGTTTGTTGTTATTATTGTTTTTGTAGGGTCAAATTCTGCAAGTTTATTGTGGAAATTTAGTATAGGTACATAAGTTAGATGACAAAGTAAGTACAGCCAACAAAAAGTAAAGTTAGCAAAAAAAAACTTTTTTAATAATGAAACTTTAACAGAAAATGTCTAATATACATTCATGTCAGCGCTACATTGACACTTGAACTCAGCGTCCAAGCGTTCCCGCTAAAAGCGGAATAAGTCATAGAGGCGATCAACGTAACGACGGCCATGATGAGTTCAATAACCGTTACGAGTTCTGAACTGTAACGATAACGATAACACACATCTGCGCCCCGCGTCTGCTCGGTGACGTATTTCACTTACCTCTGATTCGTGCACTTACTAGTGTTGGTGTGCCTCGACTATCGACATCGATAGATTCTATGAACGTAGTGCGTCACTTTTACTTCTTTATTTAAATTGTATTGTGGTAAAAGTCAAACGGAATTTTATACTATCAGAAAAGCCTGTAAGTATTTTTTGTGAAAGTTATAGTGTTCTGTTATTTTTTATTTTACATAAAACTGACTTGGATTGACCTCTATCTCACTTGATGTCAATTACAAGGAAACATTCATCTTCAACAAATCAGCAAATTCGGATTTTGAAATCTGTAATTAAACGCGTAAGCAAGTATTGAGATTGAGCAAAAAATAGTTGTTCCATTTTAATTGTTTTGTATTTATGTACCACCTTGTTAAACTTGATTGCATCAATATTTTTTCACTTTGCTCTGCTTTGTTTTTTGGCGAATTCTTGTATTCCACATTCTACAGTGCAAAGAAACTCCAAATTGCTGTCTCCACAGCCAGTTATCTAACTGATTCTGAACTTCTCCAAAAGAGTAACAGTCAAGGAAACAGTAAGCTAAATAGCTGTAAAAATGTGAATTACTTGAAAAGTACTTAACTACTCAATCTTGACATAGCCATCCCAGTACAATTTTAGCGTCAAATACAGTTAAAAATGATAAATTATAATGGGATTCAATCACTATAATCTAATCATGTATTTTTTCGCTTACAATAACTAAATAAGTAGTAAAACGTAAAACTATTTTGATGATTGTTTTTTTTATTTTTTTGTTTTTTTTATTTCAACTCCAAAGTTACTTTTACGGTCATCCCGTGAAAACCATATCGAAAATACAAGTAGCGTAGTAGGAAAAAAGCAACCTGAGATATGTTTGCATAGGAGAAATTTGTGTCTAGACTCCTGTCCAGCGGTGGTGTAGGGCACACAGCACGGACCTGGATTCGATTCCCAACGCTGGTCTCTTTTTCTGGTTTTTCTGTGCATCCATGTCTCAGTTTGTATTTTCGAAATATTATAATGTCAATACTTGATGGCATATTGACAAGTTTGCTATTAATATCTTGATAAGTGTGCTGTTGCCGCACTTATGAAAACAAAACTTCATAAGAACAACAGAGGCTTCATAGTGTAAGGTACATTACATACGAACTTGTCAAGGATATAATATTGGTTGTAATATCATAACCAACTCACGATGGCAAGTGTATAAAAAATTGACATCACTAGCACTTACTGCAATTTCAAACGGAAATGAACTTTCTGTACAAGAAATACGGCTAAGATTTCATGGGATTGAGAGCACGGACATTGCGTCGATGGGACGCGTGAAAATGCCAATATAAGCTAAAACACTTTTTGGCGTTACAAAAGAGGCTGTCGTAGTAAGGACGTTTTTTAGGAACAAAAGTGATTAGTGTAGTGAGTCTTTAACAAAATAGATGAATGATTGACGAAAATTTAGATACTTAGCTTAGCTACCTACTGGAAAATGATCGTAAAGATTGTTATCTCACCCCTTGGAGTATGATCCATGAGATGAAAAAATAAAATGGTTAAATCAAGTATTATCAGATGAATTCCCAGCAGGAATTACAAGCTCAGTAATATACTGCCCGCAAACGTTGATGAGTAAATAGGTATACTTTTATTTCCAAATATTTGCAATTCAGAGTTTCGGCAATAAGCTTCGTTCCATATGTTTTGAGGAAATCGTGCCGTTTCGTGCCCGTACACAGCCAAGGCACCTTCCCCTCGCCGGCACAATCTTACCATTTAATCGGAATTCTCACAACACGTCGTTTGCCGTCAATACGATATTGGCGATACACTGTGCATAACTAATCGCCGGCAAAAAAACAATTGACAAACTTTTCCCAGGGAAAAGATTAAGGGGGGAAACAAATGCTACTTCGAAGCTTCCGATGCTCCTGTTATTCGAACCTTTTTTCACAAACGTACAACACCGTAAGCACCTCAACGGTTATTACCTCCAAGGCGGTACCTTTGTTAGCGCGGAACTCGTCACAACCCGCCCCACCCTCCCTGAATTTAAATGGAGAATTATATTGAAGTATTTTTCGGAAGAGAAGTTTTATTGTATTGTTTGATTGCGTGTCACTCTGATAGATGAAGGAATGGCTTTCAAATGGCGTCTCTTTTGTCGCTCGAAGCCTGAACGTAATGTCGTTGGCTTTGGATGGATGAATTTATTAAAAAGTTTACCGGGACACGACTCCGCGAAAAGTTTAATAGTCGCTCTCAAGTTTTTGGTAAGTGTTGAAGTTTCCAAAAGGTGAACAATAGGCTTCCTGCCTCGGCGCTTCATTTACTGTCGCCCGGTGCATAAATAGCTTATGATTACGAAAGTTGGGAAACTTTCGTATTCAATTTAAGTATATAAATCTGCTGCCCTATTAACTATAGTACTTTTGAAATTACAATCAAAATGTAACGTTAAATTTGCAACAAGAGATGGAAAATGGGTTAGTACATAAACCAATCACCATTCACAAACGCCTACTTAGGCCTAAGTATGTTACTTATCATAGTTACCATTAGTTCGTCTTTATGTCTTACTTTTACCTTTGCATACTACATAAACAACTTATTCTTAGGTATATTATGCATTTTTAGGAATAAGGTATACCTATCTAGTTTATCTAACGACGATCATGCATTAAACTGTTTTTTTATGCGTTTTATTTTATTTTTCCATGTGTCATTGCTGAAATAAAAGAGCGAGGCCCGGATAATGTTATTCAAGAACCTGAACTTATAGATTACGATTATTTTTTCTTGATATTACTGTAAATTAAAACGATTTTAACTCATCAAATGAAATGTACGATATAAGGATGCTCTCTAAACTATTTACTTTAACTAGAAAAAACAAATTACAGTCAAGACACCGACGCTCCGAAGGTGTACCGTACCTAAAAAAATAAAGGAACGAAACTCCGCTCCGCAACGGAATAAAACAAACACAATTTAGGTAACGAGTGTTTACGAACTGCGGTCGGATATAAAAATTAAAATTTGCTTTGTAACAAGCCCTTGTTCTGCCTTTTACTCTTCAGCAGGCGAATTTGTTTTGACGTGTTATTTTTAGGAATATTGTTATAGAGTTTAGTCTTTTAATGTAGATTAATGTAACTGGTTCGGTTTAGTTTTCACTTTGTACATATTTAATGTGTTTTTTTTTTATTTCACCCGAGACGTTCATATAGCCACCCAAGCCGGCGAGGAAGGATAGACATGTCGTCGAGGGGAAAATGGGTTTAATGCTTGAGTTCTACACTCTACTTTTCACTTCGATGGCGAGGAAATGAAATAGCAACAGTGGAAACAATTGTTCACTTACTATGTACCTTTTATTGTTCATGCATTAGTATATATAATCATAAAATTTTAAATTTTATTGACCTATTTCGATCGATTTGGTTGATTTTTAGTTTTGTATAAATTAAAAATTATTAAAAAAATATGTACAAACTTCTTTGTTTGTGGCTGTTTACACCTGCCTTGCCTTGGTCTTAGACGAAGATTTTATTTTATGCACTAGAGCATAAAAGTAATTTTATGTCGCCTAGATCTAGCATAAATACAAACTTTACGAGCATGAGAAGTGAAAAGACTATTTTTGATGTTTGAAAATTTAGATAAAATGCAAAAAAAACTAGCCAAGTGGAAATCTGACTTGGCAGACGGCTAGAACAGAAATCCTTAGTGTTAAGCTCACGTTGGCGCCCTAGAAACCCTAAAAAGACTTATTTACTGCTTTTAACACATACTTAAGCGAAGGTCACAGACACCTCCGGGAATCAAGTTTTGTCATAACATTACTATGAAATCCTTCCAAACTTGGTACATAAAAATTATTACAAAGTATCCGGCCTTGATTATTTCATAAAAGTTTAAACGGGAAACTATAAAAGTTTACGAACCGCGCGACGTGCGACGTCTGCGGAATTACATTAATGACGTCATCTTTTTTGAACGGGACGAGAGAGGAAAATATAGTAAAAACTTATGCTTTCAGATTATGCAGAAAAACAAGTCATAAAGCTGATTTGTTATTTAACTTGTTCTCAGTGCACAAAACAATTCAATTGTACTCCTCCGAGTGTGTTTTGACAAAGCCAATAAAAAATCAGTTGACAGAATTACATTAACGACGTGATCTTTTTTTAATGGGATTAGAGAGGGAAATATACTAAAAATTTGTGCTTTTAGATAAAACTGTAAATCTGATTTGTAATTTAAAAAAACCAATTGAACTCTTGAGCATCTATTTTGACAAAACTATTAAAAATACAAACTGAGACATGGATGCACAGGAAAACCAGTAAAAGAGATCAGCACAGGGAATCGAACCCAGGTCCTCAGCAATCCGTGCTGCGTGCTATAACCCCTACACCACTGCTGGACAGGAATCTAGACACGAATTTTACGAATTTAATAAGTAAGTATCTTAAAAACGGCTGAACCGATTTTAATAAAACATAGCTAAGAACCGCAAAGAAACTCGCTTTCACATAAAAAAACCGCATCGGAATAGGTCCATCCATTTAGAGCCGCGATGCCACTGACAGACAGGACAAACATTGGCGTCAAACTTGTAATATTTTTTTTTATTCATACTTGAATAATAATGTAATTTACTAATTACACTCATATTTTATTAGTAAAGACTTAAAATTATGCTTTAGTAAATGGAATTAAAATTAAAAACCCCTATTTTCGCGTCAAGGTTAAAAAAGTTTCAAAACTAGGGCCTGTTTCACCACCCATTGATTAATTTTATTTGACGGATAAATTTAAGCAATGGATGGTGAAACCGGGGGATAAGTATTCATTTTGAGCGACAACGTAAGTATTTAACGTAAGTATTCATTTTGAGCGTCAAAAAACTATCGAAACCGCTCGCTTATATTCGCTTATATTCGTAATTATCTTAAGCAATCCAAATCAAATCCCTCCGTACCCATATCACATGACACGCGACCTAATTTCCCTGAGAATTGTCAGACAGCCAGCAGTTAACCTAAAACTTGGATCGTCGTGGGACCAATCGCAGCCTCCGTACCCCAATGGGGGACGAATAAAATTTAATCCTACAATTTTAACCCATACTTAACTTTCTGTACCAAGCCCCTGAAGGTATTTTGAGTCGTTAACCGCTGTAGTATAAATAAAATATGTTTTAGTTGAAAGGCTTTTAGAATATGAAGTAATTTAACACAAGCCAGTGATGTAACATTTTTGGCTACATGGTGTTAGTGCTGGTTTATACGGTATAGAGTCTGTGGCATGTCATTGTAGAGATTGTACAACAAGAGCATAAAACGAGCTATTTTACCCGAGTCGTTCATATAGCCACCCGAGCCGGTACGTCGAGGGTGTATAAGTAGACACGTCTAGGGGAAAATGGGTTTAATGATCGAGTTTTACACTCTGCTCAATATAGAAATGATTATTCACTTACTAGGTACCTTATTTTGATTGATTTTTAGTTTAATATAAATTAAAAATTATTTAATAATACATGAAGCTTTTTTTGATTGTGGCTGTTGAAACCTGATGGCCTTGGACTTAGACGAAGATTTTACTGTATGCACTAAAGCATAAAAAGTCATTTTATGTCACCTAGATCCAGCATAAATACGAAGTTTACGAGCATGAGGAGTGAAAAATGTATTTTCTACAGTAACAAGGTGCAAGTTTCACAAAACGACGTAAACATTATAAAATTTACAAGCAAAACGATTTCCACGTTATACGGAGGCACCTATATAAGACCCTGGTCTCAGGTGCGCAAAAGGAAGTTTTCAATCAAATCAGCAAAGTAAGGAGAAACGCGGAAGAGGAAATGCGTGGACTGGCGGTGACTGATTGACAACATTGTAACAGAAAAACGCCAACGGGAACGTAAATTCAAAAAGTTTGCAACTTTATTTAACTACACTTCCATGCCGTTCGGTTTAAATGAGACCTGTGGAGAGTTTTCAAATGAATAAAGGGAAAAATATGTATTATTACGATCATAATTAAATTTTTAAGCGTAAAATCTAGTCTAGTCTAGTAGTTTCACGTTTAAGCGTAAAGTTAAAACGTTTCAAGCATGACCCAATAAGGTACCTTTTAACAACATAATATAATAACTAGCTGACACGACAAAATGTATTCTGCCGTATAAATTATCAAAGAAATTGAACAATTATTTTGATACTGTTCATACAAAAAGACTAAAATCGCCATAAAATAATGGATTAGGGTAAAAAATAGCTTGTGACCAAAAATATAAAACAAAATCATAAAACGGTCGAACCGTGTCAGAGGAGTGCGAGCACGAAAACCGTGACACGAGATTTATATAAATCTTAAAAGCATACAAATTACACTGCACATACATAAACATTAATTAAAAAGCTAACAAAAGACACTGTTATGTTTGACCATGCAAACAAAAAAACTACAAAAAGGTATGAACATAAAACTCCATGAAAAAACTAAATATCTCATGCTATCTTTTTGTAGGTCATTATTTATATTTAAAATGTTGCAAATATTTTAAACAGCTGGCTACTGCACTCTGTTCTAACAGGGGACTGGTCACTAATCCTCGAATTGAAAATGGCCTGCATGTTCCGCAGACATTCTTTAGGATTCCAATTCAAGTTGAACCTTCTTGCGGTTGGATGGATTTACGCGATTTCCTTTTCTAGGAATGATTTATATCATCACTCTGATGGAAAAAGTAAAACTTCAAGATTGTAATTTTTTTACTGAATACCTGTAGATACAGTGACGGCTAATGTTAGAAACGCAGTTATTTGACATTAAATATATTGCCCTATATGAAGCCGTGGTGGCCTAGTGGTTTGACCTTTCGCCTCTCAAGTAGAGGGTCGTGGGTTCAAATCGCGGCTCGCACCTCTGATTTTTTCGAAATTCATGTGCGGAATTACATTTGAAATTTACCACGAGCTTTGCGGTGAAGGAAAACATCGTGAGGAAACCCATTGCGCATAGAAGCGATTCAATGGTGCGTGCGAAGTTCCCTATCCGCACTGGGCCCGCGTGGGAACTATGGCCCAAGCCGTCTTGTTCTGAAAGGAGGCCTGTGCCCAGCAGTGGGACGTATATAGGCTGGGATGATATTGCCCTATATACGGCTTGCAGGCATAGGTTTCTTCTCGAAATTAGAGTGCTTGGCCCTCTTGTCCCCTAGTTGCCACGCGCGTCCGGTCCGTTGTGGGTTAGGAACTCATGTTCAAAAAATATTTTTGGGATATACATATTATATGAATACTCTAAGCTAAGCTCTGTTTCCTTACTTCGTTTTAAAAATATAGGTAGAGTCATTCACGATGACGCGTGCCGTGATTCTTATTACAATGTCTAATATTGACAAAATCACGCCTCATCGTGGATGGCACTAGCTATATGTATGTACCCACTTAGAAAGTACTAATTTTTTGTTGTTGGCAGACAGATTAACTTCATTCATCGAGAAATAGAATAACCTAAGAATATAAATGTAATCATTTCACAAGCAAAGTTCCGCGATATATTTCCAGTTAACAATTTAAATACGGTACAATTCCAATCGACATAACAGAGCAAAACCGAACCATTAGTAGCAGTCGTCCAAAAAACTGCTCCATTTACGTGACTAACCCTTCAAAGCGGCAAGACTAATTCCACTGTACTCCTAATACTGCCCTAGCACGAACCTCATACCGTCTGGTTCGCACAAGTGTCTCATGAAACCCGCAAGATGGCGCCAGTTGCTGAACTTATTGAGTTTTGACGCGACCACTACCCGAGCCAACTCGGCTCCAAGTTTCATAGCCAACTTCAACTGTCGCTTATTAGAAAAAGTTTGTGCCATGGATAGTAAACATAAGTAACTAGTTTGTTAGGGCGGTATGTTTTTTTAAACTGAGGTTGGTTTCATATTTTATTCTCGGAGTTCAGAACTGCAAACCTCTAGTACTGGTACCCACCATCTTGTGATGAGAACGTGTTATACAACAGCGGAAGGACAAGTCCGATAATTTCGATCAAACTTTTCTCAACATTGGTACCGTCTTTTGCTTTCATAAAAAGTTGATTCTGAGCATCATCCTTTGTTAACAATATTTGCTGAGAAGATAATTACCTAAACAACGCTGTAAACATGATGTTTAAGTAGCAAAAAATTGCTGAATATGCAACAAAATAACATTGTGGGGCTACAATGGAGAGATCTCTCTCCAGGCAGATGTTATGCCTAGAGACTGAAGTCCGAAGGAAGAGAGTCGGAAGTTACGTATATACGTACATACATATGATATATGTGTATCGGAGTTAAGGAACTTCTTAGAAAAATAGGTACCTTAATTCTACTTTGCTAATACTATGTATTACAATTACAATGGCATGTACTTATATTATGTTGTTTTTCAATTTGCAGGAAAGAAGTGCTAATATTTATTTTTATTTTTGATTCTTGTTTTTTTTTAATTAAGTCAAATATCTTTGGAATTATTGATCAAAATAATAATTTGTTAGACTCCTGGCTCCTGACAACTAGGTAGACGTAACAGCGATGCGTGATTAAAATGTCAGAACAAAGCTGAAGCCGTACTCGACTGTACGTGACTTCGAATAATATAGTTACAGGGGATTCCCCCGTCTATCACGAGTTGTTTTGACGTAGCAAGATATAAGCGACAAGCGATAACCATGACCATATTTTAGCCCCTCATAATGTAGAAGCTACAAAAATTACCTACTGCATTCTAGTCCCGTTTTCTAAGCACAAATTCTAATAACTTCAATAAAAAAATAACAAAACATTTCCTTAGAATTTGCATAGATCCGCATCTTGAGCATACCAGGGGTTAATCACCATCAGCTGTAGTTATTATCACACTCGGACTAGGGACTTGAACGTGACAATTTATTGCTTAAATTACGTGGTCTACTCGTAACCGCGGTCTGTGCCATGTTATTTTAGCAATAAATTGTCGCATTTAAAACAATACACCATCAACAGTTTTAAATACATCAATGAGTTAGGACATTAGCGATTCTGTATTGAAATTCACTAATACTATTTGCTATGTATTTTTTTAGGCAATTGGGCTTGGGCCATGGTTGGGTAATATCAGAAATTTTCATTTAAGATGACGTCACGTCTTTGACATATTACGTTTAACATCAACATGAAGTATTGAATTGTGTGTATGTTTAATCGAGCTTTGCTAATTACTATCCAAAATAGTCCAGGTTAATTTTAGAGATAATCTATTGTCAAGCTCCTCTTCTCTATACTCTACTATAAATACTTCAGCAGTCCTTACTTTTCTGTAAATTTATTGATGTGCACAGTGTAGCGGGCTAGTAAAAGTTAACTTATGTGTTGTTGTTTTTTTGTACTGTGCTTATCTCGTCTTTTATTTTGTCCTTTTTTTTCACAAAACTTAGCCCGCTAACTTCTTTACCCTTACGTCCCCTGACAGTAACCAGCAAGCATACAAAACGTTCAAATAATGAGGGAAATGTAAATCTTTCCGATTAACATATCATTAGGCACTGCCTCTGTGCAGTTTAGATAAAAGGCCTTGCAATAATTAATTCATACACTGTTTGTAGAGAAACCCTATTTCCTTTTAAAATTTTACACAAAGTCAGTTACATCATTTAACTGTACCTGTTATAGAGCAAGAGGCCGCGACAACGAGACCTTCGTTATTTTATAAAGGCTGAAGGTTTTTGTTTATGTACACGTTACCTTTTCCTAACATAAGTAAGAACGACCCCAACTATGAAGCTTTGGCTTTGTTAATAAAAAATATTGATACAATATTTCATTACTTTTATATTTATAAACTCGTTTATGTTTTTGTCGTGTTAATTAAAGTACTCCGAGATAAACAGAGTTACGTTAAACAAAATGATGCAGTCACCATAAACAAACTAATCATACCTCCGGCAAAATAATATCTCGTAAGAACCGACTTCGTAACTGCAAAATTTTCCTTCAACATTTTCTCTCCAAATATACTTATTTGTCTTATCTCTCAAAACAAATACCAGCCCGACTCAATCAAATTACCAACATCCAATCACAGATGTTTACAATCACCAAGAAGTCAGATAATCGGTCGCAATCCAAATTTATTTATCAACCCGTCCATTCAGTGAATCAGTTAACTCACCACTCAATCCAGTAAGCAGTTACACCATTTGTAACCCTCCCGAAACGGAGAACAATGCTTTTATTAAAACCACAAATGATGGAGTATTTATATAATAAATTGCTACAGTAGACTGTTGAAAGATACGCGCTGTCAGAGGTCTTTGTGTGACATCACAATAGGCATTTTGCGGGAGATTTGGTAAAAGGATTTAAGCTGAAAATTATTTCACAAAAAAAACAATGAAATAGGTTGTTATTAAATGCAAAAATTTGCTACGCAGTCGCTGTTCAATTCACAGCATATAATGTAGGTATTTATCTATCAAAACTATATTACTTGCACGAATATGTAGTGAAGTATCTATCTATTAATTACGCAATAAGTACGAGAAAGATTTTCAAAAATAAATACACTTTAATACAATATATTTTTACTGACTGTACTTGCATTGTCATGTAACCTATATTATTATATCAGCACCATGTTTCAAGTTGATACCGTAAAGCGTTGAAGAGTGTCTTTCTGCAGATATGTTCTGCCTGGATCACCAGAAGTTAACTACAAGATTAATGTAATGTTACCAAACTTGCCTAAGCGCATGCAAGATTTTAGCCAAATCGCATAAAAGGTGATCTTAATGTGGTTTGCAAATTTTGAAACCACAATTTACCTACACATTTACAAACATGTACATGTACTTACGAACCTTAAGTCAAAGCTTGTAAAAGTAGGTACTATGATTACAAAACTAATTTAATTATTAACAATTAGTGTTTTATGTAAGAAAATTAATAATTTATGAACTACAGTCATGATACTCGACCAGGGCACACACCTGTCCCCCAGCATCACAACGTCTAAGTCGAAAATACATAAAACCTTGTTTTATGGACATATTGAATTACCTTCAGTGGTGTTAGTATGCTTCGGACCCTCATAAACGTCAAGCGCTACCGGATATGGGTCCGAATCGGGCGCGCGTCACTCGCGTCATTCTGCGTTACAATCCAAATAAACACAGTCTCTGCGGTGCGATAAACCCAACCGGTGGAAATCGCCTAATTTATCGCGGGAATTTAATCGTGAAAGAGGTTTTATTGTCATTTATTTTGGTAAAAGTAAAGCCGATCCTTCGCTTGTCTATTTGTGTTATGCTTTGATTATCTCCACCTAATCGCGTGGCTATAGGTAACATCGTTCTTATAGATAATCACCAAATGGAACATTAGTTTTAGCGTTTAGTGGTTATTTAACTCGTAACAGCAATAAAAGCAGCCATTTTTAATCTAATTCACAAGTCCTATTCATCTTTTTATGTACAAAATACAAATAGGTACATTGTGAATTTTTCACATAATCTTAGATGTATGTTTAATTTTTTTATATTTATCTAAACCGCATCATTTAGCATTTCTTCTTCTTCTTCTGAAAGATCCACTCCATTACTAGAGGTTGGCCGTTAGCTCAGAAAATTTCTCCCTATCCTGAGTCATCCGGAACAGTTGCTCTGCACTGCTGATCCCGGTCCACTCCCTAATATTTCACAGCCATGATTTCTTTCGCCTGCCAGGGCGCCGCTACCCTTGTATTTTGCCCATCATTTAGAATTTAGTAGTAGGAATTGATAAATATCACTGGACAATTGACATCAATAAAATTTATCTAATCCCAAAATAAACAAAGGTTGTGTTATGAAACAACGCATAAGAGGTAACAGAAATATATACTTAAATACAAATTAAACATTCAACACTCAAGAACAAAGATTCGTATTTATCATATATAATATTTTGCTCCAACCAGGGATCGAACCTGATACCTCTAGCTTTGTAGTCAGGTTCTCTGACCAGCACCAGTACCACTACCATGAGTTTACAGTGACCGTACTCGATAGCGACGGCATAAATTATTTGTATGGAGAATTGTACAGCGCCTCTACAAATAAGCGACGGCATAAATTATTTGTATGGAGAATTGTACAGCGCCTCTACAAATAATTTACGCCGTCGCTATCGAGTACGGTCACTGTTAACTCATGGTAGTGGTACTGACGTTTGCATCCTTCGTAAATCACTCAAAAACTTGCTTACTGCATGTTGTCATAAATTATTCTCACGTCACGTTCCGTAGAGCAATCCGCGGAGACACAGCAGAACAAACTACAGAGTATTATTTACATAGAGTATTATTTTAGTATTGAAATATAAAAATATTAAAAAAAATTGACCACAAATTGTAAGCTTGCGTGTTATATAATTGTGGAAAATATACCTAATATTCAATATTAAGTAAGTGTTAAGGCGTTAACAAAAATTATACCTAATATAATTATTTCACAAATGGATCTCTGAATCAAAATATATTTTAGTAAACCTACAATATTTTTGTAAGATGCTGACACTTCAAACTATTAGGTAGACGATAAAGACGAAAAGAAATTCATCGTGTCTTAATGTGTACCTACATCCTAAAGTCCTTTATTTTGCAAAATTTTAAACTAATACAGGGTCTAGTAAGACATCTATATTTTCCATATTAATATTTTAAATGCGAAAGTAAATTTGTTTATTTGTTACCTTTTTACGCTTAAACTGCTGAACCAATCTACTTAGTTGAAATAGTGTTAAGTGAGTTTGATACTTTAAAAGCACATCATGCTTCTATTTTGCTTCCATTGATAAGTTTTATTTGACGGATAAATGTGATGCCGTCTCTGTTTGTTATACTCGAATAGACGGAGACGGCATCACATTAATTATCCGTCACGTAAAATTAATCAATGGGTGCATGGGTAAACAGCCCCTTAATCTATCTAGAACGAACTCTCTCTAGTTTGTTGTCATCGGTTAAGGATCAGTTAGCGAACCTTCATGACTCCGGATTTCGTTGTAGGTAATAGAATGCCGCCCTACTGTTCGCTCTCACATCAGGTCCCATAGTCGCCTTTTACGACACCTAGGTACGGGAAGAGATGTTCCTGCCTTATTCTAAACCAAGGAGGCTACTACGAAATTCGAAAATCGAAATGATTATTAAAATATTATCAACTAGACCACATATTTGGCTGATGGTAGGAGCATAGAGAAGGGAAAAATTAGGCCCAAACCAAGTCGAGTACCTTTGGCTGACCTAGGTCATGTTCTAGCTAGGTCATTTTATTTATAGTAGGTCATGATCTAGTTAAGTCATTTTCTGAGTAGGTCATGATCTAGTTAAGTCATTTTCTGAGTAGGTCATGTTCTAGGTAAGTCATTTTTTGAGTAGGTCATGTTCTAGGTATGTCATTACGATTTAGGTACAGGTAGTACAAGTAAAGTAAGTGGTATACATAAAATGCTGTTAGTAAGGGATGCGTAATGTTTTTCATAACAACTATTTGCGAATTTTAATTTCGCATAACACGAATATCATAATTTTAATATGTAGCTGTACCTAAATCGTAATGCCTTACTCCGAAAATGGCTTAACTAGATCATGACCTACTCAGAAAATGACTTACCTAGAACATGACTACTCAGAAAATACTTAACTAGATAATGACCTACTCAGAAAATGACTTTTCTAGAACATGCCGAACCAAGAACATGACTTGCCTAGAACATGACCTACTCCGAAAATGACTTACCTAGAACATAACCTACCAAGAAAATGACTTAACCTATAACATGACCTACTCTGAAAATGACTTACCTAGAATTATGAACTACCAAGAAAATGACTTACCTAGAACATGACCTACTTTATAAAAGGACTAACCGTAGAACATGAGATACTCATTAAATGACTACCTAGAACATGAACCTACGTCAG
>NC_133473.1:7801640-7808308 GCF_025370935.1 Choristoneura fumiferana
TAAAGTACAAAGAAACACCTGTCTCTAAATAAAAAAATATATAAATTAAATAATAAACAAAAATACAATAAAAAAACAACTTATACCTATAGTACCTAATACCAACAAACTATGGCTTATGGCTCTTGTTGAGAAGTTTTTCCATATGGTGTTACGGTGCAGACACGTGTTCACTGAAACGACGGTTGGCGATCCCTTCAAATAGCGAACCTTCTGTGTTAAAAATAAAGAGTTGTGTTAAATACTTGTGATGTATAGATACCATTTAATAATATTGTAAATCTGTTTTAAAAAAATATACCTCGTTGACTTTCTTGCCGGATTCTTCTCAACAGAGGCTTTTCCGAACCGCATTAAGAAACGTCTTTCTTCCATCGTACAGGGCCGTATTCCCTCTTTTGGACAGATCTCGCTTCGAGATGATACATTTGTGGTTCAACTGGCGGTGCAGGGTAGTGTGGCGTATCACCACCCGGATATGACGACTACAACCACTCTGTCAAGAGTTTAACAACCGAGGAGAAGAGAAGAAGACCTGTCTCTTATAATAGGTAGCGAAACCGTGTTTGTAAAATTGTTCCCTGGAAGCTGTTATGGGATAGTAATACTGTACGTTTTCAGATGAAAAAATTGACAATGCTTTCTGAATTAAGATAGGTTTTTGGAGTATTTTTGTATTTTTTATTTCATCTCCAAATTTGTTACTTTTACTGTCATCTCGTGAAATCCAACGAAAATACAAACTGAAACATGGATGCATAGAAAAAACACAGAAAAAAATACCAGTGCTGGGAATCGAAACCAGGTCCTCAGCATTTCGTGCTGTGTGCCATACCCCTAAAAAATATCTACCTTATATTCTGGATTAATAATAGAGCACATTTGTGTCCAGTGGTAGTGTAGCGGGTATGGCACGCAGCACGGAATGCTGTGGGCCTGGGTTCGATTCCCAGCGCTGGTCTCTTTTTCTGGGTGTTTTCTGTGCATCCATGTTTCAGTTTGTATTTTCGTTGAATGCTTTCTGAGTAAATTTCGATCTTTCCAGAACCTGACTTAACAGTACCACTTTGATCTTCATTCCATCCTACATATGTACCTATTATTATGTCAAAATTTGCTAATAAGAGAACACACTGCTCTTAAACACGATGCAAATTTTTAATTTCAACTAAAGTGCAACTCGTGCAACAAACAAAATTGCGACAAATTTTTACACCAGCCCCCACATTTATCTGACTGTACGCCGCTGCTTGACTCAATTTGCCAGTTTGGCATGCGAACCATGGAACTCGCGTTTATGTGTCTCTGAGCGAACCGTCACACCCACGTTACGGCAAATCAGCCGGCTGACAACGTGTCGCGGAAAGACTTTATTCAAGTTTTTGTACCAACACCAACGTGGGATGGTCGAAGTATCCTTTGCAGTTCTCATGATTTTACATACAAAAACAATAAATTATGGTGATAACATAATCTATAACGATTTCCTGCCTAAAACATGCGTTAAGCTGCGGAAGTAGGTATAAGTAAAAAAACAGAACTGACACCTTGCTACTCCGAAACCAAGTCCAAACCTGTTTAATTTTTTCCCAATGTCATAATTAGTGCTATCCACATGCTTTCACAAACTATTTAGTCGTAATGCAGCCAACCAAAATGAAAGCATAATATCCAAGCAAAGGGTGAATAAAAAGCTGTTAAATTTACCAGAAATTCTGTGTAGGTAACACAAGGAAAATAACCTAAGTAGGTGGAAAAAAAAACTAGGCAATATACGCAATTCAACGAAGAACCAAATTATTTCCTGTTATCTTCACTAAAAGGGTTCAAAAAAAAGCCAAATTCGATAAAAAGCATGAAACAATCTTACGAATCTTACTCGGGTCTCAGAATAGATAGGTAATTCTTCTCAGCTGTACCGGCTTAAATTGCATTTGTTATCTCGAATCTGTCCAGCCACTTAGAGCCTTATCTGCAGATGCAAGGGAAATGTATCTGTACCAGTACAGTGAAATATTACCCCGGAAATTGATTCGGTGAAAGCTGTTTTATATTTTTGTATGGTTAAATTATACGGTAAATTTGTCTTGTAAAAGTTTTTGAGTTATAACAAACTTTGTCGTTCTATTTAAGGTATTAGTATGAAACTTTAACTAAACTGATGTCATGTCTTTTTCTAATAAAATGTAAAAATAGGCGTAAATGTTTTATGCGTTTTTTTTTAATGTACTCGGGCGTATTGTATGTAACAATAGTTGAGCGAACGATGTCGATCCATGCGGTTCAAATAGAGAAGTAAATTGCACTTGCTTATATCTTTGGAGTCACTTGTATAATACTATACTCAAATTGAGCATTTTCACGGTAGTTTTTGTTTCGAAAACTTTAGTTTTCCCGTAAACACCACAATATAAATCTCTGGCCAAAATTTTTATCTAAGAACCACGACAGCGAATTTTATCCTGGGTTCTTAAATTTATTCCTCTGCAAAAATTTTGCATGGTATACGACCGTTTTAAAAATCTCTTTCGTGTATCTCAAAATCTAGGACAGAAATAATTTTAAAACATGCATGCATGCTCAGCACAGTAGTGCATCTTGGATGCGTTTGCTATAATACTGTACGATGCATATAAACAAAGGCAGTTTGCTGAAGAAAGTCGCTGACATGACGGCTAGCACGAGCAGAATATTTTTATGTCTTAATTCATTCTTACTGACAAAAATGGTAAGAACATATAAGAAAATAGAGATAAAGGGACATATATTTGCACATATGCGATACACAGGAAAATAAAAAAAATAAAAGTATCCAACTGGGCCCTACTCAGCATAATGTTGCGGTAAGCCGCAACACTGTTTTCAGGGAAAACCATTTTAAAAGTTCAATATCTTCAAAACGGCTGAACCGATTTTGATGAAAATGTCTAAGAACCATCTTATATTCATATATTCGGCCTAATACCTGCTTTTAAATAAAAAACCGCATTTAAATCGGTCCACCCGTTTAAGAGCTCCGGTGCCACAGACTGACATGCAGACAGACAGACACACATAGCGGTCAAACTTATAACACCCTTCCTTTTGCGTCGGGGGTTAATAAAACTAGACACGAAAACACATAGCTACACTGTTCACAAGGAATTGTTGGTTAAAACCGAAAGCACGTATGGCAACATTTGATCAGTTTAATCGCAGTGGAACAATTAAACCTTGGCAAATTAGTCCGTATTATATATATGTTCGTATTGCCTGTGAAAGTTTCCTCATCCAGTTGTAGTACTAGAATAATGCAACTAATGGATTTCAAATTTGAATTACCGTCGAACATTGTAATACCCACTTGTACAGTCAGCGTCATATAGTACGTAGCAGTCAAGATCACCAAATATTTGGAAACATACAAAATAGTCATTACCAGTGACTCAGTCAAAGCGGTCAAATTGTTCGAGACATCCATCGTGTACAAATATACCGGAGCACGCCCGTCGTCAAATACTTTATAACATTCAAGCCGACATTAGTACCGTAGCAGCCAAAGTATCCAAAAGTATGGGACACCACAGAAAAATTGACTTTATTATATACCGTATAAGGTCCAATTATCTAGTTAGCTAGTCATCTTTAATACAACTTGAACGGTGTTCTATTTTCAGTCTCTTGGTGCAAAATGCACATGTCATTACTTTTTAATTAAATAAAAACTCTTTTATATTTAATTATACTGGCCAATTCAAGCCATATTTAAAAGGAAATCCGTTAATCCGAAATTCTGACAATGTAAATAAAAATGAGAAAAAAGGCGTCAGGCTTCAAATGAAAGAGACGAACGATCACTGACAAGTTGGTACTCTTTTCGGTGATTGTCAAAAACGAAAAGTCGAATCTTATTACGTGTTACTAATGTTATTTCGCACTCAACTCGAGATTAAACCTTAAACCTTTTAAATAAAGCTCAGTTTTCTAGTGTGTCCCATACTTTTGGACATTATGGCTGCTACGCTACCAGTGGTGATGTGCGTGCTCCGATTTATTTGTACACGATGGATGTCCTGAGCAATTTGATCGCTTTGATTGGGTCAATGTTAATGACTATTTGGATGTTTCCAAGTATTTGGTGATCTTAACTGCTACGCACTATATGACGCTGACTGTATATGCAGTTAACATAGAAAAGTGGATAATTATGTTTGGGGAACCGACCATACTATTGCTATAGCCGAAATTTAATTAAAATAAAACAAGACATCACCGTATCCAAAGTTCCAACATTCCCGATGCGCTGTGCATATCTACATTCTCTCTCCCAAATGAAATGTAAATAAATATTTAGGTCGCAAGCGTTCTCGCTGGAACGACATCACACGTTGTTTGTTCGCGCCCCGAGGGCCTCTAGGCTTAATTAAGAACAGTTTTCATACCATTATACTCTGAACGAGAAAACACGCCAATGTGCGGGACCTAATGACACGATTTGGGAGCGTATGCAATTTCCCACAATAATATATCTCGATATGCTATTGTTTTAATAGTGACGTAGGTGGGTATCTTTCATTTAGGTATTGTTTTTATTGAACGATGAAAATTGGTTGAATTTTATATTTTTAAGGTTACCGGCCTCTAGACCATATCACATTTAGTGCCGTAATCGTTTTGACATATGCAAAAAATATCACCAACCACACCGACATAATCTGGGCCAGTCAGGCAGTCAAAGGCAAAGCACGATAGGGGAAACCGAGGAGAAGTGTGACAGAGGACAGTAGTGACAACTTCGATTTTCTGGAACTTATTAACTGCTAGCGAGCTCGCAACAGCGCGCGTTTTTCAGTTCAAATCTCGAGCTATCAAACGCGCGCTATTGCGAACTCGCTAACAGTTAATAAGTTCCCAAAAATTGACGTTGTCACAACTATCCTCTGTCACAACTCTCCACGGTCTCCCCTATCTATGCTACATTCAGGTCCGGGCACGTGGCATTGCCAGTTCGATGCTTTGGACGGTGCCACGCATTTGTACTCCACCTCTCAACACAAATTCATCGTATGCCCGCATTTAGGTATTTTTTTATTGAGATTATTACCTAAATAAAGTGAAATGATAAAGCGAGTCAACTTTGCGAGTTCATTTTGTCAACTCACTGACGCGTAGCCGGGATTTTATCAAATCGCTAAACAAATGTCACTACATTACGAGTATTTTTTTTCAAATTTTGTAATTTCGCTTAACAGGTTTAGGTTTTTGATCAAATGACTGATTTTTACTAGGGAAATAATACAATGAATTCCTTATTTTAACATCACGTGACTTGATCGTTATGCCTTAGAGATTTGGTAAAATTTCTGATTTGACCATTTCCCTGCAACACATACTAATTGTCTTTACTTAGATAACATATCATAGAGCAATAAATACGAGTCGGAAATTCCTGAATAAATTGTGTGAAATCCATTTCAATTTTACTCCAATTTCTGTATATAGAACATGACAATAGAAATAAAGTTTTAGAAACGAAAAAGTTACCATATTCAAGTATTAAACGTCAAACGTGGCATTTAGAAATACAGTGGCGCTTTGATTTAATTTCTACTGCGTTGTCGTATTTTATACCTAGTGCCATCCACAAAGACGCATTAGTTTGTCAAAATTAGATAGTAATGGCATTGTAATAAGAACCACGGCACGCATGTCAAATGCTGTTACATCAAGTGTAACTCCAACTCTTACGTCTCAAACGAAGCCTAAGAGCGCGTTAACCCAAAATTTCTTATGTTTACAGAGAGCCCAGGATTAAGGGAATGATATTAAAATTCCGTTTGTTCGTAACAAATTGAGGAAACTGAAAGGGCTTCTCTAATGAGATAATAACATTTCCGTACAGGTGGCCCGGCTTGTGAATATTCCATTTTACAGCGCCCGCCGCCCTTGTATTATAAATATGTTACTTAATTCGCGTATTTGGATTACTTAGCATTTTCATTGCTTTAGATAATGTCTACAAGGTCTGTTTCGCGCTATTATTTGAATTTGAAATGTTTCTTAAGGTTCCAAGCGTGAGTGACGTTTTTTAAAGAAGTCTTTGGTAAAAGAATTTCCTATTTTAACGAAATTCAGTAAGTCATACTCGTGGTTGACAGTTTTAGAAACGGTTATCGGTTTGACGCCAACTTTTTCTCATATCTTTCTTCAACTAATTCAAAATAAAAATAAAAATACGGACCGATACTTGATTTTTTTATTGTTTTATCAAATCATGCTTTAGAGTGCCAAGCAAGATACGCCCATTTATTTATACTTACACCACATTTTCTTCGTTTCAGATGCTAAAAAATGCTGGCTAGTAATAACACGACCTGAATAACCCCATGTTAATTCACCGACCGCTCCACGAGCCCTGAACAATCTGTTCAAATAAACGTCGCTGGATTTAACCCCTCGAATGCTCGTGACTCCACTGGACCACTTCCCGATACAATGAAAACTAACCCTGGCATCCTAGCCGCTAACGGACACAGCACGTGAAGGCACGTACGTCGTAATTCAGTTCGCAGGTGCGCCGAGAATGCGAAGACAAGAGTTAAAATTTATTAAAATTAGGGTTTAGACGTTATGAATTGATAAATGGATGAATTTGTCTATGCATTCTTTGTTTGAAGCCGGAGATGCAT
>NC_133473.1:7808408-7989837 GCF_025370935.1 Choristoneura fumiferana
ATTCGGCATTAAGAAACGTCTTTCTCTCCATCGTACAGGGCCGTATTCCCTCTTTTGGACAGATCTCGCTTCGAGATGATACATTTTGTGGTCAACTGCGGTGCAGGGTAGTGTGGCGTATCACCACCCGGATATGACGACTACAACCACTCTGTCAAGAGTTTAACAACCGAGGAGAAGAGAAGAAGACCTGTCTCTTATAATAGGTAGCGAAACCGTGTTTGTAAATTGTTCCCTGGAAGCTGTTATAGGATAGTAATACTGTACGTTTTCAGGTGAAAAATTAACAATGCTTCTGATTAAGATTGGTTTTTGGATTTTTTGTATTTATTTCATCTCCAAATTGTTACTTTTACTGTCATCTCGTGAAATCCAACGAAAATACAAACTGAAACATGGATGCATAGAAAAAACACAGAAAAAAATAACCAGTGCTGGGAATCGAACCAGGTCCTCAGCATTTTCGTGCTGCGTGCTATACCCTAAAAAATATCTACCTTATATTCTGATTATATAGCACATTATGTCCAGTGTAGTGTAGCGGGTATGGCACGCAGCACGGGTGTGTGGCCTGGGTTCGATTCCCAGCGCTGGTCTCTTTTTCTTGGTGTTTTCTTGTGCATCCATGTTTCAGTTTGTATTTTCGTTGAATGCTTTCTGAGTAAATTTCGGTCTTTCCAGAACCTGACTTAATCAGTACCATCCTACATATGTACCATATTATTATGTCAAATTTGCTAATATAGAGACACACTGCTTTAAACACGATGCAAATTTTTAATTTCAACTAAAGTGCAACTCGTGTGCAACAAAAAATTGCGACAAATTTTTACACCAGCCCCCACATTTAATCTGACTGTACGCCGCTGCTTGACTCAATTTGCCAGTTTGGCATGCGAACCATGGAACTCGCGTTTATGTGTCTGAGCGAACCGTCACACCACGTTACGGCAAATCAGCCCGGCTTGTCAGACGTGTCGCGGAAAGACTTTATTCAAGTTTTGTACCAACACCAACGTGGGATGTCGAAGTATCCTTTGCAGTTCTCATGATTTTACATACAAAAAACAATAAATTATGGTGATAACATAACTATAACGATTTCCTGCCTAAAACATGCGTTAAGCTGCGGAGTAGGTATATAAGTAAAAAAAACAGACAACTGACACCTTGCTACTCCGAAACCAAGTCCAAACCTGTTTAATTTTTTCCCAATGTCATAATTAGTGCTATCCACATGCTTTCACAAACTATTTAGTCGTAATGTAGCCAACCAAAATGGTAGCATAATATCTAAGCAAAGGGTGAATAAAAAGCTGTTAAATTTACCAGAAATTCTATGTAGGTAACACAAGGAAAATAACCTATTTAGGTGGAAAAAAAAACTAGGAAATATACGCAATTCAACGAAGAACCAAATTATTTCCTGTTATCTTCACTAAAAGGGTTGAAAAAAAAGCCAAATTCGATAAAAAGCATGAAACAATCTTACGAATCTTACTCGGGTCTCAGAATAGATAGGTAATTCTTCTCAGCTGTACCGGCTTAAATTGCATTTGTTATCTCGAATCTGTCCAGCCACTTAGAGCCTTATCTGCAGATGCAAGGGAAATGTATCTGTACCAGTACAGTGAAATATTACCCCGGAAATTGATTCGGTGAAAGCTGTTTTATATTTTTGTATGGTTAAATTATACGGTAAATTTGTCTTGTAAAAGTTTTTGAGTTATAACAAACTTTGTCGTTCTATTTAAGGTATTAGTATGAAACTTTAACTAAACTGATGTCATGTCTTTTTCTAATAAAATGTAAAAATAGGCGTAAATGTTTTATGCGTTTTTTTTAATGTACTCGGGCGTATTGTATGTAACAATAGTTGAGCGAACGATGTCGATCCATGCGGTTCAAATAGAGAAGTAAATTGCACTTGCTTATATCTTTGGAGTCGCTTGTATAATACTATACTAAAATTGAGCATTTTCACGGTAGTTTTTGTTTCGAAAACTTTAGTTTTCCCGTAAACACCACAATATAAATCTCTGGCCAAAATTTTTATCTAAGAACAACGACAGCGAATTTTATCCTGGGTTCTTAAATTTATTCCTCTGCAAAATTTTTGCATGGTATACGACCGTTTTAAAAATCTCTTTCGTGTATCTCAAAATCTAGGACAGAAATAATTTTAAAACATGCATGCATGCTCAGCACAGTAGTGCATCTTGGATGCGTTTGCTATAATACTGTACGATGCATATAAACAAAGGCAGTTTGCTGAAGAAAGTCGCTGACATGACGGCTAGCACGAGCAGAATATTTGTATGTCTTACAATTCATTCTTACTGACAAAAATGGTAAGAACATATAAGAAAATAGAGATAAAGGGACATAATATATTTGCACATAATGCGATACACAGGAAAATAAAAAAAATAAAAGTATCCAACTGGGCCCTACTCAGCATAATGTTGCGGTAAGCCGCAACACTGTTTTCAGGGAAAACCATTTTAAAAGTTCAATATCTCCAAAACGGCTGAACCGATTTTGATGAAAATGTCTAAGAACCATCTTACTATAATATATATATTCGGTCTAATACCTGCTTTTAAATAAAAAACCGCATTTAAATCGGTCCACCCGTTTAAGAGCTCCGGTGCCACAGACAGACAGACACACATAGCGGTCAAACTTATAACACCCTTCCTTTTGCGTCGGGGGTTAATAAAACTAGACACGAAAACACATAGCTACACTGTTCACAAGCAATTGTTGGTTAAAACCGAAAGCACGTATGGCAACATTTGATCAGTTTAATCGCAGTGGAACAATATTAAACCTTGGCAAATTAGTCCGTATTATATATATGTTCGTATTGCCTGTGAAAGTTTCCTCATCCAGTTGTAGTACCAGAATAATGCAACTAATGGATTTAAAATTTGAATTACCGTCGAACATTGTAATACCCACTTGTATATGCAGTTAACATAGAAAAGTGGATAATTATGTTTGGGGAACCGACCATACTATTGCTATAGCCGAAATTTAATTAAAATAAAACAAGACATCGCCGTATCCAAAGTTCCAACATTCCCGATGCGCTGTGCATATCCACATTCTCTCTCCCAAATGAAATGTAAATAAATATTTAGGTCGCAAGCGTTCTCGCTGGAACGACATCACACGTTGTTTGTTCGCGCCCCGAGGGCCTCTAGGCTTAATTAAGAACAGTTTTCATACCATTATACTCTGAACGAGAAAACACGCCAATGTGCGGGACCTAATGACACGATTTGGGAGCGTATGCAATTTCCCACAATAATATATCTCGATATGCTATTGTTTTAATAGTGACGTAGGTGGGTATCTTTCATTTAGGTATTGTTTTTATTGAACGATGAAAATTGGTTGAATTTTATATTTTTAAGGTTACCGGCCTCTAGACCATATCACATTTAGTGCCGTAATCGTTTTGACATATGCAAAAAATATCACCAACCACACCGACATAATCTGGGCCAGTCAGGCAGTCAAAGGCAAAGCACGATAGGGGAGACCGAGGAGAAGTGTGACAGAGGACAGTAGTGACAACTTCGATTTTCTGGAACTTATTAACTGCTAGCGAGCTCGCAATAGCGCGCGTTTTTCAGTTCAAATCTCGAGCTGTCAAACGCGCACTATTGCGAACTCGCTAACAGTTAATAATAGTTCCCAAAAATTGACGTTGTCACAACTATGAAAATGAAAATGAAATTATTTATTTCAGTTACCAATTTGAGCAATTAAATATCCATATACATATATGTTAGTAACAATGAGACTTAAAAATTGTTAGTGGAAAACGAAATGCTCATTGGATTTTATGTGCAAAGACATCCAATGAGCTATAATGGGGCTGTCGGCCCTTGCTGCCACCACCCTCAGGAGGGAGTTGGTGCTGCGGCGAACGCGCTCCCACAGAGACGCCACGCAGCGCAGCACGGCCTGGAAGCCGCTCGTGTTCCACGCAGCGAACATCCCCGACGCACTGCAGCGCCAGGGCAGCTCCAACAACCCCCTGAAGGCGTTGTTGTACTGGACGCGCAGAGCATTATAGGTTTTCTTGGTGTAATCGCTCCACAGGCTGCACTTGTACAATGTTTGGCAATAAGTTTTAAAGAGGGTGATTTTCACCTCTCGAGAACAACGTGCAAACCTGCGGGAAAGCATATTTCTCCTCACCGACAATGCTCTGCGCTCCCATCCTTAAGAGTGTCTGTGACCCAATGACCCAAATATTTAAATTTAGTTACCGTCTGAAGAGAAGAATCACTAAGAGTGATTGGCGGAATTAGGTATGTCTTAGTGCCAGATTTGAAGACTAATATTTCACTCTTTCACATCCACTATCCTCTGTCACAACTCTCCTCGGTCTCCCCTATCTATGCTACATTGAGGTCTGGGCACGTGGCATTGCCAGTTCGATGCTTTTGACGGTACCACGCATTTCTACTCCACCTCTCAACACAAATTCATCGTACGCCTGCATTTAGGTATTTTTCTATTGAGATTTTTACTTAAATTAAGTGAAATGATAAAGCGAGTCAACTTTGCGAGTTCATTTTGTCAACTCACTGACGCGTAGCCGGGATTTTATCAAATCGCTAAACAAATGTAGTGAAATGAAAAAAACGAGTTTTTTTTTATTTTGTAATTTCGCTTAACAGCTTTAGGTTTTTGATCAAATGACTGATTTTTACTAGAGAAATAATACAATGAATTCCTTATTTCAACATCACGTGACTTGATCGTTATGCCGTAGAGATTTGGTAAAATTTCTGATTTGACCATTTCCCTGCAACACATACTAATTGTCTTTACTTAGATAACATATCATACAGCAATAAATAAATAAATACGAGTCGGAAATTCCTGAATAAATTGTGTGAAATCCATTTCAATTTTACTCCGATTTCTGTTTATAGAACATGACAATATTCAAGTATTAAACGTCAAACGTGCCATTTAGAAATACAGTGGCGCTTTGATTTAATTTCTACTGCGTTGTCGTATTTTATACCTAGTGCCATCCACAAAGACGCATTAGTTTGTCAAAATTAGATAGTAATGACATTGTAATAAGAACCACGGCACGCATGTCAAATGCTGTTACATCAAGTGTAACTCCAACTCTTACGTCTCAAACAAAGCCTAAGAGCGCGTTAACCCAAAATTTCTTATGTTTACAGAGAGCCCAGGATTAAGGGAATGATATTAAAATTCCGTTTGTTCGTAACAAATTGAGGAAACTGAAAGGGCTTCTCTAATGAGATAATAACATTTCCGTACAGGTGGCCCGGCTTGTGAATATTCCATTTTACAGCGCCCGCCGCCCTTGTATTATAAATATGTTACTTAATTCGCGTATTTGGATTACTTAGCATTTTCATTGCTTTAGATAATGTCTACAACGTCTGTTTCGCGCTATTATTTGAATTTGAAATGTTTCTTAAGGTTCCAAGCGTGAGTGACGTTTTTTAAAGAAGTCTTTGGTAAAAGAATTTCCTATTTTAACGAAATTCAGTAAGTCATACTCGTGGTCGACAGTTTGAGAAACGGTTATCGGTTTGACGCCAACTTTTTCTCATATCTTAGAAACTCTTCAACTAATTCAAAATAAAAAAAATATGGACCGATACTTGATTTTTTTTATTATTTTATCAAATCATGCTTTAGAGTGCCAAGCAAGATACGCCCATTTATTTATACTTACACACATTTTCTTCGTTTCAGATGCTAAAAATGCTGGCTAGTAATAACACGACCTGAATAACCCCATGTTAATTCACCGACCGCTCCACGAGCCCTGAACAATCTGTTCAAATAAACGTCGCTGGATTTAACCCCTCGAATGCTCGTGACTCCACTGGGACCACTTCCCGATACAATGAAACTAACCCTGGCATCCTAGCCGCTAACGGACACAGCACGTGAAGGCACGTACGTCGTAATTCAGTTCGCAGGTGCGCCGAGAATGCGAAGACAAGAGTTAAAATTTATTAAAAGTTAGGGTTTAGACGTTATGAATTGATAAATGGATGGATTTGTCTATGCATTCTTTGTTTGAAGCCGGAGATGCATGGGGATTGCAGAATAGATAAGGATCAAAGTTTGAGACGAGCCGTAGATCTGCTGAATAATCATTGTTCCGGCCATGCGTACCTATATCTCAATGTCGATGGTAAATGTAATAATCACACGCTACGACATAAATATTATTATGAACTAATAATAATATTTATGTCGTAGTGTCGTAGTAGTAATAATAATATTACTAAATCTGACTGATATTCGCAAAAAACAGTGAAGAATATAAGTGCAAATTGCATGTTTCTAGACTTAATGGTTAAAATTTTACTTGCATGAAACCTAACTAATAATAAACTAATAATAGCCTAAACCTTAGACCCGAGGAGTCAAGATATGTGTTACTTCAAGATCCATCGGAAGCTGAAGGGGTCAAGGAACATCTTGATGCTATCAAGAGCCGCCAGGTGCGCAAATCTAATAATCTATAGATCAACATTTGCTGGAGCCCGGACCAAAACCATTGGATCGAACTTCATAGTCCCAAAAACCTCTCCGCCGAACTTCGTTAGTTACATATTAATTTTAGAATGGTGTGAGAAGCGATTAAAATAATTAAGTACTTAATCTCTTTTTCCGATGGTAAGCAAATGTGAGGGTCGGAAAAATTATGGGATATTGTGGGTGTTGTGTGTCGTAATGATAAGATACCCTTGCAAAAACAAAATCAAGTGCGGTTAATTCGAAAACCTCGCACGACTCAACGAATGTGATACCCCATACTTCAGTCTACTCGTGACTGCGCCCGCTGCAATATGGCCTGAACGTCGATGGGTGAATGTGTGAAGACCAAAAAGTTGCACACCATAATCTTTAACTACTTAATTTTTAACTACCTGCGTTAATCTGTGCAACTTTTTGGTCTTCACCCCGATGTAATTTTAGCTACTTATAATTTTGTAACGTTTAAGTCCCGATTGTAATGTTAACTAACTGTGCTGAATTTCATACACACACACACACACACACACTTTCAGATCCTATTTCTTTACTGTAATATTTGTGATTTCCGTTTACTTGTTTTTATTATATTTCTCAATATGTACTAAGTATTGTATAGCATGTTATAGTTTCCTTTCAGATAATTAAAGACAGAGTAATTAGCTAACGAACGTGTTATCCTTATCTCAGATCCGGAACTCATACCCCTCATCACTTACCCGTTAACACATAACACAATACATATCAGAAACGAAATCGAATGGGAAACTCGGAATCCATTACACCTATACATCCGTTGCAATTCCTTTTTTTGTATGGAACTTCGAAGGGGCAGTAATGGAGAAAGTTTTTCCTTCTCCCGTAATTGTGTGGGTCGATGTAAGGTAATAAATAACCACAAGCTGCGGCCCACTGATTGAACTTGCTAATGAATGAAGGACAAGAAATTCGGAGATCGAAACGTTCGAAGAATTGTACGGGGAAGTTGAGAAACGACCTAAGTTAGATGAACTTTTCACGAATTGGATTGTAGAGCTCGAGTTTGCTTCAAGGTCTGGTGCAATTTTTCATGTAAGAAAGCTGTACCAGTTTGATTTGCACGACAAAACCCCAGAAAAATGGGAGTAGGTAATCGATTTTTTAATCAAACTTGTTCTTCCTTCTTATATCGACAAAAACCTTAACAAAAGGCCATGATTTACCAAATAAACAAAAGCTTAATAGAATAAAGCTTCCAAATAAAATCAATATCAAAAATCTTTTCCATTACGAGGTAAAAAGTCAAAGGGTACGTTCGGATCCGATTTAGTTATCAATAATTCTGCTCAAGATTATGCATTAAAAAATTGCTCTTCCCTATATCAAAGGGCTGCCGATGTTTTCTTTGCAGAGCGGTGCGTGTTCAGGGTTGCAATGAGACGATTCGCGACCCTTGTTTTTCTTTATGCTTTAGAACAACTTACTTTGAACACTGACCAGCGATACAGGGGGCTTGACTTTGTGTAGCGGACATTGAACTGTTGAATATTATTCATTAGTTAATGCTAGGTTCCTAAGGGAGGTTTAGCTTTGTACTGTCCATTTTCAAAAGTAATAAAAAATACACCAGCACGATAATACATAAATGCTAACGAAGTGTCAGTAATAATTGGGTGGAGGTCAAAGACTTGGGGGTTTAACACCGGTAGTTAAAAAAAAACATTCCTTGGTATGGGTAATTTTTATATCACAGCGAAACTTTTTCCTGACAGTCGTTTTGTATGATGAACTAAGTACCTACAGGTTAAACATAGTCTAACTTTTTAGGGTTTCGTAGCCAAAGGATGCCAACGGAACCCTATTACTGAGACTCCGCTGTTTGTCTGTCTGTCTGTCTGTCCGTCCGTCCGTTTGTCACAGGGCACAATCTCTTGAGCTAGGCACTTGAAATTTTCACAGATTATGTAATACTGTGGCCGCTATAACAAACAAATACTATAAACAGAATAAAATAAACATTTAAGGGGGGCTCCCATACCACAAACGTGATTTTTTGCCGTTTTTTGCTCGATATTAATAACGGCAACAGGTACGTACACGCTTGAAATATTCACAGAATATTTAGTTGTATAATCAGAATCACTTTAAAAGTAAAAAAAAAAAATTAAAATAAAATAAATATTCGGGGGGTGGGAGCCCCCCTACAACAAACAACAAAACTTGTTTTTTTTTGCCTTTTTTTGCTAATGTCTAATATTGTATAGATAATGGTACCCTTCATACGAGAGTACGACTCGCACTTGGCCGATTTTTTTAAATTAATCCACACATCTACGTTTACTTGAATATTAAATAAGCAATGAACAATAATTAGTACCTATAAGCGACACTTAACTGGATGCGTACCGAGATAAAAAGTTGAATAAATAAAGGGACAATTATATTCCTACACGGAGCTAAGTTTCTACCGGCAATTTCTACCCTGAAATCAAATTTACTGGTTCACTAATGTTTCGCAACTAACGTTTAGAAACCTGATTTATTTCGCAACTTTTCTGTTTAATTTTTCTATAAACTGTAAATATTTCAGGATTTTTATAAAACTAACTTAACCTAACCTTACCAGTACCAGTTGTATACCAGTGATATTGAAAGGGTATAAAAAATATCTCATATCTCAGTCAGTTGGCAAACCCTTTACAGGGTCACTTCATACAAAAGGACAACGAGCATTCCCTTTACTCCGTTCCCAGGCAATTAAGTCTCTCTACAATGGGGACAGAAATAACTCTACTACATTACGAGTAGGTACTTCGGATGTTCTGAGGATAGAATACATAAGTAGTTTTAATCTTACAACGATTATCGCATCGTTTTTACTAATTATTGTATTATAACAGCTATTTTTTAAATCTGGTAATAGTGATAACAGAAAGTCATTGGCTTAGCATAGATACTGTTAATGCTTAATCTGTAATTTTGAATGAGTACGTGTATCAACTTAATGAACTACGCAGACAAAGTAGGAAAATGTTTTTTTTTTTTAATAATTAGGGATACCCGTAAACAAGGAATATTTTACAGTACAGTAGTATACGCATAGTGTAGTATACTAGTATGGGGCACTGTGAGATCGGTCCTTCGATACATTATAAATACTAACAAAAAACTATCGCAGTCTAGCAGGCTTTAGTGGTTAACGAGCAGTCGATCAAAAAACTTCTATTGAATATTTGCCGCATACGTAGCGGGATACTGCGAGTGGCGACACGCTCTTGGCCGGTTTTAAATTTTAGAGTTTAGACTCAAACTCTAATTTCCTTACGTTTTGTAGTCTCAGGCTACGCACCCACTGTGACACACCCATGGCTACTAGATAAAATTGCATCGGATTACTTTACCTGCGTAAACGATCCGAGCCTGGTGCTGACAGCCTTTGTCGTCAGTTATACGATTACATAAGTTCATTACGAGCTCACGTCAAAGATGTAGAACGTGGAAAAAAGTATACGAAACTGCTGTCGCTAATTAAATATGAAGAAATAGAGGTACTAGGCAAAACGCGGACTGAGTCTTGCGAGTACGCGTCCACAAAAAGACTAGATCCAAAGACTAGGTCCACGAGTATCTACGAGTACTTAACTCAATTGACTCATTGCGTAAACATAATGATTCCCGTAAATGCGCTCCCGTAATTGCGTATACACCGTAATAGTTTTAGTAGTTTTACGAATATCGAACTACCGAATTCCACGTCACAGTTCAGTCTTCACACTTCATATTTTTTTAATTTTAACTTATATTACTTAAATACCGACTAAAAACTTCCCTTCATATTTAATACATTAAAATTTTCATTTAAAAAGTGTATGTACATAAATGCTAGTTTTCAAGTTGTCGGAACGTTGTCAGCCGCCGTACTCCTAAATACTCGTACGCTAAAAGAATCGCGGGCGGGAACGCGTACTCACGCGTCCAAGCCAAAACCTATTCCAAAAACCTATTCCAGTAAATACGTCTCACCTCTAGAAATAAATTGAAAAATATGAAGCTGGTCCTTATGGTTGAGGAAGAAAGGAAGATTACTGACAAAATCGTCATGTTGACAATTGTTTTAGCATTAAAAGTTGGACTGTTAAGAGGTTTCTACTCGTACTTTAAAAATATTATGCATGGAAATTATAACAAACTTGTTTATTTTTATTTCGGACTCATGGTCCCATTGCAAGTTACTAAAATATTTTGAACTGCTTTTTTCACTAAAAGTCAAAGATAATCGTACGTACCTACTATCCCTACTTCCCTACTATATATTTATATTAATACGAGTATAATATTATAAATGCAAAAGTAACTCTGTCTGTCTGATGAAATTTGGTATATACCTAGGTAGTTTGAACCCTAAGGATCAACATAGGATACCTTTTATTTCGGTAGAGGGCGCCACCGCGCGATAACCTAGATCCGCGCAAACGAATAAAGCTAGTTGTTTTATAAGTTTCAAAACGGTCTAATATTTCTAAAAGATATTCTGTTAAAGGAAACACAAGAAATAAAGATGAAAGGGTTGATTTTAGCGATTTTATCACATACATTCATTATTAAGCTGCCACTTCAAAATTAGAATAGGTAAGAATCGTTGTATGTAAGTGCATTCAACGACATATTATGGTCCACAACATTCCACAACAACCTTTTCTGGTTTGTTTGCAAGGTTGTTTGAGCGAGGTATACTCGGAAGCGCCACTTTTTAGTTTGTGTTTCCACCGACTTTGATTGAAACTCTCTTTATTCTGGAAAATTGACAAAACTTCCCAATTGCATTTCTTTTAAGTTTAAATCTGTATTTTGTTGTAGGTACATAATGTAATGAGAGTGATTCACCTGAAGATCTACGTGAACAGAAACTTAAACACTTTTGACTAATTTCACCATAGATAACGCCGAATTTTAAAAGCACGATTAATTAATAAAAACTTAAATACGAATCAATAAGTGTAACTACGCTGTATTTTGACTCGTTACTTTGATTATATTACAATGTAGTCAGACTTCATACGGAAGAAATTTCAAGGAAGAAGTAAAAGGAGAAGATTACAGACGGATATAGGTCGACATTGTATCTGTGTCGATTAATATTGGGAAAAAACGCGATTGTGAAAATAAGCTTCAGTAATATGCTTTTTTACTGAAGCTTGTTCTGTACAAGACATTAAAGAATCCTATTCCATAACCGGGTATTGTACTATGAATTATTTTTCCTCGTACATTACCAGCCCATGACGTTGGTTTTGTACAAGGAAAAAAAATCATTTTACAAAACCGGTTTTGGAGTAGAAATTATTTGTCGTCTCCCAGTGCTGGTAATGGAAGTTGGTTATATACGTGGAAAAAGGGTAAAATTCATCCAAAAAACTGGCAACTCAAAGCTAATTCGTTATTTACCCTACGTCTGTGAATCTGAATATGGCCATGCTGCGTTCACCTACGGCCTCGCAGTCTTCGTCAAACCCTGATTTGTCAACATCACATGAAGACCCCGCTATATCTTTTGTCAATACACGGAAGAGGAAGCAGCCAAAAGAGGATGAATTAATCACAAAAATGCTGGACTTGTACAATAAGAAGATTAGCCTCATTAAATGACTTCAAAACCGGTGTTGATTCATCAATCGCCGAAATTAGGAAGGATATAACTGATGACATCAAGCTAAACCTAAGCAATCTGTCTACTATCACCTCGGACATAAAGTCTGAAGTTAACTCAATGCGTTCCGAATATAAAGACGTACAAAACAAATTAACGGTAATGAATAGCAAACAGGAAGAATTTGCCGCAACAATTTCCGAAATGTGCGCCGGAATGGATTATTCTTCTGATCGTCAAGACAAATTTGATAAAAGATTGAAAATCTCGAGGAATGCATTAAAAGCCACAATCAGTGCGAACCTGAGCTTCTACAACTAAAAAAAATTCATCAAATCTTCAATTTCAACTTAATGAATATCAACAAGGAAGAAAATGAAAATAATTAATTTAGTGCAACGCAGACACAAATTAAAGACAGCTTTTCTATCCAATTGCCAAGCAACTGAATTCTGTGTAGACACTTCCACCTCAATATAAACAGAATAGGCGCCTAAGGCTTTGTGATGTGACTATTATTCTTTTTGATTCCTTTAGATCATAATTGCAACAACAGGGACATATATAATCAAGTGTGCCCACGATAGGGTGTCTTAAATATGTAGAAAATTGACAGATTCTATTGAATTGTACTTTAACGGATATTATGATAGCCATTGCTAACTATAGTGGAGTTATATTAACTAGTGCAGACATAGAACACGTCAACAGAGTCCAACCGCGGCAGGCGGTTGCGGGCCGTCCACGGGCCGTCGTCATGAAGCTCAAAAAACGGATATTAAAAGATAACATCTTAGCTGGCATTCGTAAAGCTCGCGGAATAACAACGCAGAATATCAATATTCCCGGGGACCCACAACCTATTTATGTGAATGAACACCTTACAGTCTATAACAAAACCCTACTCAAAATTACGCGTACAGCAGCCTCAGCAAAACACTACGAATACACCTGGACAAAAAACTGCCAAATATATATACGCAAAAGTCATGGAACCAAAGGAATCCAAATACGCACAGAAGAAGATGTAAAAAACATTCACTGAACACATCGGAAAGGGTGCCCTTATTTTTATTTTTATTTTTATTATTATTTTTCTTACTCGTTTCCTCATTTTATAACATTTATTCGTTTGAAAGTCATTTATATGTATTGATATTGTTTTTAGCCGTAAGTATAAATAAGACAAACACTGAATATCTCTCACTCAAATATACAACACACAGCCACACTTTACACTCAATCTTTGTACACACATTTACAAAAACACACAATAAAAAAAATCACCCTGTAAATGTAAAAGTATACATAAACATTACTTTTGTTAACACAGGCAAACCATTGGTAATATGGAGGGATCCGTGCCTAACAAGTCCGATCATGTATATTAGAATTAACGATAAAACGCACTACTCGACATTGATTCGTTACTACATGTTAATTAATTTAAGTTCACACTTGTCTTTGAACTGTTCATACTCAAGTAATATTATATCATACCCACTCGTTTTATTTGAGCAACTTGTTCTCTCATTGTCATTCGCGAACACAAGACTGATATTATTGTATCCTGATGGTGCAAATCTCCTATACATACTGCTCACAAGCCAACGAAATAACCTACCTCCACGTAATTTTATTAAACTCCTTGCACCCGCGCACAAGGAAATTGGACACTTATTGGTATATTGCCTAAATCCAGTATCGTATGCAGTCGTTTATTTCTACCGTATCGTGAAATTACTATTGTTTACTTGTTATTGTATAGCGAAAATATTTTTTAATGCCCCTTATCTGTCCGTAATTGTTACACTCTTTCAATTTATCTCCAAATTAGTAAAAAATCCCGGTTTCTTATACAAATTACATTTATGACCTTACAGATTTATTACCAGAACGTCCGGGGTGTACGTACCAAATGCCACACTTTATTAAGTAACATTCTTAACAACGAGTATGACGTAATTGTACTGACGGAGACATGGCTTTGTGACGGGATTTTTGACTCCGAATTTTGTGACGGTCGCTATGATGTGTTTCGATTGGACCGTAATTTTAAATTAATCGGTAAGAAAACAGGAGGCGGCGTCGCTATTTTAGTAAAACGTACGTTGAACGCCTACGTTCGCGTAGAATGGGGAAGACCCTTAGCAGAATTTATATGGGTCACAATACCTGCCCTAAGTTTTAGCAGAAGTTCAGACTTACACATAGCATGTGCATACATACCCGGCACCCCAAAAACACAGATAGGCAATATTGAAGCCTTTATTTCCTCCTTAGAGATGGCGGTCGCAGATAAAAACCATTATTTAGTACTCGGAGATTTTAATTTGCCTTGTATATCATGGGGAACTGGTGCCCCGATAACGCTAAACAGAGGCGCTTCAGAGGTTCTAAGTGTAGGTCTCAAGCTAATCGATAAACTTAGTATGCAGGGATTTTCACAGCACAATAGATTAAAGAATTCTCATGGCAACACTCTTGACTTAGCATTTAGTAATTTCCCATTAAATATTTCAAAATCAGATTTTCCACTTTTGCCTGAAGATAGCTTTCATCCTGCATTTTCTATTGATGCCTCGGACTTGTTGGTAAAACCTTTGTTAGCTAATTCATCTACGCGTTACATATACAATAAAGGTAATTATGATGAGATATCGAAATATTTGAATAGCATAGACTGGAATAAGGAGTTGAGAGTAGGAAGCGTGGACGAGGCAGTTAATATTTTTTACAATCATCTTCACATTTGTATAGATAAGTACATACCAAGGGCCATACGTCATTCCCGTAATAGGTACCCTATTTGGTACACTAAAAGTCTTATTCGAATAATCCACGAAAAAAGTAAAGCTCACGCACGGTGGAAAAAGTATAACAATAAACTAGATTATGCGGAATTCTCTCTGTTGAGGTCCAGACAGAAAAAAGTTCAAGCTGAATGCTATGAAAATATATTCAGGGAGTAGAAATGGGTATAAAGGAGAACCCTAAGCAATTTTGGTCTTTCGTTAAGTCGAAGCGTAATATTTCCAGTTGTCCTAAATATGTAACTTATCAGGGGATCAAGTATTCAACTGGCCCTGAAATTTGTTCCGCTTTCAATAATTTTTTCCACAGCATGTTCGTCTCTCCTGCGCCGAAATATCCTAAAGACCCACTAGCTCCCCCTCAGTCAGGTACCATTCATCACACACATAGTATTACATTGTCATTCGATGAAATTGCCAAAGCTTTTAAGAACCTTGATATAAACAAGGGTGCTGGAAGTGATGGGATTCCGTCAGTATTTATTACTCGTTGTCATTTAGCCTTGGCAAAGCCTCTTTACATAATATATAACCGTTCGCTTTCGGAAGGAGTGTACCCTCATCTATGGAAGGAAGCCCATATAGTCCCTGTTCACAAGAAGAGCTCTAAACTGAATGTTGAACACTACAGACCAATATCTATATTAAATATATTTAGTAAGACCTTCGAAAAGTTGGTGTACGATATCTTCTACTCCACTATTTACAATTCCATCCCAAAAGAGCAGCACGGCTTTCTAAGAAATAGATCGACTTTATCAAACCTTGTTATATATTCAGATTTTTTGCTCACTAATATGGAGGCCTACGGTCAGGTTGACGCAATATACACAGACTTTGAAAAAGCGTTCGATCGGGTGGACCACGCCATTCTGTTGCGTAAATTGGAACACTTGGGTATACGGGGAGACTTGCTACGCTGGGTTAAATCTTACTTATCCAATCGATCTCAAGCAGTTGTTATAGGTGGATTTCGGTCCGATTTCGTGGATGTACCATCAGGTGTCCTCAGGGCTCTCACCTTGGCCCTCTCCTGTATAACGTCTATTTATACGATATTTACACATGTTTTGAGCACTCCCAATATTTAATGTATGCGGACGACACTAAAATCTTCTTAAATATACGTAGTGAAAAAGATTGTCAAAACCTTCAAGAGGATTTAGATCGGTTATCAAACTATTACATCTCAAATAAAATTAATGTAAACGTTTCTAAATGTCAACTGATTACTTTCAGTCGCAAACGAAACAATATAACATTTCCATATATCATCCAGGATCTGCAATAGATAGGGTGCAATCAGTACGTGACCTTGGCGTGCATTTTGACGAAAAGCTCACAATGGGCGAGCACATAGACATCATTGCTAATAAGGCGTACAAAAGTCTCGGACTCATAATGAGAGTCTGCCAACCTATTAAGAATCTCGCGTGTGTAAAGACCGTTTATTGTGCATACGTCCGTAGCATACTCGAGTACGGTAGTTCTGTCTGGTCCCCCCAGTACATAACCCACGCGCAGCGACTTGAACGGATACAAAAGAAGTTCATCAATTACCTTAATTACAAAGGTCGCACACATATCGACACATACGAGGAGGGTTGCAGATTTCATAAACTCACTCCTTGAACCACCGGCGTACCGTGTCCGACATGATGCTGCTACACGACGTGGCGCGCGGCCGCCTCGACTGCCCCGCCTTGCTCGCGCAGCTAGGCTCTGCGCGCCCGCTCGTCGGACCCGCCACACCCCTCTGTTCAAGGTTCCCTTGCATCGTACCAATTATGCCCTGAATTCTGCACTGACTAGGACTGTACGCTCTTATAATAAAAAATTTCAAGCCGTTGACCCCTTTGTTACCTCTAGAAACACATTTAAACTCTTAGTCATAAAAGAATTATTACGGTTACCCTTGACTTACACACTCATACACGCACACGCAAGCACACACGCACACACGCGCGCACACACACACACACACACACACACACACACACACACACACACGCACAAGTGAACAATTTTTTTTTCTTTTTTTAGATTAAGTTTTTACATTATTAAGCTTATTAACAAGTTAATTTGCTCATTCAGGCTCATTCAGCCTCATTCAGCCCAAGCTCAGAATTGTATAATATAGGGAGTAACTGTTATTGGCCTTACGTACCTATCAGTTCCAAATTAGAATTAAGATGAATTCAAACGCTGTTGTTCTCCTAAATAAATAAATAAATAAATAAATAAATAAATAAAAAACTGGCAACTCAAAGCTAATTCTCCGTTATTTATTAAACCACCACATTGCCAGTGAATTTCAATTTCCCATTATAAAATCGTTTACCAATTTCTCCACAACTGGCCTCATCAGCCGCAACAGAAGAGAAATAGAAAAAAATACCTAAGTACGACTTACAATGCGTTCTCAAAAACGTAGCTTTTTCATCCGTCTGTCGTTGGATTTGCAGGCATTTTAATTATCTAGCAATGTACGTGGATGAACAAAAATGGTTCACAATGAGAAAATAATAGCTGCAGGGATTAGCGTACTTAGTGGGGAGAGGAAACGTGGAGACCGTCTTGATCCGTTTTTGATTTAACTGACATATTTTTCTGCATCCTGGGATCCTTGCCGCGGGTGAACTGGTATTATTTTAAAGTTTTATTTTCGTACTTTTTTAATATTTGTATTTTAAGCTGTTAAATTTTAAGTTGCTATTAATTATGTTAGTTACAGTTAGTTATAACGTTTATATTGTGTCACTTTACGTTATATCTACTAATCTATCTATCTATGTACCTATCTAATACCTTTAAACGAGCAATTCTTGTATTATACTTGTATACACGTTATAAGGCTGGGATGATTATGATGATGATGATGAATATTTTCGCAGACGGTTGGGTTAGTTGGACTGAAAATCTCTGTATTTTTTACACAAATACAGTCCCGGCAAAATCACGGAAAATATTACCAAAATATTCAGTTAAACTCTTGAAATGTTGCGTTAGTTAGTGTGCTTTTTTTTTTGGAACAGAGGAAGAATATGTGCAAAATAATTAATTTGTGCAACGCAGACACAAATTATTCGCATGCTTTTTCTAGCGTTGGCTGTGCCAAGCAACGAATTCTGTGTTGCGATCTTTACCTCAATTTTTAAACAGAATAGTGAACGCCTTACAGAACTAGTAAGCAACATCATTGGCCAATTGCTGGTCAATTAGAGAAAAAATACTTATCACACACCGTAACGTTGTAGCCCGTAAGTTATCTATTAGTACCTACTTTTGAATAGCATATCAAGTTTCCCAAAGCCTTCTCCACACAATGAAATCGCTACCTGAAGCCAATCCCTTCACAAGATGCGCATCGAGTTCCGGATAACGAGATAGTGGTCGAGAAGCGCATTAAAATTAACTTTTCTATTTTGCTGGCCTCTTCAGCCTCTCGCATTCAGTTTGTATGAGTTTAAGGAGGGTTTATGTCCTCGTTCGGACTTGGGCTTATGTAAGGGGATTTTAGAATAAGTGAGCGCACGGAATTTTATTCTGGCTTCTGGGAAGAGATTGAAATAAATAATGTCGCTTTAATTTAGCTATAGTTTTGGATATAAAATTCTAGAGTTGTCAAAAAAAATGTTCGGATTTAAACACTCATTTCTAGTTTCTGGTGGGAATTATGGTAAATTAAACATTATGAATAATTAATTCACACAAACAAAATTTTCGAATTTGAAACAAAAGGCCCGTTAGGTAGTGGGCTCCATTTCTCGGGCGATCTCGCTTTATTACAAAATATCTTAAAACAATAGACAGTCGGACGGAGCAAAAAATTAACCTAGTTTGAAAAATATACGGAAAATAATACAGACTACGAAACACTTACGTAAAACAACGTAGCCCCGTTTCCTCACCAGTTTATGAGAAAAGTTGAGGTGTATTTTCAGAAAAGAACGCAAGCTTCCGTGGCAATTTATTTACAGTTACCTCCACTACCCAGGCTAATGAAGAAATAATTACTCATTTGTTGGGATCACTTACATGCGTGATGGGGAAAAGATTTTTCCAAACGTATTTTTCTTGCCGTTTTTCTCTCGTTACCTAGACTTTTTCCGGAAAATGATAAGGTATTTTTGTTTCATAAGAAAGCTTAATCACCAAGATGATACGTGTTCTTGTGTTAATACTTACTTCGGGATTTTGGTGGAATATTTCGTCATTATGATTTCCTATTGCTAATGTGTGTGAGATTAACAATAATAATATGTGCTGGAGATATTAGAAAATCGTAGCAATGACATAAATTCAGTTGTAAGCCGTGAAAACTGGTTTATATCCGTACATTTCGACAATACTAATATGAAATTAAAACTAAACTTAAGTTTAATTTTTTTTTAAATTAAACTTAGGGGCTGTTTCACCATTCATTGATTAGCGTTAACCGATGGTTAGGTGTGATGCCGTCTCTGTCTATTCGAACAAAACAAATAGAGACGGCATCACACCTAACCGCCAGTTAACACTAATCAATGGATGGTGAAACAGCCCCTTATTATAGTAAACTGTCCAGCGATTGACCTCCATCTCATCTGATGGTAAGTGCAGATGAGGACGAAGATATAGCGAACTCAACAACCAATACGGTAAATACCAAATAATTATGCCCTTAAATACCTTAATTTGCCTACAAATGGCAGTAGGGAGAAGTGGAAATATTAACTCTATTACCATTGATTGATCCTTAAAAAAACTTGATAATGATATGAGTGAGAATCAGACAGGGACTGTTTTATTTAAATAAATCGTAAATCTTCTTAAAAGCTGCTCAGAAATAAATTACCTAATTGACAAATTTCGCAATCACAAGCTGCATTCAAGCAACTAGACACGGGTAACTGCATTTCTCCACTAAGAAATTCCCAGTATGACAGAATCGAGCCATTGGAAACGACGTAGGTATTCTGCGGAGGCCATCTTCGACGATTGCGGTTCTTACAAGGATATCAATGACTAGCTTCAGCCCAGAACGGTATGTTACGAGTACTTATAGCTGTTCAATTGTGCAGAAGTTAGTGGTCAGCCTTTATTGAAGCGAATCCGAAGTATTTAATGTAATCAAATCAAATTGAGTTTACTTCGGGATTGAATCTTGATTCTCTTTTGTTTTGATAGTTCTGATTATAGTTGGAGAGTTTTATTGTTTGCTATATATTTTCGTATATGTTGATTGATTGTTCATTTTATTCATAATCAAGTGAAGGCAAGAAATACCTGAAATTCTTACAACTTCGGAGTTAACATGGTGGGAGTGTTTTTAAATGTCAAAGGTGAATGAGGTTTGTAGAATCTGATCAAGTCGATGCCATTAACCGTTGAAGAGTTCCGTCCTGTGGAGATGTTCCTAGCCGAACTACCAGGATGTTACTACCAGGTTATTGTATTGTCACGACATTTACATAAGTACCTATACCAAATTTCAAGTCAATCCAACCACTGGAAGTTGGTCGAATTTAACTTACAAGATTTGATTACGACAGACAACGGGACAGGTGAAACTAAATAAAGGCTTGTAAAAAATTAGCCAAACTGTGTGCGGTTAAAAAATAAACCGTCCGTCGTTCATGCGAAAAAACTTCCAATGAAAACTTTCACAGCGACAAATGACGAATAAAAGGCATCGCACGTAAGCGGGCAGATTGTCCACCGCCGCAAACTTCAGCTATTATGACGGCAAAATAGTTGCCCAAGTTGGCAACTAACGGGCTCGTTATGGGACTAGTTGGGCAATATTTTTGTTGGACAAAGAAGCTAGTTCTTGTTATAACAAACTATTGTGCCGATAGATTAGTCGTATTTATGAGGCTTTCACGCTCGCTTGGTTATTGGATTGGTGTAATTCACGGGCCGAGTTGCGCGGGCAATTTTTGTAGGACCAGGTGTTGCTACGTTTTGGTTGATTTCACGTAATTTTGTCCCTGGAGAACCAAAAATATTTTATGATTATATGAACTTACTAAACTTTACCCGCGGGTTTGCATGCGTAAACCACTTGATTTGGCAGTTCAATTGAAAGTCCGGGATTTCACTGAAGTCCTAAAGTTGAGATTTCAAGATTTTAACCCGATCCCGTGGGAACATTGGGATAAAAAAAGCTTGTGTTATTTCAGATCTACAGCTATATAGAAACTAAACTTCATCCAAATCCGTTCTGCTGTTTTATCATGAAGGAGTAACAAACATACGCACACACTTGCATACTTTCGCATTTATAATATTAGTAGGCTGAGACGTTAAGCCAGTCAAAAAAATAAACAAAAAGCACGAAAAATACGAAATAGACGTAAATTAATATTTCTACGTAAATTTATGTCACTAGTGTATACATACAAGCTTTGCAACACTGGTTATCACTGACTTCACTTAAAATATTTATACTGCCCAAGGAGAATTGACTTGCGCTTATATTAGGTATATGTACAAGCATAATATTGTGGTATTGTGATTTCTTACCTCAGAAAATCTCTGTGTATGTACCTGTATTTTCTGTACTGCTTACTATGTGTTGGTGTGCAATAAAGAGTTATTGTTTTGAATTGTATCACCGGTATATGCTACTTACTATAGAGATTAGTAAATTTATACAGCGATATCTAATTAATCCCACTCCGGTTAGCGGTTGTAATCAATTGCTTGTTGCTAATAATTAATTGGTACTGACGACGAGACACGACCTCTCGATAAGGCTTGAATGATTACGATCATCAATACGTGTCAAATTAATCAATAGCCTGACTTTACAATTGGTTTGAAAATCTTGAGTACCTACTTAGTCTTTTTGCCGTCAAGTTTTGTTTTGGTACAATTTTGTGACTGAGAATCAGAAGTACCTCTGGTTATTACAACTTATCACTATCCATGCTCAAATTTCTCATAACGTTAAAATTATACGATATTAGTGTAAACTCCTACCTATTGTATTCATTATTATGGACTGTCTAATCACATAAATCCCTAAATATTTTTCAGCCATGTTTATGTATATAAAACATATCAAACATTCTGGCCTGGTGTGCTGAAATCCTCACACCTATAATTATCGAAATAAAATAATTAGTTTTTATTTTTCATTTTATAATTCAACCAGATAGTGTTTTATTTCAAGTTTATTTTGGAACTATGAATATATAACATTGTTTCATTGATCAGTTGAGAAATGCGATTTTTAGAGGGTAACAAACAGCCGGACAGACATACGAATCGACACGACATTTTACCAGAATTGTCTAGAATTGGGCAGAAGTCACGAAAGTGCTTAATTATACCATGTTGGCACTTAATCCGTTAACGAATATGTCACGATAGAGTTTTCTTATTACCTCTGCTGTAGAGTCATGAATAATTTTGAGCTCCACACCCAATGCAATACAATTGAAAGACTTTTTGAGTAGGTATCCAGCAGTGTAAATGAACTCCTAGGCATTAAAAAAAAACTTTTTCACTTCTCATGCTTGTAAAGTTAGTATTTATAAGGTATTTATGCTGGATCTAGGCGAAATAAAATTACTTTTTCTGCTCTAGTGCATAAAGTAAAAAAAACAGCCACAAACAAAAAAGTTTCTTATATATTTTTTTAATAATTTTTATTTTATGTAAAATTAAAAATCAATCAAAGTAAATCAATAAAACTAAAAATCTATAATAAAACGTACCTATTACTAGTAAGTGGTGGTGGAGTGGAGTGGACCTTGACTGCGGGACTAATCCACAAATTCAAGGTCGCTCAGCGGGTAAAATCCGAAATCACATTATTCGACAAAGAACCAAAGTCACTGACATTGCTCACGGAATTAGTTCGTTGAAGTGGCGTTGGGCTGGCCACGTCTGTCGCAGGACCGATGAACGGTGGAGCAGATGAGTCCTCGAATGGAGACCACGGACGGGAAAACGTAGTGTAGGGCGTCCTGAGGCACGGTGGACGGATGACCTTAAGAGGATCGCTGGCGGCGGATGGATGCGAGGGGCTGAAGACAGAGTGTTGTGGCGCGCCATGGAAGAGGCCTATGTCCAGCAGTGGACTGCTGTAGGCTGATGATGATGATGATGATGACTAGTAAGTGAACAATTGTTTCCGCTGTTGCTATTTAATTTGCTCTCAATCGAAGTGAAACGCAGAGTGTAAAACTATCCGTTATTAGTTAGCATTAAACCCATTTTCCCCTCGACGTGTCTATCCACCCTCGCCGTACCGGCTCGGGTGGCTATATAAACGCCTTGGATAAAATGGCTCGTTTTATGCTTTATGCTCTTGTTGTACAATCTACTTATTAGATCACATTTTTTAGTAGTACGATGTCTCAAGTCGAAGGTCTAACAAGGTGTGGAGCATCGATCAAACCGGACCAGCATCGTACAAGCAAGCCGGTGTTCACGCTAAACGGGCGAGTAATAGCTCATTCCCCGTCCTGTTACATTAATTTTGGGCTAGCGCTGCCACGAAGCTACGATGAGCCGAATGGAGTGGAATATCAAGTTTTTTTTTAATACGATTAGGTAATACTTGAGTAAGTTACTCACACAATCAACCGATGATCAATTAGTCGTAATTGATAGACATGAGTGGATGAGAAAGACACAAGACCTAGAAAAATGGCGCGCACTGCATTATCAACAAAACAACATAGTACCTAGGTACATACGAGTATATTCGTGCAAAATTTTCCATGCTGCTCACTAAAATGGGACGAAATACAGCTAAGAAAGGTTTAACCTGGACAATCGAACATTAAGTCAAATAAAACCCTAGGTATTTACATATAAAAATTGGTAAATAAAAATCTTAGGAAATAGTTTGCGCTAATTAATTTTCATTTTCTTAAGCGGGCGAAACACTGTATCTTAATACCTACCTGTATCTTAATACCTACCTGTATAAAAATAAAGCCCTGACTGACAAATGACCCCATCAAGGCTAGCCGCCCAGGCTAAACAAATCTTTGGACCAAGAAATTTGCTCACTCGTACCTACCATTGTTAATGTAAGTACCTAAACTAAATGACTGTAGTGTACTTACCAAGAACATTTTTTTTCTCTTTTTAGATGGTGCAAGTGAAAGTGACGAAGTATGTATGTCGGCGGCCGATCGTAAAATCCGCCAGATCACGAAATTCCTAGGCCGCCATTTCATGAATTGGCTAAGGGACATCCGCCATATCGTTCAAGACTCACCGTTTAGCGATTTGCCTAGTGACGTTTAGGCAGATCATGAAATTCCTAGGCATTTCATGAAGCGCCGCCATTTCATGATTTGGCCAGTTTAGGCAGATCATGAAATTCATAGGCATATTATCATGTGTCAGAGACGCTTAGGTAATAATAGAAGCACCTACCTAAATAGATAATAATTTGTTGGATCAGGCGTTATTTTGCGGAGATCCATATCAACGAACTGAAACAATTAGTTTGCTCTCCTGCGACCTTACGATAGCTACGTTTATGCAAGAAATGCGTGTTCAGCAGTTGAAGTAAGTAATATCGCGTGATTCGTAGCTCGGTGTGCGGCTAGTCGCGGCCCTTCATTTTCCGCAGCCGGCGCCGTGCGACGACCGGACGTGTTTATTTTTCATTTCCGCCGGACCGGACCCTCCGGCTCGCGGCCCGCGTCCCGGGGGCTTGCCCGCAGGACGCATGTGATAAGCGATTGGATCTGTTACTCGGAGTGCATTCCTAATGAAGCAACCGCTTACTATTATTTCGCACAGGAATTACAAAAACTCAGAAGTGCGAGCCCGAATTTGAACCCACTGTTTTTGCGAGGCCATAGGTTACCACAACTATTTCTGCCCTACTGCCCGAAGGAGGGTTATTTACATAAGCACCGCACCTACATACATCATTTGTGGCGTAAACGTAGCTATCGTAAGGTCGCAGGTGATACGATAGCTACGTTTACGCCACAAATGAGTGTTAATGCAGCTCCCTTACCTCCACACTAACGTAACTCGTAACGCCTGAGTCAATAAGTGTAAAATTGGGTGCCCAAAATGAGAGATCGGTTCGAGTTTTTTGGGTTTTTTTATTAATTTTGGGCACCCAATTTTATAATAAGTTACATTAGGTACTACTTTGTGAATATAAAGAAAAACCGCTTCGCTACGATAACTTGGAGCATCCCAACATCAATGCACCGAAGGCTGAGCAAAGAGCTACGAAGGGATAGAAGGGACGAAATAATATTTTAATAAGCTCTAAAAGCAGCCGAGGGAATAATATTTTGTTAATTGCTACAACTGTTTTCAGATAAGTTTACCTTCCCCGTATTTAATCATCTATAACGGTACTTCTACGTGACCTTTTTAAAATACATGGCCGAGGTACTTTATAGAAATAAGGAATTCACTTTTAAATACAGATAGATAGTGTAGGCACCTGGTAGGTATAATTAAAATAAATATTTTATTATTATCATTATAATAACTGATATTTCATCATCATCATCATCCCAGCCTATATACGTCCCACTGCTGGGCACAGGCCTCCTCTCAGAACAAGAGGGCTTGGGCCATAGTTCCCACGCGGGCCCAGTGCGGATTGGGAACTTCGCACGCACCATTGAATCGCTTCGCAGGTTTGTGCAGGTTTCCTCACGATGTTTTCCTTCACCGCAAAGCTCGTGGTAAATTTCAAATGTAATTCCGCACATGAATTTCGAAAAACTCAGAGGTGCGAGCCGGGGTTCGAACCCACCGAACTGATATTTATGTAATTTTATTTAAGTTTGCATGTAAACTTTTTTTACACATAATTAAGTACTACGATAAAGAATAGAACTCAGAAAAATAAATTTGGTAGGTGCTCTTGCATAATTTTAGTTATAAATTGTACGTTCTCATTTATTTTATGTAGGTACCTAAATTTAAAAATTGATCGATTCGATAAGCTACGTATATAAGTATCGATGATTTACCGATGCTGTATCGACTGTAAAAGGTATCAACACCTCAATGGTATATCGTTTTATCTTCAGGACTAATAGCAGGCCCCGGCATAGCACATATGAAAAAAAAATCACGATCCCGCGCGTCCGTTTAGACAAGTTGACATTCAATTAATTAGGAATTCCTCATCAGTGCTGCTGTGCTAGGCCACATCCAAGAAGAATTATTTTTAAGTTCTTTACCTATAATAGGATCCTGCTAGCACTTTTTGCGTAGGAAACTCTAAAAAAGCCTAGCTGCTGAACTAAAAAGAATAGAGTCGTATACCAGAATTGAAAAAAAGTTACTAAAAAAAGTAAAATTAGTTCTCTATGTACTTAGGTAAGTACCTGTATTTTCTATACTGCTTCTATATACGTGTTGGTGTTCAATGAAGAGTCATTGCATTGTATTGCAGTTTTTTGTCCAGAATGACATAATTAGATATACGGGAATGTGATGGCGTAGCATAATACGCTATATTATCTGCATGTCACGAGCCACGCACGTCGATCAATCATCATTCACTGTTTCGCTGATCTACTGACGTACAAAACCTGTGTAAAGGTAGTTTACAACGTCAGTTGCTGCCCATGTCAGAGCAACCTCTTCCCCGCCACAAAACAAACGAAGTGACGTACTCTGTACGCCACAGAAAAGCCAGCGACAAATCAACTTGATTTTTAATTCCATTGTAGAAGGATTAAATTTCGAGTTGAATGTTGGTCATGTGTAGATGACCGTGGCGTGAGGCATTCCATTGGCTGTCACGACTAGATGACTGGGGCGGTGGAGAGGTTAAGGCTGCGGCTCCACTGAGGCGGAGACGAGCGGAGCGGAGATGAGACGTGTAGGAACGACCAATCATATTAGGTAAAATCAACATCTCGGAGACGAGATGTAATATGATTGGTCGATCCCTACACATCTCCTCTCCGCTCCACCTCAGTGGAGCCGCACTCTAACACGCGCCGGCGGTCCCTTTACATATTTATTAACCCCCCGACGCAAAAGAGGGGTGTTGTAATTTTGACGCCAATGTCTGTCCGTCTGTGGCATCGTAGCTCACAAACGGATGGACCGTTTTCGATGCAGATTTTTTTACATGAAAGCTAGTTCAGGTTCTTCGCTATGTTTGATATAAATCGGTTCAGTCGTTTTTGAGCATTGAACATTGAAATGACCATGTCGGAGGTTTTCATCTTTTCTAAGTCGGTTAAGCTATGTGTAGTGTAGGCTATTTTGTCTTTTTAGGGTTTCGTACCTACCTCGAAAGGAAAAATGGAACCCTTATTAATATAGGATCACTTTTTTGTCCGTCCGTCTGTCTGTCAAGACCCCTTATCTGGAACGCGTGAAGGTATCAAGTTGAAATTAAAACCATATACTCAGGTCTACAGTCCGTTGAAGCTGTGAAAAAAAATCAAACTTCGAAGTCAATGCAATCAAAAGAGTCATTAAAAAATGTGTTCCCATACAAATTGCCTGAACTGAAATATTTATACGGTACTTCCGGCTGCCCCAGAAACTTGAAATTTTGTATGAAGGTAGCTCTTCTAGCAAAATCAATAAGAAAAATATAAAAATCATAATTTTACTTGTCTGACTGTCGATATCAACAAACTATGTAACATTAGGTACGTCAACGTCATAAATAAGTGATCATTTCTGTACCTTGTCGCTTTCAGTCGTTACACAATTTCGTATGGCTTTTCAAACATGACGTTAAAGTGACAAGGTACAAAAGTGATCACCTATTTATGACGTTGACTGTACCCCACATTGCGTACATATGCTTAGGAGCCCCTCGGCTCTAGATATTCGTGTGCAAGTCTGACTCGAACTTACCTAGTCGTTTTTTTTTTATTTGAAACGTCTACTGCTATTCGGAATTCGGACATCTAAGTTCTTTTGCTATCTTGACTATATGTAAGTCGACACGCGCTGCTCCGGTTCGTTTGTCTCAATATCAGCCAGACGGCCCGTACGTGCGCCGACTCACGTAACTGCCTGCGTTTTTCAATGTCTACAATCAAGCTTTTGTCTATCTCAGTCTGTAAAGTTTTTTGGCAGTCTTCGTGTCAGCGAAGCGCCGTAAAAATGTACTCGTGATATTCTTTTGTTTCCGATTGGCAAACGGGTCACGTCACACACAAGACTTGAAAATCAACGCAAGAGTGGATACAGCCTTATAGCCAGAAGGTCACAAGATATTTTTTTTTTTTTTTTTATAAAACATTGGAACTTATTTATACTTATTGTAAAAAAAAAGAAGATAAGTAAGTACCTAAATAAAAACTAATTCCTTAAAACTAGGCCCCCGTGCATGGCATTGTTTCCAAAAGGTTGGCAGCGTTTCCTCGTTGGATAGGTAGTTGAATAGATAGGCCCTTTAGTCTCGACTCGACTCGACTTGTTGTGTCGACCAGGCGCTGATGCAAATCTTTTCAGAGTCGATGTGCGGCAGGACCCCATAGAGTCTATGATAGAGTTTATGGCGTAGACCCATAAAACTTGATATCAAAGTTGATTTGAAAATATAAAGACAAACATAGTAATATATCTTTATTAGTAGACACAAAGTTACAATACAATGCGCACATCAAATAACAGTTTTTAGTGAGACATAGAGCCTAATACTTCCGCTATCACGACATGCAAACAATAACACTAGTTATCCGTCCAAAAAATATAAATTTTTCATTATGTATAAATACTCTCTTGTCTACTATCACAGTCCGAAGCTTTATAGTGATCCGATATAAAAGAGAAGTCCCCTAAATCATAAACGCCTGTAAGCTTTTGTTAGTTAAAAATCATTCTGTCTTTATCTGTCACTTTGATTACATTTGCCATACAGACAAAACCTAATTTAGCTTTAATATTTCCAGAATTATACCGTAGGCAACAGGCTAGCAACCTGTCACTATTGTACCGTTTTTGTCAAACTTTAAACCTATTTATAATTGCTAAAAGTGGTTCCAAAACGGTAACGTTTCGTGTGCTCTGCCTACCCCATTTGGGAATACAGGCGTGATGTTTGTGTGTGTGTGTATTTCCAGAATTTTTATGCATAAAGAAAAGGGGATTTGTATAACTTATCTATGGACCTACGATCCTTACTGCTATTGATATGTTGATGGTTATGCTATACGTATATATCTAGCCAGCTATGATTCACAATTTATAGAGAAAGAACTAGTCATAAACTTTACTGTTGTCTACCAAAACTACTGTACGCCAGAAGATTTAAACCATTCGGTTTAAAATGGAAATAACAGTTTAGAAGCGTACTTCCATCACAGATAGTGGCACCAATGCCGATATTTTTCACTTTACTGTGCAACATTTTTAGATTTCTGTAGAAAAATTGTTTTATTTTCTCTAATAACTTTTGTTCTACATAACACATAGGTAAGTTAAAAAAGCCAAGATGCCACCTTCTACGACAAAACTGAAAAGCTTGTATTAAATGCCTTATAATATTGCAAACTGTATGAACAGTGTGAAGAAGGAATGCATGAAGTAACCACGCTAACTTTTAATCATCATATCAACCGAAGGACATCCACTGTTAGACATAGGCCTCCCCCATAGACTCCAGTTGCTTCGGTTGGAAGCGACCTGCATCCACCGTGAGTTATTTCTCCACATTTACTAGTCTTGGAAACTTAACTGGTAGGTAGGTACTTTTTTCTTTTACATCTTTACTGCCTGCTGAGCTGGCAACTTTGCATATTTCTTAGTTTTTCTCTTCGTGATAGTTTTTTATATTCTTTAAAAACGAATTAATGTTTATTAACGGTTTTTAAAGAAAATAAAAGTATAACGAATAATTATTGGAGTACCTAGACACATTAATTTATATACTATTAAGAAGAGTTCTATCAGACCACACTTTTAATTTTCATTTCAATTTTTATAGATTAATCGAGAAAAACTAACAAAAATGCAACGTTGCCAGCTCAGCAGGTATAAACGCCCTTAAATTGTTTTTCTGCTTTATCAGCAAGGTGAGTCGCAACGCGCGATCACAGTGTAAACATCGAATTGATAACCCGCTTGATAACTTCAAGATTTGCCAGTTAAGTAAAAATTGCACACTCCGGCTTATCTTCACGGTTAATGTCAGGTCCTTCGATAAACAGCTTGTATAATGTAACTTACGTTAATGGGAAAAACGCTGGTTTAAATGTATTTCTCAACTGGTCGTATTATTAGCAAAAAAGGATCCAACCCTCAACAATTCAATTTTCTATTTTGGATCTAGTTTCAGTAGCTACAAAAGCGAAGTTAAATAATAACATGACAGTGCTTCGGATCCTTTTTGTGAAACTACGTCCAACTAAGTTGACAAAACAAAACAGAAACAAAAGAGATATTTCTAATTAAATTACTAAATTAAATGGTACAACTCCTCTCCCGGTTTTCTCTCGGCTTGGCTCTCCTGACAATCGTGAGTTGAATCGTTTAAATTAGTAATTTAATCAAATATGTCTCATGAGAACCGGCCAAGAGCGTGTCGGAGACGCCCAAAATAGGGTTCCGTAGCCATCACGAAACAATTAAGTAATATTTTTCTAAGAATTTCGTATTTTATACGGAATTTTCCATAGTTTAGGTATATTTTATACCTTAGGCTGCTATTTACTTTTAAACTACTAATCATCCTCAAGCAACCTTAACCGTTATAGTTTTCCTTGAAAGTTTGATATACTTAGTACTACCATCCTAAATTTTTTCAAATTTTTCCACCCACTGGTTTAAATTTTAGAGGGGGACGCTCGATTTTAATGAAAATTTGCACTTAAGTTGAATATTTCGCAAACAAATCTTTGAAAAATCGTCTTAGCAAACCCCTAATGGTTTTAAAAGACCTATCCAACGATACCCCACACTATACGGTTGGACGAGAAAAAAAAAATCACCCCCTCTTTACATCTATGGGAAGTACCCTAAAAAAATTTTTTTTTGTTTTTTATTGTACCATTATGTCGGCATAGTTTACATATATCCGTGCAAAATTACAGCTTTCTAGCATTGATAGTCCCTGAGCAAAGCAGCGGACGGACGGACAGACATGGCGAAACTATAAGGGTTCCGTTTTTGCCATTTTGGCTCCGGAACCCTAAAAAGGGTGAAGATCACTCGGTAATGCTTAGCGGCTAGTTCTTCGAATATGCATAGGTACCTATGTATAAGTTTACAGATTATTAGCGGTCCCTATAATTTTAAAGGGTTGGCCAAATTTTATATGACAAAACCAAAACAATTTTTTCTCTCACAGATAACCTAACCACTTAACATATTCTCAAAAATATAACTAACATATTAAAAAATATACAAAAATAATATATTAACTTAGAATATTATATCTAAGCGACGATAACCGCAACTATCGTATCATCTATCGCAACAAATTTAACAACAAAAAGTAAAAAAAAATATTTTAGTCACAAGTAAGTTTTTAAAAGGTGACTTAATCGTCTTGCTTTTAACCTAACTCATCATCAGGTTCCAGACGAATTTCGCCTTGTTGCCTGTGCAACTAAGAAGTCATCATCATAGCCAGCGGGAAATCATTCACTATTGAACCAAGTCCTCCCCCATAGAACGCCACAATGAACGACAGCTCGCCACCTGCAGCCACCGGTTGCCCGCAACTCTCGCGATGTCGTCAGTCCACCTAATGGGAGGCCAGCCAACACTTCATCTCCCGGTTTGTGGTCGCTCCTCGAGGACTTTTCTCCCATAACATTTATCTGTTCTTCGAGCGATGTGGCCCGCTCATTGCCAGTTCAACTTTTATATTCTTCGAGCTTATAACTTAGAATTAAGCAAGTTTAACCTTAAATTATAATAAATATATTAAGCTTGGAAATATTCGCAACTGGCTTTGAAAAAACAAGTTTTAGCTTTTAACTAAAATTTAAGTTAAATAAAATTTAACATCAATGAATTTTTAAGAAGTATGTAGGTAAACATTGCATCATTTTACCACTTTTCTTAAAAATATGGCAAATACAGTACACGTACAACGTAGAGGCGACTTTTCGACAGTCAAATGAAATGGCACTTCATTTAACTTGGACTCAATTATACCTTAATATTTTTTTTATTACTTATAGTAAATAATAACTGCATCCTTTGCCATTTTTAAATAACTAATTTTGAAAGAAAAAAGGAAAAAAAAAACGAGAAATTTAAGTTATCATACGAAAAATCGATCGGAATTGATAACAGTGATTGCAAACTGGCTAATCGCAAATCTTTCTCCATTCCTCACAAGTGAAAAAAAAAACAGTAAATAAGTCTGCAAGCACAACATACAAAAACATAACGAACCAGAAGTTTATTTAAACAAAAATTCGCTGTAAACAAAATGTTGATAAATAAATACCGTCATTTTACCAAAACAAAACTTTTTAAAACAGGCCTGGACAATAACAATTAGAGCTTATCAAAGTCTTATGGTGTGACCTATTGAAATGCTAAGCCCCTCAAACTGAGAACCTGTGCACCAACAATACTTTTCAAATGCAACACCACCTCTTATATTCAACCTAGCAAACGTAGAAATAACTCTTAACACAACCTCATACTTTGGTGCAATTTCTTATTTAGTCCAATGTCAACAGATTAGGAATAGATGGAATTCCTACTTAACAATTTTAAATGCGTATTTGCAAAATTAAGCTTTAGCATAAGCTTCTTCAATAAATTTAGAAAAATATATAATTTACAAGGTATTCAACCAACGCAAAACACGATCATAACGTCACCCCCATGCTAAAGTCGCGAATCTGCTATTTAGCAAAAATAAGATTTTGAACTCAATGATCAACACCTTGGGTTCAAATCTATTTTTTTCCTAGATAGCAGATTCGCGACTTTAGCATGGGGGTGACGATAATATAGATTCGAGCATGGCTAATGAACCGTTCGCCATAGTACAAAGCTAAGAACACAATGTAACCAAATGCAAAGGTTATAATCTAAGGTGTTATTAGCAGGCATGACTAAATATCCTCGCCTTAGAGAGCACGCAATGGAATTGCTCTAATAGCTTCAAACTCGTTTACGATTTTGGCATGACCTTCATTGAGTCCATTAGTATTCATTGCTCTTAACCTCGATGCAATCAGATATAACATGATGTCTATGAACAGTAAGTACAAAACTGAATAGCTTTTAACACTCAAGTGATTTGCATGTATAATTATGGCATTTCCAATATTAAAAGGGAAGCCTTTGACGAGCAGTAAGGCATCTCTAACATACAGATATCTAAATCTAAATATTATATTATAAATCAAACAAGTGTCTATACTCGTAATGCAAGATCTAACTACAACAATAAATGAACTTCCAATAAGATCCTCTTAAATGCAACAATTCCTTCAAAGTAAATTATTATTTTCAGAACACGCTATCTAGTAACTTATTATAATATTGACTTGCTACCACTGCTTGACCAGTTAATCAGGGTGTCTGAATTCTTATCCTCAATGTCAACAAGGAGGTTTTCCATGTCTATACTCCTGGAATCATTCAGGACTATATCCTCATCATGTTGTTCCAAGTTGATGTAAGACAGTGACTTTTTCTTCTGGCCAAGATCAAATATCTCCAGATCCTCGTCATCATCGTCATCAGATTCCATGGTAAGGGGTACTCGAGACAATTCAAGGTTATTCCTCTTATCTTCAGATTGCAGAACACCATAACGGAATTGATTTGGATCAATTGAGCTGTGTGTATTTTTAGCATCATTGTTACTATTTTTTTTCCTGGAAACAAAAAAAATAGGCTTTAGGATAATATATATTAACTTTAATTTATAACATCACAAGGCCACTTGTTGTTATTTATACAGTCCCAAAAAATATATACATTTGTTTGCTACCATATCAAATGGAGCAATAAATCACAATATTTTTGGTTAGAGATAGAGGTATTGATCAAGAAAAGTAAGCAATTCATTTTCATACAGAATACCAATCCCTTTTGTCTGAATTTACATAATTATAACATATGTATTGTATGTTTATGTGTATTACCAGCTGATGTGAATAATTCTTTTATCACGTAATCTTGAGATTTTTCCGAGATAAAAGTTATCCTGTTATTTATTCTGGCTTTTTAGAGCTAAACTCGATTTAAGACGTGACTTATCCATTACAATATCATTTAATATGAGTGAGTCTCACGGTAGTTTCAGGTAGTGCGTCATTAACCCTTTAACCACAATCGTCTGAATTATAACACACACACAAACATCACGCCTGTATTCCCAAACAAGGGTAGGCAGAGCAAACTAAATGTTAATACTTCGAAGCCACTTTTAGCAATTTTAGGTTTTGAGTTAGACAAAGACGGTACAATAGTGACAGGTTGCTAGGCTGTCGCCTACGGTATACCTTAACCTATATCCTCAGTCGCCGCTTAATGGAGAGGTGTAATTCTAACCCGACACCACACCTGTACGGGGGCTGAATTATAAGACACAAATTATCCAGCTCATTTCGCTGCAAACTTATATTTAAGACAAAATGTCATAGTTTTGTTGAAGGTGGCTACACGGGCATGTATGAAAAAAAACGTATTAGCAGTTAAAAGGTTAATAAAGGATGTCCAATTATTAATAATATAATATTTATAATCAACAGGACATGAAGTTTATTTAGTGTTTATCATGTTGAATGGGTTTAACATGAAAAAGTGTAAATTTTTCCTCCTTCCATCCTCCATGCATAACTAGTTATAAATTATAAGTGTGGTACAATTATTTTTATAATATAACTAGATTTATGGCTAACGCTCAATTTCAATTTCAATTTAATTTTGCCTATGTTATTCTGGAATGTTTGGCATCTAGAAGCTTGATGCAGCGACAGCTTAGATGGAGTGGGCATGTCTTACTTACAGACTTAGATGAGGGTCACCAGCTTTGTGTTTTGGGATATTATTACAACAGTCTAAAATGTATCTAACCACCAGGAGACCCACTTGCTCGTTTGCCATCCAGTCGAATAAAAAAATAAAAAATAAATAAAAGGGTATAAAATGAAATAATGCAAATTTGTAGCCTAACATATCAGACTTACCTATAAAATATGAAGTAGTAGGCGGCCCCAAGGAGGGCAAATCCTCCAAACACAATGAAGGCTCTCTTTAAAACTCCAGGGTCACTTAAATTGATCTTCGGAGGTGCGCCTGTCACTGTCGCGTTGACTTCTGATTTTGTTTCTGTACCATTTGCCAAATTGACATTATGCGCTGGATTCACTGGAACTTTAAAAACAGGAGTGTTATAGTATAATTCATAAATTTGATTTCACATTCAGCATTAAATTAAACTGTGGTGAAAAAAGCCTTTAAAAACCACTAATATGAACTACATATTTAAAGTACCAAAGTATTGTTTTTCTTTCATAAAAAATAGTAGTTAAAGTGTGTTTGGAAATCATAAGTGTTTATGTGACTTTAATTTTACATTTTAATTTAACAGTTGTTGAAAATGTAACTCCGTCTATGTCTATACTATTGATGATTACACCAAAGTTGAGGTTGGAAAAGACACTATTGGTTAGCTGTTGTTCAGTGAGTGACCTTAGGACTAAGCAATCTTAGGAAGCCATTGAATTAGAACTACCATGAGAAACAGATACATTTATTAAAATCAATGCATGAGTCTCTCACACATTAATATGCTTTGCTTACATTAATATGGTTGGTTTTTTATTAGAGCTTACCTTGAAAAGGAGCCATGGATTGGTTTGAAACATGCCAGGCATACCAAGACTATTCATAAGCAAATGACTCATGAATCTATTATAATACTTTATTTCAATCCAGATAAATTGATTTAAATATTTGAAAATGACATTAATTTTGACGTAGGAGAAATAAAAAGAGGATAAATAAGGAAGCAAAATTGTAAAAAGATACCTTTGATATCATTTGTTACTGGATGTTCATCTTTCGGATTTGAGTTAGTTACAGGAGCATTCTCTGATTTGTTTAAGGCAACCGGCGATTCAGTCAATTGCCTGAATGTATTTTCAGATGCTTCAGAGGGCGGTTTCGCAGGTTCTTGTACGAGTATCTGCTGAGAGTGCTGTGCGGGTTTTTGTGCCGGTACTTGCTCAAGCGACTGCCCCGCCGATTGGTCAAGAGACTGAATCGGTTTCACTGTCGTCGGTAACTCGGGTTTTTGTGTCTCCGCTTCTCGTTTTCGTAACCTCATCAACTTAACTCCATTGTGAATCGACGGCCATAAGGAAAATATATCGTCAACATCACTAATTGCACTCTTACCAGAATGAATAACCTCCGTACTCACAAAATTTAAGTAGAACACTAACACTGCACAACGTAATAACATCGTGAACAATTACACAATATTATGAATATGTAGGGTTTCCACGATCACTTTCACACAAACAACTCGTTCTTATGAGATCATTTACGAAGAAAATTACTCATTCATCCAACCAACTTCGCAAATCTTGCTTACACAAATCTCCTTAGAACAAACAATGTCCACATTGTATGATATAATTCCTTCGGGATTCTCCGTTCCTCTTGGGAAACTGAAGATGAAGAAGGTTAGACTGAGGATAATTAGATGAATTTCCAATTCGGACTGTAATCAGGCTACTCGACTGTCAAAACGCTCGGTCAAAACTGACAGATATAAAATGTTTTAAAATTTATCGCCTTTTAGAAGGTAAAGGGATTTACCTCTTACATACGTAAAAAGTAGGATCAGCAGCAGGGCTACTACGAAACTCGAAACTCGAAGTTCATGTCGTGCGGTCCCTCTGACACTTATACTATTTAATACGAGAGCGAGAGGGAGCTACAGGGCTACTACGAAAATCGAAAATTTAATTTCGTGTCGTACCGTCCCGCTGACACTTAAGTATAAAATTTAATATGAGTAAGAGGGACGGTACGATACGAATTTCGAATTTCGTAGTAGCCCTGCAGCATTGTCTTGGCAGCTCGAAATGGCTATAAATATAACAAAAATTGGCAACCTTAGAGTAGGACCTAATACCTACATGGTATCACTGTAATACTCTAAGTTGGCAACTCATAATAATATCACAGGAATAAAAATATATCGGTCACACACACTTATTAGGTAAAAAGGGAATCACACACAAGCGCGCAAATATTCGTACACTGTACAGCTACAAACGGAAGAATAAAAAAAATGTTTTATTCTTCCGTGGCTATAAACTATGAAATTAAATAAATCAAAAGAGACAGCAGATTGTAATTGATGATTTTTTAAGCTTTTTTTCAGTTTCACCTGTCCCGTTGTCTGTATGTCTGTCTTGATATCTTGATATCTTGTCGTCATATCTTGCAAGTTAAATTTGACCACCTTCCAGTAGTCAGATTGACTTGAAATTTGGAATAAGTAGGTACTTATGTAAATCGTGTGACAAAACAATAATCTAGTAGTGACATCCTGGTAGTCCAGCCAGGATCGTCTCCGCAGGACGGAACTCTTCAATTTAATAGCATCGACTTGAATCGAATCGAATCGAATTTGGTATGCAAATGTAGTTTGTGTGAAAGTACAGCCAACAAAAAGTACAGTCAGCAAAAAAAGCTTGTATTAAAAATGTCATTTTTATGGTTAGGTTATTTTATTACAAGCTTTTGTTTAACTTGCCCTGTTTATTTATTTATTTGTTTATTTGGGTCAAATCTTGGAAGCTAAATTTGACCCACTTCCAGTGGTCCGATTGACTTGAAATTTGGCACACTTATGTAAATTTGGTGACAATACAATAGTCTAGTAGTGAAATCTTGGTATACCGGCCAGGATTGTCAGCGCAGAACAGAACTCCTCAACGGTAAAAGGCATCGACTTGAAATTTGGTACGAAAATGTAGCTTGGATGACAATGCAAGTACAGTCAACAAAAAGTACAGTTAAAAAAGTCTTGTATTAAAAATGTAATTTTTAACAAAAACTTATAATAATTAAGATTGTCAGATAAAAGTGTAAAGATATCTTTGACCTCGACTGTACAAATAGCCAGACTGCATCAATAATGTCTAAGATGCCTTAAATCATTACACATTAGATGATATGGATAACAACCGTAATGAACGATATTTACTTACACTGTAGCCAGTCACTACAACAGCCATAACGCCATGCCCATAAGTAATGAGATAAATAAAACGTACGATCACATATATTATTTTATTTATTCAATAGACATTTATTTTTAATCATATACTATAAAGTAGAATTTCCAAATTTTAATTTTTGGTATCTAGGTATCCAACACTTTACTGATTGAGTATCCACATAGGTTCGATTACACTGTTTAAACCTAACCTAATGTATAAACGCCGGTACATCTGTCCCAAACATTTAGGTACACAGTAAAATATCACCTACAAAATTGAACAAGTTGATAAGTAGATATAGTATAGATTTATCAAAGTCTTACTATTAAAAGTACTGTTGTTATAAATACCGGCAGTGATGAATCAAGCCTTGGTCGCAAGAAAGGTGGTTGATCATTCAAGCGTTTTAACCGCCGTAATGCATTGACTGAAGATATCGTTAGCCAGTAATTCGATGCACATCTGTACCTACATCGGATTGAGAGTGATGAAATGATGAAACGTTTGGGTTTGAAACAGAGTTTCCGTTCTTTGTGACACTCATTTTGTCAGTCTTCCCAAAAAACAATGGCGACGGTCGATGAAACACCCAAATAATCTTGCAAGCGTTGCTCGCTCCCCGACGCTGGCATAGGTCTAAGCTTCCGGAAATCAACACGACGACCTTGCAGTTCTAGTTTCTTAGCATTAGTAATAAATTACGAACTTTACTTTTAACATTAAATTATAATAAAAACCATTCAAAAACTAACTAGATACACACCACGCTTCCTTGATGCACACACACTCCCTCTTACCGCGATTAGGTTTTATTTAAGTTACGAGTTAATTTACAATGTTAATAAACGTGTTATAAATAAATAAATTATTAGCTATTTTATACAAAATCCGTAACATCGAAATAATATCACGTATAAACGACGCATTCGTATCAACACCATCTATTATCGTATGTAAAAATCAGTTAAGCCTATAAAAATAGATTGCACACAAAGACCATTCCGAAAATATTAGCCGTGACCATTTTTCGTGCAACGTAAACAGTGCTCCTGCCTGCTGTTCTGATAAAACGCCAGAGAGTCAATATAAATGTATAAAAGGTACTCGGTGTTCAACGCCAGGCGTAATGTGAATAAAGATTAGTGATGTTTAATAAACCTGACTTAGTCTTAGTAGAATCCATATTTTTTCAAAGTTGATTTTCCATTCGTCAACATTAGGGCGATATAAGATCGTTAATTAATCTTGTTTTAGATGACGATAAAGATCTTCGATAACACTATGATGAATAACAATTTTTGTTATGGCCCCATGCAATAAAAAATTGTCTTTGACTCATATAATTTATGTAAGTATAGCTACCCAAAAGATGATCAGTATCAAGCAGTTAACTGCGGCTGGAAAAGTACATTACAATCTGTATGTACTTCTAAATTAAGTACATTATAATTAGATACTTCCCTCTAATCAACTACCGACTTACGATTATAAATATTCCGAAATTTTAATATTAAACTTCCGATATAACTCTACTTGCTTATTTAAATAGTAATCTATTGTGTCGGCTAATAAATCTTCTGAAACTTTAATATAGCAATTAATTTAATGTTAAGTTTCTAAAATGTGTTAACTTTTAAAATGCGGTTAGTCCATCAAAGGAATATATTCCAAATCATAAAATATCTCATAAATAAATTTACTCTCAGCGTTGGTAGCCCTCTCAAATACATACAAACGAAGAGAAATGTAAAATATTGTCAAATTTTAATTGAGCCTTAACCCTAAAACCATGGCACACAAATTATTCCTAACAAAGGAGGGAACTCTTCACAACTGGGATTATGACTATTATCTTGTATCGATCAATCAATTTCACTTGATTTGTAAGAAAGCATTCTTACTAAAATTTAAAAACCGCAAGATATGAATCAGAATTGTGAGCAAATTGTGTTTACGTACATACCTACACAAGAAAACCATTGTAGGCAATGAAAATTGTAAAAATGTTTGGTCACGTTAGTCTCCACAGTCAGTCTTCGAAGAAACCTAATTTATTATGAAACTGTAACGTATATGGAATGTGACAAAACAAGGTATAAAACAAAACAAGTGATAAAGCAACAACTGATAAACAAAGCCTCGATCTACTTCCTGCTGACTATTCACTCCGGGATAGCAATCGGTATAATTCTACTGTAAACATAATTTCACAGCTTCGCAAAATTCGTTACACGTTTCTAGAATTAAGACATTTAATTAGCGAGATGATTTTGACCAATTTATTTGGATCTAACTACGAAATTGCTGCCCCGGATAAGGACGAAATCAGTAGTTTCCCAGTATAGTCCAGGATGTTGTCAACGATTGGATTCTCACATGTACATTCCTTATTCTGTTATGAGGGTTCTCTGGTTTTATTCTCTGTAAGTAGCACCTGCTAATGAGTATTAAAATGTGGCTTTGTACGGAACCCTCAAATCGCGAGACCCTTTCGCTCAGGAATTTCGGCCAGAGGCGCTCACTCCAGGCGCGCTTTGTAGCTGGTCTTCCAGATCTCAGCCAGGGTGACAGCCGAATGGAAGCGATGGAAGATGCAAAGCGGGAGAGTGAAACGCTGGACCAATGACCAGGCGACGTAACCGTAAAAGTCCAATTGCACCTGAAAAAGACAGATAATGGAATTAAAGCAGATTTTATTTATTAGCAGCAGTAAATAAGTTCAAGGAAATCTTAGATTGTTTACAGACGATTTTTTTTTCTAGTGCGCCGGACAGGTCTCTAACCTGCACCTCCTGGGTAGGTACCTATATGCCAAAACGTGGAAGTTGGTAAGATCAATTACTTATCTATACCAAAATCGTTATTTCGTAGTAGCAAAATTTGTATTCGCTTTTTTCCCCAAATGTTTTTTTTATTGAAGCTTATTTTTACAATCGCGTGTTTTTCCAATTTTAATTGACAGAAACATGGTAGGTTTAGGTTATGTTAAATTTGGTTGGGCCCGAGGGGCCAAAAATACACAAAAGAAGGAGCTCTGCATAAGCGTAGCTCCGCCGACACCGTTGCAGTATCAATTAAAATTGGTAAAAAAAGTGATTGTGAAAATTGGCCTCAGGAAAAAACCATAGGTAAGTTAATTAAGGGGAAAAAAGCGTATGGAAACTACGCTACAGGTAATAAATAACGATTTTGTGAATATATGATGTAAAGGCCTTTCCTACCGTCGAAAAAAATAGAGCGAACGAGACAAACATTAATAATCTTACAGGATTAGCCAGCACTTTCTGTGCCTCGAAGGTGTAGATGAGCCACATGGTGACGTTGCAGATAAGCAGGAAAGTGACAGCCTGACGTGCTGGCTTGCTCCTTTCCTGTTCAGGGAGGTGCACGCGACGACGGGAGACGTCTGCAATGAACAGCAGCTGCAAGACCACCTGGAAAGAGTAGGTAGTTTTATGTAATTAGTCTTTACACTTAGCTGTGTGATTAGATCAAAGGCATTGGATTTTTCATGCCTGTCTTGGCTACACATATTATGGGAAGCAATTATTATAATGTAAAGCCGAGTTTAGACTTGCAAGAAAAATCGTGCAAGTTGTAAAGCTAACGAGTTTGTAGTGGTCAATCGAGCGCCGCAATGTAATGCAACTTGCACGATTTTTCTTGCAAGTCTAAACTTGGCTAAAGATTCCAAGTCACTTACTAATTAATTTACGCAAAAGATAGAGATTAAAAAAAAGAAAATTTCTGACTGACGGTCTTATTGAAGCCCAGTTTCATCCAATCAGATCTAAAAAGCAGTGCCGTGTAGTGTATAAATGGTAGTCACTATGGGTTTAGGTAAACCTAGGATATTCTACTGCTAAACATGGAATTACAGTAAAAAAAATACTGAGATTTTTTTCATAAGCGAAAAGCTCTTAAGTTTCTGTAAAGGAGACATAACTCACATAGCTTATCCTTTTTCATACTAAAATAGTTATAAAGGTGATTTGTGTTAAGAAATTATTTTTAATAGCAATTAGTTATAGCCTAGGTTTTTTAATCATCAAAATAAGATCTCACCTGAAGAACGCTCAAGCATCCGGTAATCATGACGAGCAGGTTAGGCTCATGAGTGAAGGCGCCCATTCCACCAGCGATCACGCTGAACACAGCATACACGAAGAGACCGAAGGCCGACACACGCAACAAGATGTCGTTCAGGTCTGATTGTTCTTCTGAGCGGAACTTCAACGATTGCACCCTGCGGAGAGGCTCGGTACAGGAGGGGGGGCTATTGCTCCATCTCATTACACGACCACTGGTCGATAAGAAACAAAAGACAAACCAAAAATGGTAAATGAAAATTAAATTGAAGGGGCAATGACAACACGGTCGTGTGGTGAAGGCAGGTAAAGAGGTATGATATTTAATTTTACAAGGGAGCGATAAGGAAAATGGAGTGCGGCAAAAAGGTTGGGAAGCGGAAAAAATAACACATAAGATAAATAAGTAACTGAATATTAAACTGAATATGTAAAATCTAAAGTGATAAAAACTATTATTGGAAAGGAAGTTCAAAAACAATATCAGTAAAAACAAATACAAAATTCTAAATAGGTAATTAGAAGACTACGAGGAATATGTCATCTCAAAGTATTATGAAATTCAAAATAATATTAATTAACACTATAACTTACCGTATAAATCCAATCAAAATCGCCAGTATAGACAAAACCATCAGAGTGCAATGAGACACATCAGCCAAATAGATCGAGAGGCGCTTAAGCTCTTGGTGTCTTATGAGGACGAAGAAGAGAATCAAGCAGATTAGCGAAGCGACCAATAGCAGCAGTCCACAGAAGAGCCCCTTGGAAGCGCCGGCGCAGTCGACACGGTTCCCGCGCTGAGCCGCCGCCAGTGCTGCCGCCCTGCGGGAGAGAACAGCCTCCAGACGTCTTTCCAGATCTTCGTCGTTGGCCACGCTGCAACCAAACGCATATGATCACGTCAGTCATAGTATAAAAATTCGGCTGCCGGTTTTACATTAGTGATCAAATGTTACATGATTAGTTACTATTTACTAAGGTGTGAATTAAGTCAAGCATGTGAACATATTAGGGCGTGTGACTATTATTATCTAAGGTAAAGACACCTATTTCCGTGGCAATCAAAATCAGCACTCAATTCCGTGATTCCGTTAAAAATAGGGAATAAAATATATCGGGTGTACGTAAAAAAATTTGCAGTGGCAGCTTATTCTGGGGTATACTCCGGTGATAGTTATGTTGTGATACTGTAGTTACTATACATTCCAAGTTGATTTGAGGTATTTATATCATACTATATACTTGCCACGAAAATTGGTGCCGTTATCTTATTAGAGTTTTAGTTCAGTGTCTTTGTATGATTATTTATAAATAAAAGCTAAGGTGTGTGATGTAAAACCGGGAGCTGAAGAGATGCAAAAACTACTTTTATTTAAACAAAATGTAATTGCTGACGTTACATTATCAATTCACTAAACGTTAGGTTGCGTTTCGGTTACATCATGCTTCTATAGGTATTATATTAAACAGTAGTTACCTAGGGTAGCGACCGATGTGCTTCCACATGACATAGATGACGGCGGCTCCAATAAGAGAATACTCGATGATGAAAGGGTAGAGATAAGGAGCGGAGTCTGTGACGATGGTGCCCATAATTGGGTTCCGACCACAAACGGTTGAGTTATCAATATTGGCGATCAGCGCAGCTGGACTCAGGTTGTCGAATGACTCGAATATCTCCGACGCGTTGTTACCTGAAACGAGATTTATTGCAATTGGTAACGAGATAAAATACTCTGCAATTAAATATTGACGTCTATAATTAATATCAAATACCTACGTTTCTAAGATGATTTATTTACAATTACAAACTAAACGTAAATTAATTTAGAACGCTTAACGAAAAAAGAGTACTTTGCCATCGAAGCAAAAAAAAGGGAGGTATTAGGAATTATTTTTTGAAAATAAATTTCTTTGCGGTTCATAAAGTTAACAACAATCATGCACAAAACCAAATTAAAAACATACAGTCTATTTAAGATGAGAGGTACCTAATGGTAGACAACCTACTTATTTAAAAAGATGACTGTACAACAAGAGAAACGAAAAATCACCTACTTCAGGCAATTGCAAATAAAAAGTGCATGGGCGACGAACTGAAACGTGTAGATTGAAAACGATACTCTGACAAACCTGACGAATGAGGTGGTTCGTCTACGCGGTAGGTTTCGACACTATTACCCCACTCATCCCTGTTAGTAACGTACGATCCGGAGGTCGAGGTAGGCACCATTGTGCTAACGATCGGTTTCAAAGTTGATGAGTAAAGCCATTGGAATACTTCCAGCATGGCGGTCTGAGTCTGTGTCACTTTGTCCTCCGGTCGTGGTGCAAGAGTGGATGTAGTAGTGAAAGGATTGTCGTTGGGCCAAGCATCTTGGTCCCGACCATAACCCATTCCATTATCATACCCGTATGTACCCTTAATGGTCTCGATAAGTTTCGATTTGGGAAGGTTACTGCCCATATTGAAATACGGTGAAGGAGTGGTCGCTGAAAAATTTGTTTAAAACGAATTTTATTGACACGTAACATGCAAAATTTTAGTATGAATATACGTGGGACAACATTAGTAACAATAACGATTAGGTTTAACGTGACACACTTACTTGTGGTAGTAGGTGCCAGTGTGGAAGTGCTGGTAACGATATTTAATACTTGTTCACCAGCAGATTTGACTGTGGTCGATGCTGTTGAAGCAATGGCAGACGCAGCCGTTGTGGCCGCTCCGAATACCTTCCCAGAATGCCTCAGAGTGTGCTTACGGATGACTTCTGAAATAATCAAAAGAACCCATTATGTTGTTGAAGGACTTTCTACATTTCTTTTTTTTTTAATTACAAAATTATTTTTCCAACAAAGTCTTACTTCCGAGTACGGTCTCACCGGGCACTCCCAGAGGATACTTCACGTGGTAGTCAGTAATTTCTTTCAGAGATTCTAAAACTAATGTTCGAATCCACACACAAATATTAGTTGCCACGACGTGCATCAAGCCGAATCTGGCTATTACTTTGAACCTGTGTATATTCAACTGGAACAAAAGAGAAAACATTAAATATTAAGATATAAGAAAAAACGGACGTCAAGTGCTAACTTCACAAACGCAGGGTTTCACCCGTACCAATGCAGAACAAAAAACATGTTTCTTGTATGCATTGATCACGGGAATATATTATTTGAAATTATCAAGTGTTCACTTTATTACGCTTCAAAAAGTAGGTACCTACAGTTTTGTGACAGGTAGATAGCAGCACCTAAGTAATCGGATCCCGCTAGAGGGCGCAGTAATCCACAATTGCGAACTACTTACTCGTGAGTTCATGAAGATAAAGTACATCTGCATGAAGGTGAACACCATTTGCAGAACAGGGTTGACGCCCTTCAAAATTAAATAGCATGGAGAATCCAGAGGCAGTTCGAAGAAGGTTCCAAACTCCAGGCCATTGTAGATCATGGTGCCCAAGCCAAAGGCTATAATAAAAAGTTATTATTTATTAGAGTTCTTCGTTTAATTTCCACATAACATTGATTTGTACTATTTTTATACAGTGTAATATTCTTACCGATAGCTCCAATGCGTAAGAAGAAGCTGCCATGGCTGTGATCATTCTGCGAAGTTTTACGCCTACGTAGTGGTCTAGCCACGGGACCAGCTTCCATCTCCACAATGTCTTGTTGCTGTCAAAAGAAAAAAAGTTGATAAATAAAGAATAAAAAGTGCATGTATCAAATATTACCTTTGTCCTTGAAATCGAGCACAAAGTATCACAATCAATTAATATATTTAGAAGAGTGAACGCTGTACATTTCGTGATATATCAACATAAGTTTGTATTAGTATATTCAACCCGTGTTCGTGCGTACTGTTAATCTTCTTAACATTCGTGTAACGCTTCTAAATACTTTGATCACGGATTGGGAAGTAGTCATCAATCAGCTCAATCAGGCGTTGTTCAACAAAGCAAAAACCATACAGCGAATAACAGTCTTATTGAGAGTTTTTTTTTTCAACTCTGAATGATTAAGTCAACTTGACGTGCCTGGATTTTTTCGTCATTGGAAAAACCATCCAAGCTGCGCTATGAATGTTCTTACCCGCTGAGAAATGATAGTCAAGAGAAAATATTATAAGTCATCATCCGAGATTTTATCAATAAGGCCATTATATTTTTACACAAAAACACAGAAGCACTACTGCCAACCAATGTCTACGACAGCACATCCAAAGCACTCCGCAATGATATGATACAGTGTCAAGCGGGATGCGAATGATCCTCACCTGTTCAGACGCATACAATTGCGCCATTTGGATCTGTAATTGTTGTTGACGAACTTTATCGCGCATCTTACGGGGATACACCTCCTGCCCAAATGATATGGAAAAAACAAAAAAAAGTAGCCGGCGTAAACATAAAAGGGTCATGCCTTTACCTCCCCGACGAAGCGGTCAAAGTAATGTTGTGGTTAAAAAAATTGCCAAAAATCAAATGAATGGTGACAACTGAATTAAAGACGAACATTTACTGTGTTAATAAAAACAAGACACATGAAGCGATAACAGTGTGTGACAAATTATTACTAACAAAATGGATGTGCTGTTGGATAACTTATAAGGTTCACTCACCTGGAATTGGCTTTGCTTCTTAGCTTCTTTGGCGGGTTTCTCTTTTGCAGCATCTTTTTCCTTGTCCTTGGATTTTCCGTCCTTTTTGCCATCTTTCTTGCCGTCTTTGCCATCTTTGCCGTCTTTGCCTTCTTTTGCATCTTTATCTTTGGTTTTCTTTTCCTTTTCCTTTTTCGGTTTCTTTTCCTTTGGAGGGGGCTTAGGTTTTGGGGGACTACCGCTACAGCAGGCGCTTTCTAATAACAGAATTAAAAAAGTTCATTATTTTATCACAAACATTATGTATCATTATCTAAACTTACACTTTGCAGTGTTTTTGTGTAATATAATTATTTTCATGATATTTTTTTACTAACCTTGGAGTAAAAAGCAGAATACGTATAACAAAAACAGTATGCTCATGCCATAGAGGTAGGTGAAGAAGCCTTCATAGTAGTAGAGGGGCAAGTTGTGCGTGATGACATCACTGATGACATAAGCGATGCATACCACTACCAAAAGCTTCGCGTAGATGAAACTCGAGATGATGAACAGGGAGGTTCTGTAACAGAAACAAAGAACTCTTATGAAATGGCGCACATGTGTGTTCCTAGAAACTCATTTACTCGAACAATGTCCGATTGCATTGTTCATTGAAAAATGATGAGCTCGTGTAAGAAGAAGTGGTTTTCTTGGTATGAAATATTTTTAGAGACTAAGTTTTGATTATATTGGACAAAGAGAACTTATTTCTAGCACCTCAAAATTATTACTTACTTGCAAAAAGAAGCAACAGTTTTGGTGGAAATAAAATAAATTAATGTAGGTAAGACTAAAAATAATACCTTTTTTATTTCTAGTTTACATTCATGCACTTCGTTACATTTGATCGTAAATTATGATCAAATATGACACCAAAATCACACTTTATTCCGTTTAGATATTGAAAATCCTTTATTGCAATAACAAACAAGATTGCCACCCAATTTAATCCAGATTAACTTTAAAACACGAAAAATGTGAATAACAATTTGTTGATAATATCTCATGACTTTTATTTATTTTTCTAAAATAAGCACTGTGAGCACGTACATTTCATAAAATTAACACTAAATCAGGGCAGTGCAAGTAAGTACATACTTGTTTAATTCACTTTTTTTTTCACTTAACGTTACAAAAGAAATACACCTTTTTCAACTTAATTTTTTCCTTTGAAAAAAAAAATACAAAATTAAATATTTCAAATTTACTACGAAAAACCCCAACCCATCACCTACTTTTTCGACGGCTTCGGCTGCACGCACTTAAGCTCCATTTCCTTGTTCGCTGTATTGTGCTTCTCAGCGATGGCGATGTCGCTCCCTTGTTGCCGATGCTGCCCCACCGGCAATGTCGCCATGTTGTCCACGGAGTCCAACTCCACCGTAGCCACCTTCACCTCCGCCTCCATCGGCTGATGCTTATCTTTCCCCATCACTGACACTCCACTTTAAAAACCCATTCCAGGACCAGGGTTAAGGATACAAGGGCAGGGACTGGCTTATCAAAGCTCCGGAAGCTAAGGTGCGGTGCTTCGCCAAGCTATGAGTAGAGTTGCGCAGATTCGGATGCTGCGCGACGTACTAGGGGTGCCACCGACCCTCCAAAATGGCCCCTCTCAAATTGCACTCGGAATGGCGAGAGGGTCGTAATGTAATGTGGGGGAGAAATGCATGTTTTATACAACTAATGCGTTATTGTCCGAGTTTTTATAACTTACTTGAGGCGTCAACGATTTCATTAAGTATTCTCGTAAGATACCAACTAAAACATACCTTAATCTTAGTCAATATTTCCTATTTTTTTTAAGAATTATATCTGCGAGTATCATAATGTCATCGATATGTCCGTAAAATCCGCCAGATCACAAAATTCCTAGGCATATCGTGTAATGGCGCCATTTCATGATATGCCTAAAAGTTGGCCAGGCATATCACGATCTGCCTGAGAAACAATACGGTAGATCGATTAGTAGAGCAACGCATTCGTTGATATTCCTAGCTATATACTGGGCACATCGAGCCGAGAAAGAGAAAAAATTCGGTATGACGAGCGAAACGAGGAGTATGGTTAGTATGAATTGTGACCACAACGTACGAGTCGAGCGAGTGAAGCGAGCGTGCCGTGGCAGCGGCCGACGAAGTGCCATAACCGATATGACGGTGTTTCATGATATGCCTAGGAATTTCATGATCTGCCTAAACATCACTAGGCAAATCGTTAAACGGTGCGTTTTGAACGATGTGGTGGATATCACTTAGCCAATTCATGAAATGGCGCCATTCACGATATGCCTAGAAATTTCGTGATCTGGCGAATTTTACGATCGGCCGTCGACAGATATAAAGAGAAATTCGATCAAGAAAATTGACATTTGCTTAGGTCAGAAATGAGGAGGTTAATCATTCATAACAAAATCACATTAGTTTCTCGATATAATCTTCTTATTTCAGGTGTTTTATGTACCTACAATAAAGAGTTACACATACTCATTCAATAGGTAAGTAGCAGCATAAGAATCTTTCCATCTCAATAAACATGAAATCGTTCTCCAAAATAAAAGCACAGTCGACAACCCTAATCTGGCGACAGGCGGTCGATAGAGACGCTGTCCGGGAGCTTTGGGAGGCTGCGCGAGCGACCCACTGACCCGGCTTCCCCCTCCCTCCTAAAACGCCCCTATCAAAATACTACGCACTATGCAATTGCACCCTTCTACCCAACTCTATGCACTTAGGGTATTTAGACTCGTAAAGGTAAAAGTTAAGTACCGATGGGTGATAAAAGTAATACGCATGCGCGGGCCCGATTGAATAGTGACCGATTTACAACTGTTCGGAGGTCAACGATCCCTACGAGTACAAGCAGTTGTATGCCAACTTCGTTGAACCTGAGGTCACAAAAGTTGACCTATAATGCCGTTGAAATTAAACAGGGATTTTTATTAACTATTCGGCTGATTGTTGCCGTTTTAGGATTATCTTGTTTTATCGGAATAAAAAAACAACAATCATAATTTTTCCCCCAAAGTGGCCTAAGTTGGCCAAAATTTCCTAATCTGTCGCACTTACCGTTGAGATAGCAAAGTCTAGGTAGATAATATTTCTTCTTTACATAATTATGTGTGTGTATACTTGTGTAAAATAAAATCACATTCCGCCTTCTGTCCTTCTGCATATGTAGGTATGTATGGACGCAAAGATTTTTAATGCGTTATTTATTAACAGATAGATTAAAATAATAAATTAAAAAAAGGCGAGAAGTTTTTCAAGGCTGCATTGGGTCGTTAGTTTTTATATTAAAATTCAATCAAATAAAATAAGTTTACAATATTTATAATTCACAAAAAAAAAATATTTCAACTGTTAACAGATTAGTTCCAATTCTGCCCTGTTGAGGCTATGGGCGTTATCTAAACAAAATTCTTTACAGTGTTTATGTCAACTAATACAGAATGTCATAAGCTACACGATGACATAAATAACCCGTGTTTTTTTTTTCAGATACCAGAGATTGCTTTAAAAGGGCAGATTTTTTATATTAATGCCTAACCAAGATTCAGTTGCTGCAAACATCTCAGTCTCAGACACATTTACAGCATCATTAGGGAATCATTCATTATTCTTAATTAGGCTGGTATGAAAGTCGCTTAGTCACCGACATTGACCGTAATGAATAAAGCTGTTCTGTGTTATCCCCGGAGAGCAAAAATGTGATATATAGGTCAGGGCTATAGAATTAACGTGGTCTATTTTTATGCCGTTAAATTTAGGGATTGGTTTTGACACGTATTTTACGCTTGTATAGCCTAACCTCCTCCTTTTTTTGAAGTCAGTTAAAAATACTCGTGATTGCATTACCTACCTACTGCTATTTGCAAAAAAAGTTAAAAAAAGTTGTAAGGGCAACTCTAAGACGTCTCTGTCTGTTTTAGCGCGCTGTCTAGGCGCTGTCAGTGTAACATACGGTCGACTGTGTGACACGCAAGCCGCGTAAAAAGTAGAGGGGTGTGAGCGGGTTGCGGGGTACAAACGCTCTGTTTTCGATTAATTGTTTAGCGATGTGTCACCTTAATAAAAATACTACACTTATCATAGAAGCAGTCCTGTGTTGATTTTTTTAGAATAAGGTGCTTGTGGTGAATTTTAAAGATTAGGGAACCATTGATCTCCGTGTACCACATACCATCGAATCACAAATTCTAATTCGACCTAATTCTCCTGCGGCACAAAAAGTAGTGGTATCATAAAGGTGCCTATTGTGGCATCGATTACGTGAATGATAACAGTCAAATAAGTTTTACTAGAAACATTAAGTACCTACCTATAAGTCAATTCATTTTTTTTTAATATCATGGAACATTTGACACCAATTGACCTTGTCCCAAACTAAGCAAAGCTTATACTATGGATACTAGGCAACGGATAAACATACTTATATAGATAAAGACATACTTAAATAGATTATTAAACATCCAAGACCCGAGAACAAACATTCGTGTTAGTCACACAAATTATCTGCCCCGGCCGGGAATCGAACCCGGAACCTCAAGCTTCGTAGTCAGGTTCTCCAACCACTTGGCCATCCGGTCGTAATTGTTAATATTGGTAGATATGTGCTTGCCCATTTAGCAGCCAGTAGCTCGACATACACTTCCCATGAACTTACAGTAAAAGTTGCATAGTAACAGTTCACAGTTCAAGATTTCAGTTTGAATTTCTTAGAAGCATAATACATACGCTGTAGGACTAGGACAAGAAGATATTTCGAAACATAATCATATTATTATAAGTGCTTACAAAGTCCTCATAAAACTCGTAAGTAATGATGGGACCATTCCATGAAGTAGGTATTCCTATTTATGCTAAACGAATTTGCAACTAAGCATGCATCATCATTACTTACAATAGTTACAATAGGTTTAGGTATTGAGACACAAACCAAGTAATTAGTACACCGCGACGAGACCTAGGCACGCTAGAATCAACACATGCATTCTAAACAGGTCATTACGCAAGATCCTGTTTAACGACTGTCGTCATCTCTTAACTTAGTTCTGAGGTAAGTAATAGGGACAAGGAAGTAACATATCCTTCGATTTATTAGCGTAAATAAAGGATCAAGATGATGTATTAGGGCAAGAACAATGTAAAATATATCCAAACACCAAACTAACAATCAAATTCTCTGCCTACTTGTTTTAGAGCACTAAACTATTCCAACAGGTACCTTTAACGTAATGACTAATGAAAAAACCGGCCAAGAGCGTGTCGGACACGCCCAAAATAGGGTTCCGTAGCCATTACGAAACAATTAAGTAATATTTTCTAAGGATTTCGTATTTTATACGGAATCTTCCAAGTTTAGGTATATTTTATACCTTAGGCTGCTATTTACTCATAAACTACTAATAATTCTCAAGCAAACTTAGCCTTTATAGTTTTCCTTGAAAGTTTGATATACTTACTACCATCTTGCCACTCACCGGTTTAGATTTAGAGGGGGGGCTCGATTTTAAAGAAAATTTGCACTTTAAAGTTGAATATTTTGCAAACAAATCACTGAATCAAAAAAATCGTTTTCGCAACCTTCTAATGGTTTTAAAAGACCTATCCAACGATATTGGATGACAAAAAAAAAATACCCCACTTTACGTCTATGGGAGGTACCATTAAAAATTTTTTTTTGAATTTTTAATTGTAAAATTTTGTCGGCATAGTTTACTTATATATCCGTGCAAAATTACAGCTTTCTAGCATTGATAGTCCCTGAGCAAAGCCGCGGACGGACAGACAGACAGACACACAGACAGACATGGCTAAACTATAAGGGTTCCGTTTTTGCCGTACGTAGATATAGTTAGTGTTTAGTATTGTAACTAAGGGACCCCATACATCCCTGTATTTTTATTATTATTTTTTTTGTATTTTTTTTCTTTATTGTAATTATGATTATTTGTAATTATATTATTATGAAAAAATACTTTCTGCCAAGTTTCTTGCGGCGCATTCTTCTTGCAATGATGGTCTTTCCGAAAGCGCTGGTAGTTTAAAAAAAATGACGTGTAAAAGGGCCCATTGCGGCCTATTTACTGAATTTGAATTTGAATTTGAATTTGAATTTGCCATTTTGGCTCCGGAACCCTAAAAAACATCAGTTAATCATTTCTAGAAACTACTGTGACTGAAGCAAAAAAAATATCAAAAACAAACGCGTATAGATTTTGATATAAAATAACAAATGTGCCGCTTTGTTAAAATAAAATATATTAATTATCTGGACGATTTTGTTTCTGCGTGAACAGCTATTTAAGCAGTCTGCTGAGTCTGCAGAGATAAATGATAATACGTATGAGGGAGGCCTATATCCAACAGTGGACATCCTATGGCTTATGTGAGATGATGATGACGTATTTTAGTGGCGTGACTCCAATGTTTGGCACAATTAACAACAAGAGAGCAATGAATCGTAAATACAAATTTTCACAGCGAGTAACAATAACCATGGATTGAAGAGCTGTTGCGGATTTGTTTAAGTTATTTTTAATGACTATAAAAACTTGACCTTCTGAAACCACAAGGATAAATTCAAACAAAACACAAACTGACGCCAACAACCTTCCGTTGAAAAAGGTTTAGTTAAAACGCGTGCGCCTCAACCGCAAAAAGACAAAATACTTAAGTAAGTGAATATCCTAATTGTAATTATTAAAAACGAAAAAGTGAGTATGTATGTTCGTTATGTTAGTACTACTACTGATCGTGATAAAATTTATTTCCATAACAATTATTATATTATAAATTTGTCACAGAAAAGAGGTGATTGTATTTATAAATAAGAGAACAAATATTATGATAAAATTTGGTATGGAGATAGTTTGAAATATTAGCAGAGCGTAGGTTACTTTTTTATCCTACACAATTTAGTAAGTAATGTCCGAATCAGCGAATTTTTGCAGTCAGAGCCGCGGGTATAATATAAATCAAGTCTCATTCGTATTAATCCTACCTATATTATAATGCGATCACGTTTGTATGTAAAGACCAGTTAAATACAATCAGAAGCTTTGTTACCTATTATTTAGGGATATTTTTTAAAAGCCTTTTTTCTTTAAAGCAGTGTAAACGTAAAACTAATTAAAGGTCTATATTATTTCCTATATTATTGTACTATGAGCGGTAAAATACACAAACGGAGCATATTCGCCTATGTGGGCCCTTTGAGTGACAAGCGGAACCCTATTCTGCCATCATGTTTGCTGTCTTTGTACAACAGAAGCAGGTTAGTACATACATATATTACTTACACACTTAGTAGGTTTATTTGTATCTTTGGAATTTTTCATATTTTAATTTGTATGATGTATTATTATATTAAAACCTTTTGTTTTTTTTCATCGCACCCTAGTCTCCCCTATTCAATTAAGACGTTTGACGCGTGGTATCAATTTCAATTGAGAGTTAAACTGGTGAATGACATAACTGATCGGCCTTGGTGCACACAATGCACACTTACATAACGTTATAGTCGTCTGGGCAAGGCCGTAAATGGATGTCCTACGCAGCCAGCTGTTCGATTTATGATCCCCTTTGTTTGGAACCTAATTGCGAATCTGTCTGGACCGCAACTATAAAAGTAAGCGGTCTGAAAAATAAGCAATTAACTGCTCTATGATGTTGTCTGAGTTATTTCAAATTTCAAACACTGATTTTGAAAATAATTGACAACTTTTTTTAATGTATAGGTAGAGTCATTCACGATGACGCGTTCCGTGGGTTCTTATTATATTCGTGTTCTCATTAATGTCTAATTTTGACAAAATCACGCGTCTTCGTGGATGGCGCTAGGTATCGTTGGGATATTTGGATTTAGATATATTCGAAAAAACGTAGCAAATTCCAATATTTCACTTTAAAAAATGTTTGGTTCTAAAATAACAATCATTTGGACTTTTTTGAAGTCAAAACCGTATGCAAAAGTAAAAAAAAATCTAAAAATATTCCAAATCTAGCTTCGCCTATACAATTCGCTCAACAAACTCGTATGTGGCGCATAAAAAGCATCAAAAAAAGTAAACTCAGCGATTGAATATTTTTTTTTGCCCAATTTTCTATGTAGAAAAACAAGATTACTATCATTCATGAAAATTTTGTACTTAGTTTTTTCGAAATATTTTTGAAACTATAGAAAATTTTGATAAATCGTATTTCCCGACTCCTAATTCGCTAGAATTTCTGATGAATAATATAAAAAAAATTGGCAAAATATCGAATGCCTCGTAGGAGGAGTACCAGTTTATCATCTGTGTTGTTTAGTGAGATAGGTAATAGGATAGGAAATGCTAGATATCACGCCGGCTGCATCATAATCATCCTTCATTAAAGCACTGTCCGCATCCCTCAACGGATGAACGCCTTTCACTACGCTGCAGTATGTTACCTGGTTCTCATTTACTGCCGACTTTATTACATCGCTTGTAAATCCAGTATACGATGGTCAGCTTCCATCACACGTGGCCGTTTGGTCACGTATGTATGCGTAACCATTTAATCGATTGTCCATCCATGCGACAGGAAAGTGCTTTGATTAAAGCTTCCTCCCCCTTTATTTATTTTTAAACTGTCCGTAGCTTTTTGTCAAGGATCCTTTCTGTCCTTTATAAATATCGAATTAAGCAGTCGTTTATTATATGTTTTGGTTTTGTTGATAGATTCTGATTGGCTCTGAAAAGGATCAGTGTTTACGTAAGAAATATTTCATTATTGTTTAACGTTTTGGATAATGGGATTTATTGCGGGTTGGCGCATTAATAATTCAATGATGGACGTTAAGAATCATTTCTTATGCATTGGTGTTGGGCCCTTGGTGCAAAGCCGACTCGCTGTAGCTAACATTATTCTTGGATTCAGTAGAATATTTATAAAAGATTAATATCTACTTTTGTGCTGATTCATGAACTAACCTGTGAAGATTCATTTGTCTTGATGAAAAATCCCCAAGGCAAATAAGGATTTTTTACCCTCTTCTCTTATTGAAGAGATAGGTATCTGATAGGTACTGTACTTATTTGCCAGCTAACATAGCACTGATCACACTGATATAACAATAGGTATGACCAGAAGATATAACTGTTGGTAGATTCGATACTTTACAGTACACAAACTAATTTCTCACAAATGATTTTTAATGCCTAATTATATCGGTCTAAATGCAAAATAAATAAATTTTGTGGCTTCACACTTATTTGAACAAGGCCACTAAAGCCTTCGACTTAGTACGTGTTTGTTTCTAATTTATAGGTGGTAAAGGTAATTAAATTTCAAGTAAAACAAATTTTCATTTTATATTCATTTTCGCTTCAAATTTCAGTTTAATGTAAAGTTAGAAAAAAGTCGGTAAGAGACGTCTAATATTGTGCTGTATAATATTGAAACAGTTCGTAGTGTGGTTCTTAATAAAAATACGTAAATTCGAGTGCAATACGAAACCAAGATCCACTTCGGGTCGCCAAGCATAAGTAACTAAACAGTAGGATAGTTTATTTTCATTTATTTAAACTGACCACAGTTGACCTCCACCTCATCCGATGGTAAGTGCAGATGAGGCTGAAGACGTAGCTCATTAGTCAGTAACAGCCTATTCTCTCGGTCCTATAGTGGACGTCTTCCAGCTAATATGATGATGGATGATTTATTCTTATTTACTTGGCATTTTTGGGCGCGGTCTCAGGTTGGCAGCAGGCGCGATACCGCAGCACGACGTCAGTCGGCGACAGCGCGTCAGTCTCGTCCGCATCGCACTCGTCCGTCACGAGCGGCGCGCGCGCAGGCGACGTGTGCGACCCGTAGCCGTCGGAATTCAGCTGAAACAAACTGGACTCTATAGTTCGTGTAATGGCTTCTGGTTTTAATAAAATATTACTGTTAACTGCGACATTGTCTGCAAAAACTATGTTATGTCCTGCAGTATTCAATCTTTTGTGTTTAGTCTTTATACTTTTCTATTAACTGTCTGTTTTGCCTTTAAAATTAGATTATAAAGAAATATATATGTGTCAACCTAAAAATTGACTTCCTACTTCCTACGGAAATTAAATTATTTAATCGGATTTTTTTTCAAACGGATAAGTGTTCTAATCAAATCGAATAAAATTCTGACAAATCGGATGTATTTTCAAATCTACTGTTTTATTGCACTGTGATGACAACTTCAACATAAAAAAAAATATGTATTTTTTTTTACGTACTCGTACTACTTTGTCGCCAAAAGCTATCAATAAATACTGCGATAGTTTTATTGTCTCGAAATATTCAAGCTGACAAGGAACTAGAATAATTTACTTTGGATGCTGACTGTCTTTTTGCTTTGACATTTTCCTTTCAGCTGCTATGAAATCCATAGAATATTAGGTAGTGATTTGTAATTTTAATCTGACTTTATAAAAATAAGTTTCGCTGTCCTAACAACGTTCATATTTCTACGTTGGCACTCCAACAAATTTATCAATCTTTTGTCCACCATCATTAAATGAATGAAATAATTTCTGGCAGGCCCGCTTAAAAGGGACACTTATGGAAATTGCTAATGGTTCAAACGGCTGCCATCAAACACTTATTAGGATTAGGAGGGGGACTAAAAATCTTACTTAAATTACAATACATGTTTAAATGGGGCACACGTGGTGAGCCATTCATGTTGTACCTTTTGTTGTTCGTCAATAACACTAGTATTCTACAAAACGGCAATGACAAAAATTTAAATGTAAGGTCTGGAGTATCTAATGTGTGGCTTTTAAAACCCTACCAATTAATAGGAGTTATCGCGATGCCGCCTTAGTTAAAGTTATTCAATCTGATCTAAATAAAAGAAAAAGAGAATGAAATCGCGTACCCAAAACCATCGTATGAGAAATAGGACGCTGTTTTGCAATACTGAGTCAACTCATAATTCTTGTATCGCTTATCCATAAGTGCCAATCCATATTGTTTTCACTAAATATGCGCTAGAAGAGAATTGAAATTTTGCCATACTTTCAGTTATCGTCTCGCCCCGCTTCGTCTCGCCCTGTCGGTGGAAAAGCACCTAAAGAAGCGGTAATAGCGGGAGCACGGGAGCTTTGAAACTTTAGAGTAGGTACTTAAATACTTCAGTGTCGACGCCTGTTTGAGTGCAAAGCGGATTGGCCGCAGATGAAAAAAGCTGCCAGTTTAGTATAAATAGTTTGGAACTAAGGGTTAAAAATTCACATTGAAGAGGGAGGATCCTCCTCCTCAGGATATATATCTCTACGATCACGTTTTTGTTTTCCTGCATTTCAGCAGTCTCCCCAGTTTTCATGTCTATGCTTATCACGGTTATGTTGCTTTTAATAATTTTGGAAGACTTCTTTCACAATAGCCCTTTTTTGTTCGGAAAACGTGACTCAAGGACGGAATGGTGAGCTAGCATATTTTTCCTTACGATCTTCAGATGTCTTTGGATTTCTTATCAGAAAACCAGCCTTATTCAGAGACTCAAGCTACTTAATAAGAAACTTCTTATGAAGAATTTTATAGATGGGTTTGTGTGATTTGTGCGTGTTCTTACAGTGTGGAGGTGGAAAAACTGTATGACCACACATTTCTTGCATAAACGTAGCTATCATAAGGTCGCGGGTGAGCAAAGTAATTGTTTCAGTTCATTAATAAGAACCATTGGTAAGTCATGATCAGAACCAATTATAACCAACTCAGTTTCGGCTATCGTTACGTAGGTAGCAGTAATAAATAAAATTAATGTTATTTTGTTTTTAGTTTTACCACCGTGTGAGATGTCAGTTGGTAACATTCCAGTATAACGTTAGTTAAAAAACAAAAATATAACTTGTGTAGGGTTGATTCCGATCAAATGTCCAGAATCAGCGTGTATATATTTTTTAATAAAACGGGCTAGATTTTACACCTCATTTACTGCGATACGAATAAATTATTTCGTGATAATGACGATGAGGATTTCACGAAAATACCTTATTTAGGTTTGGTTCTGTAAGTCTTTTTACACCTGAAACAACAGGAATGTACCTACTAGTTTAAGTATATGAAAGATTTTCTAATTATTATTTTTTAACAAGATATTTCTCAGCAAGGCGATAAGGTTACTCACTTTTACTATGGTCCCAACTTGTGAATCTTGGACGAGCTCGAGCGCTCGCTCTCGGGGCGGCTCGCAGGGGTTCCTGGGGTCGTGGGGGTCGCGAACGTCCCGGGGGTCGCGGGGGCTGTCCATTCGCGCCTCCCCGTCCACCGGCGCGCTCAGCAGCCGCTCCTTCATCTCGTGGATGTAGGGACAACGCTGCATCGCGATGTAGAACTCGCGTACGCGCACCTTTGGAACAAAAGGGGACAAGTTGTAGAAAACAATTGATGAAGCAGAGGTAAAGGTCACTTTAAGGACAACCGGGGGCTTATTGAAATTATGTGGGGTTGAGTATGTATTCAGTAACTTAAACTAGGTAAATAAGATATTAAAGATGAAAAAGGCAAGGAAATGAATCACAGAAATAAAGATAACAGAAATTAAAATTCACGCGACTAAAAGCACAAGACTTAGCGTATTTTTTACGCGCAGAAGACGCGCCACTCGTTCTTGTGTTTTATCGAGTTAAGTCACTTGCACATAAATAAGTATTAGTTTTTCAAGATTTTAGGTTCGAACTTTTAACACGACGCAGTGTGGCACGCTTTACCAAGAGACGCGGGCTTAGATCCCTGCAATAATCTTAAAGTGTACACTTGAAGTGTGGGCCAAAGAAAAGCACTAGTTTTTAATTGTAGCTACAAAAACTAGAAAGGTGTCAGTAACCACAATTCGTTTGCTACATAAAAAAACATTCGTATGACAATGGCGTCACAATCCGTTCAGTTTATGACATCGACTGCTTTAATTTACAGTCAAGCATTCCTATGTGTACGGTGCTAGGCTTTTAGCCCTTGCTCGAATTGGTATTAAATTCACGTTTCCAATAAGCAACGGTGTTATTAAGGTATTGCATCAATAAAATAAAATAAATAATGTGTGACTGAACAATGTTCTTGGTAATAAATAAGGCAATAGATACTCACAAAAGTGCATTTAAATAATAGTTACAAGTATTTATAATCTTCATCATCCCAGCCTGTATTCGTCCCACTGCAGGGCACAGGCCTCCCCTCAGAATGAGAGGGCTAGATTTATAATGCAAATATCAATAATAAATTTAAATGTCAAATAGAAAATTACAAATACTAGGAACTTATAAAATATCTTATAAAAGCTGCAAAGTTCATTAAAAACTACAAAAAATTAAATTACAATTACGATAAAATCAAAACAATAAAAAAATACAAAAACATAATGAATAATAATAATAAATAATAATAATAATGTATTGCAAATTATAAATGTGATTTGTGAGTGCGGCCGTGTGTGTTTGTTACTTGTGATTTGAATGAAATTTTGTACATAGATTTTGTTGCGATATTTCCACGAATTCGGGATAAAAATTACATCCCAAACTTTCAACCGGTTGGAAACGAGACACGAAATTTGACACGGGTGTTTTTGTTTGTGCAACCTTTGTAAAATTCACTATGTAATTGTATTCACTAAGGTTTTTTTCGAAATCCCGGAATTTTAGTTCAATTGCTGGTTTATGCATGCAAAACCAGAGGGCATAGGCCAGTTAGTACAGTCGCCATCAAATATTTCGTAGCAGCCAAGGTGGTCAAAAATATCGGCATAATGCACTCTATTATTAAGGCATTAGAGTTCATGTTTCGATATTTTTGATCACGTTGGCCGCTCCGAAATACCTCATGGCGACTGTACTATCTATAGTTAAATATCCTTAAGAAGTAAATAGCATACTTTCAAGTCTTATATTTTTTTAAGACTACTGTAATGGAAACACTTCTTAGTTTCTTAATGACGTCATTCATTCGTTCCATTTTCTAGTAGGATGTCAAATCATGTCAGTATGAAAAGGTAAATAGAAATCGGGTACATTTTCCCTTCTTTAGAAATCAAGTAAAACATCACAGCAGCGAATTAAGGTTAGTTCCCGGCTGCAATTGCATTATGTGAATTAATGCAAGAGTTCGTGGAGACTCAGAAAGCGAACTCAATGGAAAATATTTATTAGAGTTCCGTACCACAAATCCAGAATCTTTCAGATAACACTGATTATTGGAATCTCTCGTTGCTTTTTTTGACACAATTATGATAGTCATTTTACGATGATCAACGAGACAGTGCGTCAATCTTCGTCATTAAAAATGTTCGACTTTTTACATCAATGTTAGAGTTAGTTCGAGCCGTGCTCGGTTTTCGAATAGGACGGGCCTATTATATTCCCGTGAATGTCGTAAAAGTGAAAGTGAGCTATAACTCTGGACTCCAGCATTGCGGCATAGAAGGCAAGGAAAAAGCACCACACAATTTTTTCAGGAAATTTGTCGTGAAAATTTGATGGAAATTCTCAACCGATAACCGCGACCACTTTATCAAAAGTGTTGCAACTTAGACGATAAAGAGTGATTTTTTGATATGTCAATGTCATTAAATAATTTGGTACGGATTAAAATAATTCACACACACAAACATCACGCCTGTATCCCCAAATGTGGTAGGCAGAGCACACGGAACGTTACCGCTTCGGGGCCACTTTCAGCAATTTTAGGTTTTAAGTTTGACAAAACCGGTAGAATAGTGACAGGTTGCTAGCCTGTCGCCTACGGTATACCTTAACCTATATCCTTTGTCGCCTCTTACGACATCCACGGAAGAAAAATTGTATTTAAATATTTATTTTTTGACTTATTTTGTTAATTAATTTAAAATGTTTGTGCCATTATAAATGATGAATTATTTAATATTATTAAACGATTGCAATGCCCTTGCAGGGTTCACGTTGTACTTAACTGTGTCTATTGTAAGATCTGTACACTACGTGAAAGCAATAAAGATTTTGAAATGGAGAGGTGTAATTCTAACGCCACACCACACGGGTAAAATAATTCAATAGTGGCATTATATTTATTTGAAACCTTAACTTCAGATTTTTTTATTCGACTGGATGGCAAATGAGCAAGTGGGTCTCCTGATGGTAAGAGATCACCACCGCCCGTAAACATCTGCAACACCAGGGATAGATACGCAGATACGTTGCCAACCTAGAGGCCTAAGATGGGATACCTCAAGTGCCAGTAATTTCACCGGCTGTCTTACACTCCACGCCGAAACACAACAGTGCAAGCACTGCTGTTTCACGGCAGGATTAGTGAGCCAGCATTCGTTCATTAAGAATATAATATCTGCCAAAGCGTAACTTAGCTACTGACCTTGATAAATAAATATGAAAAAATCGTACCCACTTTCTACGGAACCGCAAACCTTAAGTGTAACTGGCACTCAGCATTTTTTTTGTTGGGAGACGTTTCTATTATGTGAAGAATACTGGCACACCGATCAATCCGGTCGATGTGTGTGGCACTCGCCTCTCCTTATGGGGAAACGTGGACGCGGTGACCAACTCAATAAGTAACGGGTAAGCACTTAAGTGTTTTTGTTACAATGCTACTCGTAAATAATTGAAGACAGGCTTTCCACTTTTTATTAATGATAAGCACCATCTTGTTTTGAATATAGGAACTACTAGGTATGTCATAATTATAATTATGACGTAGTAGTTCCTCTACTCTACTCTATTGATACGAGTTCTATATCACGCTATAGAAACTCACGGATGCTTATTGGTACGGGACATTCAACTTAAAGTTCCGACTGTATTTCAGAGATGTTTTTAATCACCCTTTGTCATACAATATAATGTATTTCTGATTCATCTTCCACTTCAATAACCATTCTATTGCAGCGAAATTTACCTATCATTGTTTTAACTAAGTATAAAAGTTGTTAATTAAATAACTGAAAACCTCAGACACCCCTAAATTTTTTTTTCCCTTTAGGTAAATTGTTTGAATTTATTTTTGAATATCTTCTTTATTTTAAAAGATATTGGTGTGTTTTGCTAAGTCAGTAATTCTTATTCATTTCTTACTCTATTGACTTACACTCATGATTTGTATTTCTCAGTGCTTTGACGTTTTTAGAAGAAAATCATCAAAAATATTACAAAATCACACATTGACAGCAAACAGGCCAGTATTAAACTGTCGAAATAGTATGCAACCTCGCTAAAATATTTAATTGGCGCCTGTTGCAGTCGTAACTTTTAGACTGGGCACAATAAAAAAGGGATTTAAAAACACAAACACAACCTAATATGTCGAAAAAATAATATAAAATATTCGTAGGTGTATTCGAGACTGATTAAACAACTGATCTGATAGTTAATGTTTAACATAATATTTATTGCAATATTGCTTCCACAACACTAAAACCAACGTCTGGTTACTTTTTGTGTCTGTATAAAAAAATACACGCTGCATAATTGCGATGCAAATATTCGCGTCAACGCAGACGGATGTAATAAATGCAAAACAGAACTGTTTATATTGCCAACTTTCTGATGAGCGAATGATAACCCCATAGCAACTGTGGTTGGCGTTAAAACAAAGCCCATTACCGAGTTCGTAGTGTAGGTAGTTTGCGAGCATTTGGCGGCCTGCCCACTCCCCCGCTAGTAAATTGTGTTGTGAGCACGACCAAACCGAATTACCTAACTTACGCACAGCTGATTTGTTTACAAACAAACCATCAAAGTGTTTTAACGTAATAGGATATTGTTCTTTTATTTTCATCGTAAAGAAGCCGTTCCCACTTTCCCACCCTATTTGAGTGGATAAATGCTAATAATGTCGTATAGGTATTCTGATTTATGACTTTGGCAATTTGTTTGACAGACACTACACTACGATATAAGAATAACAGAGTTAGGCATCTAAATAATTAAGTCGTACAGAAAAATCTGAAAGTGTGCTTGAAAATCGTTAAATAATTGTTAAAAGTTTTTATAATTATTTATACTAACACTATCCTTTACCGTTAGCCGTTAAAAATTAGGCTTAGTTATTAAATTGAAATTCCGGGATATTGCGAAAATTCTCTTTATTTATTTCATTAACGCTTCATAAAAAAACCTGTGCCGAATTTTATGTTTATAGTCGAAGCGGTTGTAGATAATTTGACGCGCTAAGGTTACGTTGGACAAGTTTATAATAGACGTCAATTTTACTTAAGTATATTTCAATTCCAAATTTTTACTTTTACGGGATGACCGTAAAAGTAAAAATTTGGAATTGAAATAAAAAAATACAAAAAGATTCCAAAAAAACAATCTTAATTTGATTGCTTAGAAACGATATCTCTTGTCCGGGTGAGCGGTTAGTTCCAAAGGAATGCCGAAAAAGTTTGAGGGCTTACGGCATAGATGTCGCTAGCGTCGCTGCTTAAGTGACTAAGTAAGAAACACAAGCTGAGATATAAGGTGCATAGGGAAATTCGTGTCGGTACCGTTGACCATCAGTGGTGTAGCGGTATAGCACGCGGTACGGATTACCGAGGACCTGGGTTCGATTCCCAGTGATAGTCTTATTTTTCTGTTTTTTCTGTGCATCTATATTTCAGTTTGTATTTTCAACTTAAGTATATTTCCAAATTTTTTGTCTTTTTCTCCGTAAGAACCTTCCTCAAAATAAGGTATATCAATTATTAAGTATTAATGGGGTTTATTTTAATAAATTAATAAACCATTAGGATATAGAGTTATTATTCCTAAAAACACACTTTCGCGTAGGTGCTATGCACTTATATTCGCGCAAAGTACAGGAGCCAGCATGAACGATCGATCGTTGTAATGAGGCAATTGGGTCAGTGGACCTGACATGAATCATGACACCACGTTATAAGTTTCATAGCTAATTATACTTTTTTCATGCAAATACACACGTAAATGTACCTACGTGTAATATATAGTTGAGGACGGTAGGTCCCAACTTTTTCTAACATCACAGTATCCAGCTGCGTGATTTTGGAAATGATTTCAGTTTTTATTTTATAGTTCTGCAAATAGAACACTTTAAAAAAATATTGCTAGGGTAATTTGTTATCATCTCGCGATGATAACATTACAATTTTTTAATCGCCAAGCGCGGTACAACATCAATACAACATGAATACAATATTTTGTAGCGATGAAGCAAGATAAACATAATTATTGTAGTTCATCGATATTCCTATAAAAATACTAGAAATTGCACACATAGTTCTCACTGCGGACGAGAGAGATGGCGCTGGTTTAAATATAAAAAATAAAATTGGCAAGTAGGTACCTAAGAACTCCCGAGTTTGATTGTGAATTATTGCAGATATTTACACATAGTTCTTTATTCAATTAGCAATTAAGAAGGTGTTACATTTAATTTAGTAGGTATTAAGTTTTTAAGTTAGGTGTTTAGTTCATAGTTTAGTTTTATTTATTGTTATTTTTTCTTAATAAATGTGTATTCTTAGACTCAATTAATAAAAAAGTATTAACAATTGGTGCTGCTTGTAGTTTATTAGCGGCAGTCATTATTACCTGTTGTTTTGTACTATAAAAAGTACGCTAGGATACAAGACAATTGCTCAAATAGTCGTACTCTTTTAATTTGACAATTTAGAAAGGTTGGTAAGTTTCAGTACAATTGAAATGAAAGTACAAATTTGTACTTTATTTAACATGTACCATAGTATAATTTAAAAGAATGTTTCCAGAGTTATTAACAGGGTTGGTTTCAAGATCAAATTACAAAATAGAGCTCGTTAAAATTATGAATTTACGGCATACTTAAGCCAAACGCTGTAAAAATCAATACCGTGTAGATCATTTTTATTGAGACATTTATGACTGCGCTCTTTCTTTTAACCTAATTTTCTTTTCCTACGTGCACTTACTATATACTTTGGGCTCTTACTTTGTTTCTCTAACTACTAAGAATGGGTTTCTCATACTCACTCTCTCAACTAAAGATTTGTTGACAAGGTACTGCCAAACTGAAGTGATTTATTTTATTCTAAAAAATAATTTTAATTGAATCTATTATGTTGATATAACACCCTGCTCTCCCCTTGTATACAGTACCTACCTAGCTAGGTAGATAAATAAATAATTTGATGAATTAGGTTCTCATTTTTTTTGACTTATTTATTAGTTAGGGCATTGTTTCGTCCTAAAAGTAGTTCACGTCCACTATTCAAATAATAAAAAAATGTGTTAGAAGACTGAAAGCCTATTCGAAACCAAACGTCGCGTCTGAAACGGCCCTTGAGACGGTCTTTGTTGTGTCTCTTGACGGTTCTACAAGTGAGTAGCTGTGCGGGCCCATTTGTTGATGTATTCATGAACATGCGTTATAAACTCAATCTGGCTAAGGGTATATGTATATGTATATGTATTGTATCACGATAGTGATACAAATTTTGTCACGACAGTTGAATATTTTAGACGTGAAGCGTAACAAACAAACATACAGGAGCAATGCATAATGGTTTTCCATCAAAAAATGTCTGATCTCAATCGGAATACGTCGATATACAAAGTGTCAATCAAGTATTATATTAAATTTGTGACATTTATTATATCCATTATAATGAACTTAATTATATGTCAAATGTCAAAATTAAATAGTGGATTGAAAGGACCACTTTTCATCCGAGATATTTCCTCGAACGAAGTAAGAGCACCAATATAATTTAGTCTGACTGTTATAATCTGTAGTAAGTAGAGCTAATTTTAATATCTATTTGAGCAGTCTGTTTTTTAAGCGCCATTGAATACAAATTGGTGGGTGGGAATAAAAAGCGAGGCAGCATCGAGTTAATAAGGGGAAATGGGTAATTTCACCCGAGTTAGACATAAATATTCTACTTTTTATTTCGACTGTGAGGAAAGTAAAATAATTACTACTTGCACATTTTGTAAAAGAGGTATAAGAATATAAGAGAGGTTAGAATAATCAGTTATAATTTCAAACGGATGTCCGGCGCTCAACGTCCAGTAGACAACTGTAAAATGTTTTTGATGTGAACCTAACGATCGTAATACACACGTCGTTTAATGTATAGCTGAGTTTAGATATAATGAAAATCTTTTATTATAATAATATGACGAAACTCAATTATCTTCGACTAATGGCTAATCGTAAAAATTAAATAATACTTTCCACCCTAGAGATGAAAACGCAATTTACCGGAGAGATGAAAATAACTTTTCAGCTGTTCGGTACTGAAGCTTATTGATAGAGCACGATAAATATGAACTTTCCGATGATATACGTGGAAAATCATTATGCACTATAAGTACATCTCTACTCACTTTCGCATTTGTAATAATAGTCAGAATGTAATAACCTAGGTTTAAAACTTGGTTAGGTACACATTTCCAGACATTTTGACACTATACTTACTTATTTTTAAATATATGTGTGACTAGTTTTCACTTTACCCACGGTTTCGCTCTGTTTAACCATTAGATGTAGCGTTTGAATCGAAATTTCGGGATTTAGCAAAGTTCCGGTGGGAATTTCCAAAATTTAAACGTGATCTTTATTTACGTTGTATAAAGCCCATAAACGCGCGCCACGCCATGCGCAAAATGTCAAATATAACTCTAAAATAAGCGGTTAAGATTTCGGTATTTTACAATGAATCCCGTAGAAATATCGGGATCAAAATATCCAATTGTTAGTTTTGAAAACATTTATCAGCATACCAAATTTTTTTCCAGATTCGTCCAACTGTTTTAAAGTGAAAGAGTCACAAACAGCCACACGCACATACAAACTTCATCATTTTTTGGGTTTGGTACCTCGAATAGCCCTTAAAGGATCACTTTGTTGTCCGTTCGTCCGTCTGTCAAGACCCTTTTTCTCAGGAACGCGTGGATGTATCAAGCTGAAATTTATATCAAATACTCAGGTTTACTGTCCCTTGAAGCTGTAAAAAAATCTAACTTCAAAGCTAACGCAATCAAAAGGTACAGCCGTTTATGCCGCAAATTTTCAAAACTCGCAAGGGAATCAAAACCTACAGGGTGAAATTTGATACGAAGCAACTTCTAATAGCACAGATAAAAGAAAAATTGCAAAAACTGTAAATTTTTATTTACATCATATAATAAAAATATATTTTTAATAATTTTAAAGTTACTACCTACAGGTTTGTACGGAACCCTTGGTGCGCGAGTCCAACTCGCACTTGTCCTCTTTTTTTTATTAATATAAGATAATATAAGAACCTGTGGACCGTAGAAGTCGTCCTACGTTAAGCAATTTGTGGCTAGTTGGTACCATCAGCCAAGTAAGTGGTCTATCAATTTTTAAACAAGTTCCTATCAAATTAATATGTCGCTAAAGTTGAACTTTCAAGTTGACAGACACGTCTATTGGCACTGTTGTTTTATGACATGCAAACGATTATCCACTTTAGGGTGGTAGACCACATATTTGGCTGATGGTACTACAACAATCAAAATTATAACATTTAATCAACTGAATCCCTCAAGATGCAACAATATTGATTAAGCTTTGAAGAGGGTATTATGAATATTTTACCATAAATATTCGACTTGATCGAATAGATTCAGGGCAAAATATTAATAGCTGCAATTTTTTGATATCTTACAAAAACCCAAGGAAATTCAAAGGCCTCAGCTAAATCATTAAAAATATTCAACGAAATTAAAGGAGGATTCGGGAACGGGAGGGGTATCTTATTAATAATTACTTACGTTTGAATGAGATTGGAAATGGTCTCATTAAAATTACATTTTTACCGATCAAGCCTTTAAAAGATACACAGTAGCAGCTTTTAAGAATATGTGAAACATAATTATAAATGACACTTGTAGATACAGGCGACAATTTTATTACACTACAGTACTGTCACCAGCACCATATCTGACACAACAAGCGTGCATAAATATCTGATACGACTCTATTTCTAGGGCCAGAAGGACGTGTCAGATATTTTTGCACGCTCCGCTGTGGCAGATATTAATGCTGGTGACTGTACCTACCTAAACATAGTACATAATTTTATTTATCTTTAACAATCTTTATCGAATGACGTAAATGTCATGAAGACAAGGTTTTATGGCAGCCTAGGAACCAAAGTTGTTGAATATACCTATTGAGTTTGAGTATTTATTTATGTCAGTTTCTTCACGCGGGAGAGAGGTTGTTTTGAATATGGCTGGCCAAGTTGACGACCGGATGGCCATGTGGTTAGAGAACCTGACTACGAAGCTTGAGGTCCCGGATTCGATTCCCGGCCGGGGCAGATATTTGTATGAATAATACGAATGTTTGTTTTCGGGTCTTGGATGCTTAATATGTATTGAAGTATGTATTTATCTAAATAAGTATGTTTAACCGCTGCCTAGTATCCATAGTACAAGCCTTGCTTAGTTTGGGACTAGGTCGATTGCTGTCAAGTGTCCCATGATATTTATTTATTATTTCCAAAAAACCTGGTCTTCACTAAAACTCCTTATTATCTATCGTTACAAACCCACAAATATTTCCCTCCAACAATCCATTATCAGATTATTTTCAAATATAGGTCAAATGTAGTACCAGCGGCTATAAACCGCCGAATCGTAAACAAATCGTGGCATAATCGACCAAAGCCAATGCTTAACGACCATCATCGACAGGTGGTGTAAGCGTAAAAAACAAAAATATCTTCATGCTGACGGAAATGAAACGTCTCTTGACCGCGATTTGGTTCTCTGGAAGATTTCTCGAGGAGAGATTCCCTTTGTTTATCTTCTTTGAGTTGAACAAGTAAATATATGTATGTCGGCTATAAAAACTATATTTTTGTAAATTTATATTTGTTACTTTTTGCTGGCGTATTTTGGAGCTCGATCTAATTAATTTACATTCGATGACGGTAGGACTAGGACCAATACAAATGTAGTGTACAAAATATTTCGATTTGGTGTTCAAATTGGCAAAATTTAGGCTCGTGTCGTGAGAGTGTGGTGTGGCCACCCATGTGGTGTCGGGTTAGAATTACACCTCTCCATTTCTTCCGTGGATGTCGTAAGAGGCGACTGAGGATATAGGTTAAGGTATACCGTAGGCGAAAGGCTAGCAACCTGTCACTATTGCACCGTTTTTGTCAAATTTAAAACCTAAAATTGCTAAAAGTGGCTCCGAAGCGGTAACGTTTCGAGTGCTCTGTCTACCCCATTTGGGAATACAGGTGTGATGTTTGTGTTGTCTGTGTGTGTCGTGAGAGTATAAATGTGATTGTTGAAATTAAAATTTTTCGTATCGTATGTTCATTGATTTAATAGTCAATATTTATAGGCGTTTAAAACAAAGTTTTAAGAATTGTATGTCCATCAACGGACTGAACTTGGAGCTACTAAAATTAATCTTCTAATTAGAAGCAACTCACGATACAGATTGACTATACAAAGCAAAACTTAATTGCGTTCTTCACACGTCTCTTTGTCTGTGGTACTTAATTAAAAAGGTTTGTCTCTGTGATGAGCCTTTATTTTAAAAGTCAGTTAACTTTCATCATAATGCTTATAGAACTTAAAAACGGTTTTTTAATTATCATTGTTACTTTTTACTGCTTTCCAACTTCATGGGCATTTGTTTATGCTCTTTATTATTATTTTGTACCTAATTAGGTATGGACACATACAGATATTTTTAATCTTGTAGTCTCTTAGTTTGTACGTATTAACCACGAAACATGTTTTCGAACCGTAACTATACGATTCATGTTTTGTACACGAGATACCAATTACTTTCGTCATATACATATAGAACAAGGGTCACCGACATAGCCAAGCGAATTAGCTCGTTGAAGTGGCAAGGGGCGGGGCGGGGCACGGAGAGCGGATGGCCGTTGGGGCCGAAAAGTTCTCGAGTGGAGACCGCAGATCGGCAAGCGCAGCGTAGGACGTCCACCAACAATATGGAAGGATGACCTGGTTAAAGCTGCGGGTTCACGGCGGCCGCTGCCAACCGATGCAACTGGAGGTCTGTGGGGGAGGTTTATGTCCAACAGTGGACGCCCTACGGCTGAGATGATGATGATGATGATGATGATACATATAGAAGTTTAACCCAGTCCAAGCTCTTCTAGAACGAACGTGTCTATCTCCAATTTTCCTTTGTTTAACTTAGTTATATCAATAATTGTTAGTTTACTAGAACCACTGTAAGTTATTATTGATTTCAGTCACGTAATGTTTAGGTGCGTCAAGTTTTCCTTATAAGTTGCGCACTATAAATATTATAATAATGCTTTTATTTACGTAAGTTCAAGAACCTTGCGCAACTATATCAACTAGTGGATAAAACATCGAAACAAAATAGTTTGAAATTAAGACACCCCATTCATTGATTATTTTATATACATCCATATCACAAATTCCCAATAATATGTTCAGAGACGATAAGCAAATGACCTAAGTACATTAAGAAACTTCTATCTGTGGTTGCATCTTGATATTTACGTTAAACTACCGGTAAGCGATACTTTAATTACATTTAAATTTCGAACATCTTAAAAAAACAAAAAACATGTTTGTTTGCGATAATCGAATTAGTCGATTTGTAATTTCATTCAATAGTAAAATTATTGTTCCATACATTTTTTGAATCGCGAATATTACAATCGATTTGAGAATGAAAATAGACTCAAGTCTAGATTGTTTATGAATGAATAAAACTATAACTGTCAGTCATTTATTGAGACTGAGGTTATTATTATTGAAAATGCAGGTATATCTGATCATATTGTAGAAAACTTATGATATGCATGTCGATAAAATTATGTATGCAACTGTACATAATTAGGCATTATGTGTCAGCCCCATAAATAACTATTAAAAACCAGCTCATTCTTTATGTAGGTATTTTTTTATTATTAGAGGGAGGAAAACGAGCTAGCGGTTATATGATAGGAAACAATCACATGAAAACCAACAACTCGAGGAGAGTCACTGATCTATTGCAGTTCTTTAAAGGTTTAGTACCTATAAAGCCTTTTCTTAAAAGACCCAATGTCATTATTGTCTAGAAATACTGCTGACGGAAGCTGATTCCACAGGAAGTGCCAAAGGAAAAATACAGTGGTGGTATATAATAAGTTATTCTTATAATTACTTTACCTACACATGAAATCGAATTGAACAGTAAATACCGATTGAAAATTGCGAAATTTAAGTCAAAATATCTAACATATCTTCAGTTTAGTTGAGTAAAAGAAAATTTCCTAAATATACCAGCAGTTCCAATTCAATGTACATTGGTTTCCGCAAATAGATACGAGCGGAAACAAAACTAGGTTTGTTTTCAATTTACGATGAAAGGGACATTGGGAACGCACGCATCTCCTTTCAGATCAGAGGGTCTTGCGCAACTAAGACACGATAATTACGATTTTTTTTTTGTTTGTTGATTCAGGGCATGGATGTTTCCTGCCAGAGTGTTTTAGTGAAAAATATGACTGATAATGTTTGTCGTGAGTGACGCCCCTAAATATTTAAGCACCTTTCGACTTCAAATAATTTTATCTTAGTACGCATCTCACGTGGATGTAGAAGAATAATTATCTTCTTCTTTGGGGTTGAGCTAACAATTATCTGTCATATAAAAAAACTGTGGTAGCCTTTGTAGTTTGATAGATCATAGCGCCCCGCACGCAGAAGAACGTGAGTATGGGCTCGTTTTTCGGACTTTTTATGTGAAATTTAGCTTAAAATTATGATTTTGAACATGAAACCGAGTTTAGCTCGACATGTTACAATATCATTTAATATAAAATTTTGATGCATAAAATCTAAACCTAGGGACGCGCTCCGACTTTGCGCGCGTGTAGTTTTAGAGAAAGGGTTGTGAAAAATGTGACCGAAAATGCGTTTTTTATATTTTTCTCTGCTAGCTGCAAACGTGAGAAGCGCGGGCTAGCTAGTTGCTAAATATAATAAATACAATAGTCAAAAATACAATGCACTTTAGAACAATGACTAATTTGCACAGAGAGAAGCCAAAAACGATTAAATCTAAAAAAAGTCTAATCGAAAATGAATATTGCTCTTTTAGCTATTCCAAAACCACGTCCATAAAATTGTAATAAACCTAGAAGCGTGGGTGAAACAGCAAATGGCAGCTGCCCTTCTTGGCACAGGCTACGATTGTATTAGTGGCCCGTTACTGAAGTTTAATTTGAATTGAAATCGATCGAATCCAAATGATTTTCCATAACAAACAAGCATGCATTTGACATCTATCATTCTCATTGTGATTGGACATTATGCCTTTCCATTAAACTTTATAAACTACCTATCGATTCACAAGAGCTGGCACGAATGAATAAATCGATAGTAATGTCTAGTATTAACTGTGTTAGCGCCGTTCTTATATAAGAGTCTCCTAAATATTTCGTAAAAAGTAGGTAAATAAATACTTCCTAGCTATTCTTCGATCAACAATACAGTACAACAATGTATTGTTGATCGAAGTAGCTATTGAAGAAAATCTGCACCATATTAGGACTACCTAAGCAGAACGTTTAGCTATTTTTCTGCATTTTTCGCTGTTCAAGCCGTCGATGCCTGCAAACAAGGTTATAATTATTACGTAACGATTTTCTTACACTACATTTATTTGGTTATGTATGAGACGACATTCTGTAGTTAAATTTACGATAATTGCTTATTGAATCAACCTGTGTTTAATTATTTTGTGATCCACGCATGGATTCATGATTATGTGTTTACGCTTTTTTACTCTTTATTTTGTTTTTCTTTCACGTTTAAGTTCAAAAACTTATCCTGTCAACTTTTCAAGCGTTTCCACGCTTTCAGTTTATTAAAAAGTTTACAACCTTGTTTTAGATTTAGAACAAAGCATCACAGCGGCCTCCACCGCGCCCTAAACGATAAAAATAAACGCAAAAAGGTGATGTTATCCTGGTGGAACGTAGATACCTTTACGCGCGTCGTATAACCCGCTTCAAAGGATTGAGCGAGATAAAATTAACATCGTAATTATGAGAAAAGAAAAATAAAGCTAACCTTACCGCTTTTGTTACCTATTCAAACCCTATATGGTTAAAAAAGCACTCAATGTAAGGAAAACTCGCTATGTGCACGCCTGATGAGAGGTTATAGCACTTATAGAGCCGGTATTCAGAAACTTTTCATTAAATATTTCCACCTGCCTGTTGCTTATTTGAAAGTTTATTCCAATACAAAAGTAAGCCTTCCGTGAAAAGAGAAGGATTCGTTTTTGCAGAACTGCGGCTCGATGGATGAGAATAATCGTATTAATTTTGCTGAAACACTTTTTCCCCTTTGCTTTTGTTTCTGCTATTTTAAACCTGCGCTAGTGTTATTGTACCTGCTGAATCCAACCAGACGTTAACTTTTCACGTAATTTGATATTTTCATTCATTTAACCATATTATATCTTTAAAATTTAAACCTATTACATTTTACTTATTTTACGGCATTAATAATCAGTTAACTGGAGGATTGAACCGACTCTGAAAATCTATATCCGGCTTAGCGTTTTTCGATGAACACATCTTGAATATCTGTAATAAAAAACATCCTAAAAATTAATGGCAGCTTATTTGTGTAAGTTAAACTTAAAACTTAAAAACTTAACCGTAGGTACTAACTTGATGTTAATTTTTAAAAGATCACTTTTATTTTTACTTCACTTAATTTCCTTTACTTCACAACAAACATAAAATCTAGCTTTTTTTTTTGGCTCCAGCAACTATCTACGTATTTCTCGTTCTTCTCATACCTCTTTGTCATTCACCTTCGCCTAAGTTCAAATAAGCTTGGCTAAATCAGATTCAAAGCAAGCTTTCGGCATAAACCCGCGAGTTTATCTAATTTTCCGCCTATTAATCACTCATTATACCCCGACTAGACTCAGCCTTCAGCTTTATAGTCAACGGAGATTCAATAATTAGTCGCTAGTAGAGGAAGTGTTCATTATACGCTCAACGTGTGGTTATTTGTCGCAACTATTAACTAAAATAAAAACAACATCATTAGTAATTAGTTTGTACTTTCTTTTGTTATCTTATTAACCAGTAGATCTTATTGTCAGATCACGACTGTGTAATGTTATCATATCCTACTTATATTATAAATGCGAAAGTTTGTGAGTGAGTATGTTTGTTACTTCTTCACGCTGAAACGGCTGGACGTATTTGGATGAAATTTGGTATGTAGATAGCTGAACATCTGGAATAAAACATAGGCTTCTTTTTATTCCGATATTCCCACGGGATAGGGATAAAATCTCGAAATAAGAACCGCTGGGCTTGGAGTCATGAAATTTGATATGATCGTTTTAAATGTAACGTCAATGCAAACCACGATTAAATTTTCGGGAATCCCCACGGGAATTTTTAAAAATCCCGAAATTTCAATTCATCTGCTGAATCTAATGATTTACGTGTGCGAAGCCGCGGGTAAACACTAGTTCATTCATTCATTCATCCCAGCCTATATACGTCCCACTACTGGACACAGGCCTCCTCTCAGAACAAGAGGGCTAGTCTATATTATAATTTCTGATTTCCAAAGGCTTACTTATACTAGAGTTCGATCAGGTTTCACCAAGCTACCGCTTTCTTTGTCAGGTGACTATTTAATTACAGGAATTAGATTAATTAAAGCTACTCTGTTAGAAACAGAGTGGTGTAACGTAACGTTACTCGTATAAGTAATAGGAAAGTAGCAACTGTTTGAATTTCAACTTTTTTTTTCAATTGATTTTTCTTGTCGGAACTTCGAAAAGATAATTATTTTTCTAAAACTGTGGTTACTTTTTTAACGTCTAAGATTAAATTAGTTCATAGTGCTTTTTGTAATGCTGAAATTCAACAAAGTGTTTTGATCATTGTCTGCCATTAATTAAAGAAAAACGTCTGAATTTTCCCCTTTATATTAATACAGTACTTGACTATTTTTTATAAATTAAAACAAGACAATGCTTGTTATCGAATAGAGAAACAATTTTTAAGCTACCTTTACAAATAGCAAAGTTATAAGGGTTTGAAATTCAAGATTAGACAGAGAAAGACATACTGGCATGTGACGTCACACGCCAATACCGAGAGAAAAGCGTTTGAGAAAGAGACAGGTATATAGATTTTTCAAAAAATCACTATAAATCCAATTTTCAACCGATTTAAGTTTTCTCTTCGCTTAACATTGTCTGTATGTCTATATTTTCATAATAATAAAGATATGGCAAATTCAGGAGTTGTCAAATACCGTATTCTCGCTTAAGCTCTTACTGGAACCTATACCGTGCAACCCCATGTTCAGCAGGGCTACTACGAAACTCGAAACTCGAAGTTGCTATAGTACCGTCCCTCTCGCTCTCGTATTAAATAGTATAAGTGTCAGAGGGACCGCACGACACGAACTTCGAGTTTCGAGTTTCATCGTAGTAGCCCTGCAGTCTCAGAGATTAAAGATTTAAGCGTGGGGTGGGGTGAGACTTGGCATATCAGGAAGATAGGTACAGTTTCAGGCCTGAACGTAAAATAAAATTGGGGAAGCATAATATTTAATTAAAACTGCTTACTTTAAATAAGGACAGGACTGATACAATACAATTGACTCATTAATTATACACCACAAATAGTAAGCGATACAGAAAACAGGTACACAGAGAGAAAATTACATGGTAAGCAATAGGCAGCCTTATCACTTCAGAGCTATCTCTTCCAGGCAACATTTCCTTCCTGGACTGAATACTTTTTACAAGTATTTATTTTAAATCACAAAATTCATATAATTTGTTTGTTTGTAAGCATTGTACGAGTACATAATTTAATTTAAGTTGTATTTTTAAAATTTGTAAACTGTTTTTGAGTACATTTTGGTACGTATTTGATTTAGTTGAAATTTGACATACTTAAATAATAATATAGTATAATAATCTGGTAGTTAACTCTTACACTCCGGCCAGGATCGTTTCCGCTGGGCGGAACTTTTCAACGGTTAATGGATGAATTGGACAGCGTTATGCAATAAGCGATCAAGCGACAATGAGTTGAAACGAGAAAATGAGTTTGTAAAATTTTAAATTTAAATCAGTTGCTGTAAGTGCATTTTTGAGTTAAAAGTACAATTTTTACTGTACAGTTGTAGAAGCGTACATAATAATTAAGTTAAAATAAAATTGCGATATGTATTTAAGTTTTTAAATTATTTACGTTTTTCCGCTTAATTCTTCATAGCACTAAATCTATGATCAGGCTAATTTATTTAGTAATAACAGAATTGTCGCATGATTCTTTAATGCTTTTTGTTTTAGGTGGAATATAAAACAGAATAAGATTATATCCATATATTTCAATACACTTTTTTAATGTAAGTCAAAAAAATACTGTTAATGTATGATTAGTAACTTAAAACTCCTTCCGACAATTTTTGTGAAAAGCGTCAATATGGCTTGGTTTTAAGCCAAACATAAATATACACAGTGATTTAATTGTGGCCAGAAATATGAAAAAGCGATAAAGACGATCATACTGAATAACTTTTGCCAAGGCCCAATACGAAAATCAGCTATTCCTCCGCAGCGGGGAGTTAGACAAGGAGATGTGATCCTCCGAAACTGTAGATCGCTGCATTGGAGGATGCTTTTAAGGTTCTGAGTGGGTTCTGGACTTGAAAGGACGAGGCATAACATTAATGGCGAGTACTCACTCACTTCGGTTCGCCGACGATATTGTATCATGGCTGAGACCATGGAGACCTCAGTATGCTCGCTGACTCATTTATTTATTTATTTAATGAAATTGCACAGTACATACATGTTACATTAGTACAACCCAGTAAGGTGTTGCAGTAATATCTATTGAGTTAGCCTGAAAATGAACATGGACAAGACGAAAGTAATGTCTAATGTCATGTTAATTCGATATTGCGTTTTAGAGAACGGTAAAACCAAGAATTATCGACAACTTTTGGGCGCTTGATTCGTTACTGAGATTATAATGATTTATTTTGTAAAGTAACTTTGTCGCATTTCTTTTCACATAACGATTTTTTTGTTAGGTTCATACAAATTTTGAATATTCTTATTATAATATGTGAATCATTTTGTAACGAAAATTGTCGAGTACATAGTTTTAATGCTTAGAATCGACCTGGAAATTGCATAACGTAGTCCAATTTGAAACTTAGTAGGGTTATGTAAATTAGATGACAGTGAAAAAAATACCTAAGTGTTCTTTTTGTCTTCGAATCATTAAACGACTTATATTTCGTAAATTATTGAATAAATAGCAAGTACCTACTTACCGCCACCTGGCGGTGGTAATGGTAGGTGGCATCATCGGCTACCTACTTCGTACCTAAAAATTAATAGTAGCTCCGTAGCTAGGTAATGCATCAAAAATCATGACTATTTCAATAAATCTAAACATAAAGTTATAAGTTATAAACTAACCTTAAGAGAAGTTTCCCTGCCGGCCGCGCGGCCGCGTTAGGTATTCGTTTGGGAATGGTTTGGGATATTGCTGTCTTTATCGCTCGTGACATAAGCGCTCGCAGCCGTCCCCCCCATGCCTTCCGCAACGACATATCGAGATAGCTGTAGACTTTTTCAAGATAAATATCTTCTAAATACCTACGAAAAATATTTTCGTATGAAAATAGTATGACACTGGGAAAATTGCGTACATCCCGCGGGATAGCGATAAACGAATTATGCGCTGACGAAATTTTGGGTAATTGCTAGCTTATTATAAATCCCAAAGAAATTTTACAATTGCTAAAGCTTAAAATCATGTGTAACCGAATGTTATCCTTGTTCTGGTTTAGGGCCTTAAAACAAAATTTTGCCTAGTTCTTGAACTAAGCTAAGCAGAATCTTGATTCTGCTGGCCACAATTTTAGGCCTTACTTTTACTTTTTACTTTTACTTACTTACATCTTAGGCCTCTAGGTTGGCAACGCATCTGCAATACCCCTGGTGTTGCAGATGTTTATGGGCGGTGGTGATCTCTTACCATCAGGAGACCGACTTGCTCGTTTTCCACCCAGTCGAATAAAAAAAAAGACAAATTTCTCATAAAATTACGGGACTTAACTAAATTCGCAGTCAAATAATGTAACCAGGAGTTAATCGCTTGCTTAATATTCATTTAAAATTCAGAAGCAGTCAAAATATAAGCAGCTTAACTAATTGCTGATTCGCCATGAAATAACAACATTTTCATCGCTAATTGAGGAAACTCTTAGTTTTACTTATGAATGAACAATAATTCCTTAAGGCGTAAATTAAAATATGCTTTATCTTACTCATTTCTCTAATGCTGGTCATGTAAACTAACACGTGCATATTTAAAAATAATGTAAGTAATTATGTCAATGTCATTTCTACATTTGCATAAGATGATCTCATCAATGTTTCTCAGTATCGAAGAGATATTTCTGCTGGTGATATATTTGTGCCGTGACATGTTATGTTGGCTCTCCTCTCTATTGAGCATGTTTTGCAGTATAAATTCAGTTTAAGACACAAATCTGGGTCACAATTTTCTCTTTATAACAGTGGTAGACCAAGATTTGAAGCAATATGCGGGGCGATGTCTCAGTCATTTCCTAGTTTTGCATTCCCATCGGGAAGTAGCAGATAATGCGTTTGTGAAATGTTTACGTCGTTACAATCGAAACCCTAAATCGTCACTAATGATATAATGGGATGATAATAATGTAACTCAATACTGCTAACAACAAAACACGAAAAAAACATTGCGAAATGCAAAAGTGCAAAGGAGAATCAAACTGAGATGGAATTTAAAAAAAATCTGATTATTTTAAAAGAAAATCAAAACACTGAGAAAAGCTGAGATTCAAAAAGCCATTTATTTGCAATTGTAACCTATGATTCTTTGATAAAACATGATTTGTAGGTGGTACATTTTATCTGGTAAAAATACTTATTTAAAGTTTATTTTTGATCGGTAGTAAATACATAATCAAATAAAAACCAATGAAACCCAATGCATTGCCTTCATTTTGTACTTTTTGTCAAATGAATAAAGATTGATGAAAAAACAAAACACCTGTAACAGATTGCAGCCCGTCAAAATAAAAGCAGGACTTCAATCCTAAGACGTGAAATAAATAAAGAAACAAACGAATCACAACAGAAAACGGGTACAATGATAGGAATCAACCGAAACGATTTTACGTTTGACAGTAGCGGGGCACGAGGAAATTACGATCGCACGGGGGTGTAAAACAGTTTGTCGTAGAGCTGCAGCGAGCGAAATATCAATGTCGGCTCGGGTTTTTGGGTGCACTTTCCTCTGCAGGTTCACCAACCTTTTGACACTGAATATCGGTGGCAGTGTTGCCGTCCTCGGTCGATTCGAGGAAGGTAACGCCGCGTTTGGCGCGGCGCGCGGCGGCCGCCAGGGCGCCTGCGTCGCGGTTATCGCACGGCCGGTCGCGCTCGCGGGCCTAGACTGACGGCTTTGCGAGGCGCACGTTTTCCCTCCCGCGTTTTCCCGGCGTGCGCACACCAAGCCTGCATTGTTCTGCAAATAGCTAGGGTTGCCCGGTCGGGGCTTCGGCGGAATTAGGCGGTTTCGCAGCCCTCTGATTACGAATTGACGTCACGCTATGTTTACATAACCTACGTTTTTACTTTCCCTTTACTTATCCATCGCGTCCGTTCTTAAGACATATTTATAACAAGTAAGTCTTCTTTGTAACACTAGTATAAATGCGTCTTACATTTATTTTTTATTAAAGTTCAAAGGAAATTAGCTGAACTACTGGCAACACTGTAGTTAAGGTAGGGCCGCTATTCATCCGAGATGAACGCTTTCAGGTCGCACGCTGTTGCGCGCTCTTCACGGTCCTTGTGTGTTGAACAAAAAAACAGTTTAGCAACGTTATGCAATCGTGTGTAGCTAAGCGGCAGCGAAACCCGTGCTAAGTTTTAGTTAGGACTCTGTTAGTAAAAGTAACTCTTGTTATGAGAGTTGTTGCATCACTTTTGGGAGAAACAAAGTTTATAAGAAGTGAAAATTATAAAAATCCATGATATGATAGTTATAAAACAAGTATTTTTAAGTAGAATCAGTAAGTTTACTCCAACTTTGAGGAAAAGCGAAGAGAAGGAATACCTAGTACCGCCAGAGAAACTAAATATTTACCAAATTATTATTATAATTAAAATACCACAAACGACTTATCACGCTAAAACACATGAGTAATATTTACCTCGACGTTTCGACCACATTACAGTAGCCATGGCGCCATACTTGCTGCATATATAGAAAAGCGTTTTAAAAAGAGACACATATCGTCACTACTTTGAAAAAAGCTCGTATCTCAAAATTGATACTTATCTAAGTGAACTTTATGAACATTATTTCAAAGGTCAATTTTGCTCTCGTATTGATTTGAGATACGAGATTTTTCAAAGTAGTGACGATATGTAGAGTTTTTTCAAAAGATCACTGTAAATCCGATTTTCAACCGAATCCAGTTTTCTTTACACTAAACGTTGTGTCTATATTCTATTCTTATATATACAGGATATCTATAGAAAATTCAGGAATTGTCAAATACCGTGTTCGTTTCATTAAACGATTGTTAAGTTACTATTCGTTCAGCCATCATTTTTATAATTGTGTAATTTACTGGGTAAAAAAATATTATTCTATTTAGTTCATTAGTTAAGAGAAAAATATTAGACACGTTTGCTACCACCATCTTGCTCGCTAATCCTGCCGTGAAGCAGCAGTACTTGCACTGTTGTATCCCATCTTAGGCCTCTAGGTTGGCAACGCATCTGCAATCCCCCTGGTGTTGCAGGTGTCTATGGGCGGTGGTGATCTCTTACCATCAGGCGACCCACTTGCTCGTTTTCCATCCAGTCGAATAAAAAAAAACGTATCTTTATTTATAAATGTAAGTTAATCCGAATAACTCACTCTTAAGTCGAGTATCGTGCGCGTGTTGCAGCAACTGCCGAGTCGCGTTGTTCCTAGAGGAAGGGCTAGGAATTAGCCCGAAACATGTCGAACTAAACTCGATTTAAGACGTGAGTTATCTGGATTTAATATGGATGAGTCTCACGGTAGTTGCACGTATATTCTATGTTGCCAATCAAAATGTAACAACCAACCTCGACATTGGCGGAATTAATGCATCTTTCGATGGGGCCATTATTATCTTAAAAATGTACTTATTGAAAAATATAATACATTAAATTAAAAAAATCAAAAAACCCGACTGCCAAAACTAAAAGGAAGAAAATAAGTCTTTTGGTCTAGAACTCTGTTAAGTAGCTAATTTATAGTTCAACAGTCGGGACCCATTACTAAGAGTTTTTGAGAGTCACGATTTAAATGGGTCCCGACTGATGAACTTTAAATTAGCTACTTAACAGAGTTCTAGACCAAAAGACTTATTTTCTTCCTTTTAGTTTTGGCAGTCGGGTTTTTGATTTTTTTATGTTAATGTATTTATTTCACACTTTTGATAATTATGTGAAAACGGTAGACTAAAAGTATTATAATATTATATTATATTATTTAGAATGGGCTAATTATTAGTTTCATTTGATACCCATATTGTTACAATACAAAATATATTTTTTACATTCCTCCGCCATATTTTTTTTCGCAGACGCCATATTGAATTATTATATAGCCTATGGCACTCCGACAGTTATGACGAATCCAATGATATCTCATATGTTATAATCCGTGTGGCCGTTTAGGCTGCACCGAGGACCAAAGAAATGGACATACATACATACATACGCTCGAAAAAAGATAACCCTCCTTTGGGCAGTCGGGTAATAACAAATACGAAGCATATCAAGCTTCAGGAGTGGGGAACAGTAACGACACGAATTGCTAAGAAGTGTCGCACGGTGTGACGTCACGCGAAACTTTAACTGGCTATATCTTCATCGTTATGTGTTTAATTGACAAAAGAAAAAATCCATACCAATATTATTATAAATGCAAAAGTGTGTTTGTATGTTTGTCCGTCTTTCATTTCGAAACGGAGCGACGGGGCCATACTTTTTATCCCGGAAAAATGCACAGTTACCGAGGGAACAGCGCGCTATAACCGAATTCCACGCGAGCGAAGCCGCGGGCAAAAGCTAGTAGATGTATAATATTTTCTAAAAATCTACCTGATAGACTAATTAAAATTGTTTAAGACACTATCTTGCCTATCTTTGCCAGACACAGACTTATTTTTATCTTGCAGTAGGTATGTAACTTTTAAGGAAAACCCCCCGACTTTGTCACTTCAAAGTTCAATATCTCAAAAACGGCTAGACCGATTTTGATAAAACATGTCGAAGAACCATTGCTAGAAAACCTGCTTTGAAATAAAAAAACCGCATTCAAATCGGTCCATCCATTGAAGAGGTACGGTGCCACAGACAGACACACATAGCGGTCAAACTTATAACCCCTCTTTTTGCGTCGGGGGTTAAAAAGAGGTCAGTATGTCCCAGTTAAATAACCACCTATAATGAACTCATGTGCCATAAATTCCTACATGCTGCCACAATGGGTCTCCATATAAAACGTAAACAGTCTACAGTGATCGGTAAACACAATTTTCTCGGAGCTGGGACGCACCCTGTCGCACTAATGCGTACGGTACGGTAGTAACCTATTTTTAGAATAGCCGTAAACGTGATTTATTATGATGTGGAATGGAAAGTGGTGACAATGTTGAGAGAAGATTATTTTCTTAAACTTAAGTGTTTGCGTAATGCGTACTTCAAACTTGAGGCAGATATGATACGAGTATTCTCCCATCTTATCTAGCGGAAAACACACATAATGATAATGAACCGGAACAATTACTTCTCACCCGCGACCTTAAAGGTTAAGGATTAAGGTCGCGGGTGAGCAAAGTAATTGTTTCAGTTCATTGATGGATCTCCGCAAAGTAACAACAAAAGCCAAGCAAAGCCGCAAAGTTACACAAAAGTAATTAAGTTTTGCATCTTGAAAAAGCTAAAGACCTACAATAGATATGTGTTAAGCGGTCAGGTTGACATGTAAAAATTTTAAGATGAACAGGCCAAATTTAGTTTTAAAGTAGCCTGAATCGTTACCCACAAAAAGATGGAAAACCCCCGACTTTGTCACTTCAAAGTTGAATATCTCATAAACAGCTGAATCGATTTTGATGAAACATGTCTAAGAACCATTGCTAGAAAACCGCTTTCAAATAAAGAAAACCGCATTTAAAATCGGTCTTCCCGTTTAAGAGCTACGGTGCCACCGACAGACACACAGATAGACATAGATAGTGGTCAAACTTATAACACCCCTCTTTTTGCGTCGAGGGATAAAAAAACTCTTATGCTTCATTCTTATCATCAACATCATCTTTAGCCGGAAGACGTCCATCTGGTGGGAAGTCTGCCAACACTTCGTCATCCAGTTCGTGGTCGCCAGTGTCGCCACTCGAGCCTTGTTCTCCCTCAACGGTTATCTTTTGCTGCCTTAAATTTATCTTAGTTCTATTTAATAACCTATTGTTGAACTAAAACAATTACTTTGCTCACCCGAGCATACCTTAAGATGGCTACGTTTTTGCAAATGGTGTTAAAACCTGTTGTTGTCAATGTTATTAAAATTGGAGCGTTCGTCTTTTATTTTGGTTGGGAGGTATCCCATTCTTTTAAATCTTCGCTCTTACAGGCAAAAATTGAACAGTTTTAGTAAAATTTTAATACCCAATCTCGACGCAACATTAAAGTTTTAACGAAGCGCAATCCCGCCTGCCAAGAGCCAGCGCACGATTCTTTGGCTGAATACTAAACTCCATTTCTGGTAATGACAAAATATTAAACTCTTAGTGCTTAGATGATTTTATTAGAATATTTTTTTTTATATTTAAAATTGAAAATGTTTCCCGTGGGCCAGACGGCTCTACGCGCTGATGATGCTAACATAATCGTGCCTAATAATGGTGCTATTAACACTATTAAACCTATGACCGGATGGCCAAGTGGTAAGAGAACCTGACTACGAAGCTTGAGGACCTGTGGTCGATTCCCGGCCGGGGCAGATATTTGTATGAATAATACAATACGAATGTTTGTTCTCGGATCTTGGATATTTAATATGTATTTAAGTATGTATTTTTCTATATAAGTACTTATGTTTATCCGTTGCTTAGTATCCATAGTACAAGCTTTGCTTAGTTTGGGACTAGGTCAATTGGTGTCAATGTCAAAGTGTCCCATGATATTTATTTATTTATTAAAACTCTATTACGTGGCAGTCGCAAGTTTAGTCTCATCATCATCATCATCCCAGCCTATATACGTCCCACTGCTGGGCATAGGCCTCCTCTCTGAATATGAGGGGGTGGGGGCGTGATTCCCACGCAGGCCCAGTGCGGATTGAGAACTTCACACACATCATTGAAGTAATTAGTTTTCTCCAACTTTTACAAACTTTTAACTTAAAGGCTGACCAGGAATATAAAAAACCTGACGCGAGGGCAGCACTCCTACGTTTTATATTGCAACATTCTTTACACTTGCTATACGGTACCTACCAGTCATATTAACAACGGTGTCGGTGTTGTTATACTCGTATATAGGAATATTTTGTAACCCTTCAGACTTTTTCTACGACAAATATTTTATACATTGTGAATTATTTTCCTACCAAGGCTATGCATAATCTTCGGCATTTTAACATATCACCGATATCCGTCACATAAAATATAAGGACCTCATCAAATAGAAAATAGAACCAAAACCAGCCCGTGATATCAAACGATTTCACATTCAAAGTAAGTAGTATATAGGTAAAGTTTTCAAAAATAGCTTTATAACTACAAAATTCTTAGAAGTTACCTTTAATTAAAACGTAACCATGCTGTTATTAAAGCTATTAAAGTGAGCTTGCGATATTTTCTCCACCTCATTATAAAATTGTTAGCTGAGGAGCGTTGGAGCGAGCCGCATTCTGTACTACAATTGTTAAGCTGGTACTCGTAGGCTGGAACTAAATAAAATTATCTCGACATTTCGTTTGTTTGAAAATTGTACTTACGGCTAGTGTATTGTGTACTCTATGCATAAGTATCTTAACCCTTTAAAGAAAATATCTTTTCCTGCCCTGCTTGACTGATTGACTAGTCAACACCCAGCCCTTAGGCCTACAAAACTAAAAAAATCAGACATTTTCTTTGTAGACAAGACAAATCGTGTCTCTATCATATTAGTGGTAGTTTTCTATTAAGTACAATTAAGTCCCTAAAACGACTTATAGTACATATATCATACATAAATCCCAGGAATCCCACTATATTTTTAATGTGAAACTTTTAATGTTTAGATGTTTTGACTTCTATGCAGACGACGTCACTGTCAACAGCTATTATATGTACCATATTTTGAGACCAAACCCAATACAACATATCATTGCCTTTTATCTCCTCAAGATTCCCCAAATAAAACTTACTTTTATATCTACTTCAAATACGGTACCTACTTACATAATTAAAAGCATTCGAAAGTGCATCGTCATTATTTACTATCTATTCAAGATGCTTTCTTAAGATCAACAATGACTTTGTTTGACGAAACCATGACCGTGTTAAACTGATTTGCTTTGGATTCATCACGTTCTTAGATGGCATCAATTTCCTAATAGTAAAAGGTACAACGGCTAAATAAAATATCCATGGATTCAATTCAAGAACCATCCAATGCAATGGTTTTTCTTTAATCATTGAACTAATGTAAGGTTTAGTATAGTTAACATTTTAAATATGTTTAATTCAAGCTTTTTTACTGACTCTACTTTTTTTTTTACTGTACTCGCATTGTTATATCCGAAAATTTTGAAAACTAACACAAGTAAACACAGAACGAAAAGAATTTCTTTGCTCACCCGCGACCTTATGATAGCTAAGTTTATGCAAAATATGCGTGTTCTGTTCATGCAGTTCCTCCACCTCCACACTGTAAGAAGACACACAAATCACACAAAGCCATCTATCACCACTACCACACTACACTGACTCGTTTCGAACTCAACCTGAGCTCATCTTCAGAGCAATACAACCGTACACCATGCTATCAGATGTTAGACAACACACTAACAAATCATCATCATCATCATGTCTATCATAAGGTATGCGCTATAATAAGGTCGCGGGTGAGCAAATAAATTATTTTAGTTCATTGATATGGACCTCCGCAAAGTAACGCCTGATTCAATAAATTACAAATAAACAAAGGCAAAGACCTAGGTCTTTGGACCTGTAGGCGAGTCAACCCCCCCAAAAAAACTAAATATTTGTACTAAATTTAAAGTTAAATCAATAACTTGCAAAACAAACATTTAGTCAAAACAAATGAGAACGTCCATTTTTGAAGTTGGTTAAAGAGCAGCTTACAACTCGTAGCCAATATCGCTAACAATCAATTACAACAATAGAACAGTAGAAAGCAACAATTATAAGTTAAAATCTACTCACATAATTCCAAGTGAAATAGAAATTGGTGTCGAAAATCTGACGCTGCACTATTTCTCGCCCGGCACCGGCCTATAAATTACGCATAGGTACTTGTACTTTGTATTTCAACACTAGTTTTAATATACCAACCGCAACATTGTGGATATATCGATATTTAATAAAATAAACAGATATCGGGAGCGAAGCACGTTCGTTCGACCTCTATGGTATCTTTAAGCTATGCGACTGCATCGCTCGCTATGCTTGGCCCACCATGTTTTCGTTAAGTGCGAGAGCGAGACGGAGCAAAAAACAACATAAACTTTCGGCTAACTTCGGCGTCTTCCGTAGCGCCTGTTGAATTCGAGCTTTGGCTTAGTGTGGATAAGATTGTAAGAAAGCTTAATATTTTATCGCATTGATTATTTTACAAATATTGTTTACTTTCAGTACACCTTTAATATTAAAATAAAATAACATATGAAGCGGTGGCTTCATATGTTATTTAATTTTTGAAGGTGTCCAATGTTAACTGTTTCGGTAAAATATAAATGAAATTATTAAGTAAGTAGTTGTTATTTTTACATAGATAGATTTGCTGTTTTTTACTTAAATCCTGATATTCTTTTACGATGTAAAATATTCCGCTTCCTTACTTTTTCAACCGTTATAATGTTTCGCTAAACAAGGTACCACATTGCTACTTATGTCAATTGTTCTCCATAATCTCTGTCATTGGAGTAAGAACAAAAGCGAGATGCAACACAAATATTTGCCAAATACGACGAAGTAAACTGAACCCGAGTGAAGCAATGCAAAAATAAACGCAAATGACGTTTTGTTGAATACTTCCACGAACATCACAAATTACGTCTTTGTTTTCCATGTTTAGGTACGCATAAAGTTAAGGCGTAAGTTGATAGTCAAATTTGCCAGAATTACTTGAAAATTAAGCATTTAGTCAAAATTTGGCAATAAAAATATTTGGTGTACTGCCGTTTCGGCAAAATATTTTTCACCAAATTTCACTTCCCAAAAAACTTATCGCAGTAGTTTCATTTCCCAAACGAATCTTTAGCATATTTAAATTTCGCATTATATTCATTTGGTCAAATTATCATTTGGCATAATTTTACATTGTCAAGTTTTATTACGACTAAGGTGTACTAAGCAAACGTTTTCTTTTGACTAATATTATATTCCAAAAAACGTTTATTCAAAATTACACTTCGCACATGAACCAACCACAAAAACCAACTGATACCATAAAAGTAGGTTAGGTTAGGTTAGAACTGCGTCCCCCACAGAAACGAACTGCTACTAGAATAGTAGGTTTTTTATTTACGAGTATTTATTTATAAACCATAATAATTTTACAATTAAAAGAAATTTTCATATCAGCGGGCGAAAACTTGACAGAGTTTATCTGCCGCTGTCAATCGCTCATTTTAGGCAAATCTTAGGTAAGATTTGAAATTCTGTACATTATGCCATACAATATTTTGGGAAGAGTACTTTGTGCCAAACGATACATTTGACTAAATAATACTTGGTAATATGAAACATGACTACGTAATTATTTTTGAAACAATAATTTGCCAAAAAAAAATTTACTAACCGTATAATTAAAGTAAAATTGCAATAAGTTGTTTTAGGAAATGTTTTTTGCTAAATGATAATTTGAGTAAAATATTTTGGGATGTGATACTTTGGCAAAAGTTTTTTGCCCATACATTAGTAATCCAAAATATTTGCATAGGAATTCTTAGGAATGTCCATATTCACCTTTCTGGTCTGAACAAATGAATGGCCGTAGCGTAGGAAACAGATGGGGGCGGAGTGTGGGGTTCGATTCTAGTGTCACCCGCTTTTGTCGTAATTCACACTAGACCACCATAAGTTGACGCTATTTACGATGATGAATTTTGGTTTCGTGAGTAATAGTAATTTATTTAGAGCGCATATTTGTTTTGCGTTCGTTTATTTTTATCGTGGCATATCGTGTACCTATCTATAATTGGGCTGTTGTGGAGGGAAAATAATAATAAAATTGGTATAAACGTGTAGATAGTAGTAATAGGTTGTATAGAAAAGTCCTATTTTCGTAAAAAGATCAACGGCTAGTAGAACTTTTAGCCGCATTTCACTTAATTTCTTAGATATCTTTTATAAGTGTTTGATAAGCTAGATATACCTTGCTTTACTCGGACTTTTTGTGTGTTTTTTCAGAGAACGCACGTTGATATGAATTTTACCCTAAAAAACATTTAGGGGCTGTTTCACCATACATTGATTAGTGTTAACTGGCGGTTAGGTGTGATGCCGTCTCTATTTGTTTTGTTCGAATAGACAGAGACGGCATCACATTTAACCGTCGGTTAACGCTAATCAATGGATGGTGAAACAGCCCCTTAAACTCTAAAACACGCGGTTTTCTACAGATAGAACCAAGCTAAATCAATTGTTCGCTCCCGAAAGCTCCCACATCTCCAAATTTCGTCAAAATAGTTAGACCCGTTTCCGAGGTCACCGATGTAAATAAATATTTGTATATTGGTTCATTTGAGGATATAAGATTACATATCATTCCTCAAAACACGAAACAATGCAAGTTGCTTTTGATTTTGAAATAGGTAGGTACTCGTAGACCGAATTACAAAGTGTAAATGCCTTGAGACGTGTTTGAGACATTATCAACAACACTTTGTACAAAGCCGACCACTCATAAAAACAACTTAATAACACTTCAACGGGACTCCAACAGTACTTTCTAACTTTTTATCAGGCACATCTTATTCTCGGAAGCTAGTGCACTGCGATCCAAACAATCGCCGCTGGCGCGTGCGTTGTTTACGTGACCGTCATCTGTCATAACACTCATAACAGTAGCTGCACCACGACTTTAATATCAGAGCCTTTGACTGTAGCGGCCCGACCACGCGCGAGCGCGGCGAACGTTTTTCTTGGTCCATTTGGCGGCCATGATGCTCACCATGGGGTACAGGTAGTGCCCTCGCCAAGTCAAGTGCAAGGACTGACGTACTGTCTTTTGTCGGAACATCCCGACCTTTTTTGACGTCTCTGTCGTGCAGCACTATATCCCAGTGGAAGACTTAAATTTTGCTCATTTGACAAGTTAATTCTCCTTATAATAACCCTAGAATTTCAAGATGATATGTATCTTCAATCGCTTAAAAGTTAAATGGAGTGAGGTAATTTTACAATAAATATAGTAGTCGTTGATCAAGTCCCGAAATATATTAGTTATGAATGAATGTGACCCTTGCCTTTTAAAAGTTTGTCAACCGCTTCTTTAGAGATTCTTTGCCATCTGTAAGTTCCATATCTTGAGCCTCAATCTGTCTGATACACACAGCGTTTTACTACAATAGTTAAATTATTCAAACATTATTCTTTCACAGCAGTAATGAAACGACCCGGCCATATTATCTTCTCGCGAGCGGCGGCACGGTGAGCACTTTCCCTTTACATTGCGCGGCCGAACCGCCCGCCGCTTAGCGATTACCTAACAGCACACGCAATGAACAGAAAAAACGCTTACCACGCTGCCTATCGCGCGTTGTCGTACTCGGACCGTAAGTAATGCATCGTGGCCATATTGTGCTCCATATTGCTATTTGCTTGAAACCGAATGCTAAGCCGGAAATGGCGGTGCACTGACCGTTTAACACGTTGTGATAGAACGCGATGTAATATTAATAACTTCCTTCGTTTTGTTAAGAAAATAATGCTCCGTGATACAACTTATGGTTATGGTAATGAAATAAAAGAGTGCTCGAAGGCGGGAGATATTTTAATTAAGTAGTTTTTTACTTTTTAAATCACACATGGTGTGTACTGTACGTCACGAATACGTCTTCTTTTCGTTTTTAATAGTTCAACGTACATGTAGGTACAATACCGATGATAATCCTACAAGAGAAAAACCACTGTCAAAAGCTAACAATTCGAAATTCCTAGTATGACTTATTGTAGATAGGTACAGTCACCAGCACCAATATCTGATACAGCAAAACGTGAATACTGATACAACTCTATTTATTTTCTAGGAGCGGTAGGACGTGTCAGATATTTTTGCACGCTCTGCTTTGGCAGATATCTATGCGGGTGATTGTACTTACATTCATTCCACAATTAGGCATAAAATTTTCTAGTGACAAATAACACCAAAGAAACCTCTTTAAAAACATACATTAAGGGGCTGTTTCACCATCCATTGATTAGTGTTAACTGGCGGTTAGGTGTGATGCCGTCTCTATTTGTTTTTTTCGAGACGACGACGAGATTTAACCGTCGGTTGACGCTAATCAATGGATGGTGAAACAGCCCCTAAATAATATTTTTTTATAAGTCATAATGGTTTTAACCAAAGAAAAAGTAAAGCAGAATACTGTGAACCACGAAGTAATGTCGGGTAAAACTGCACGTCCCTGTGCACGTAGCTATTTTTTTTTGTAAGCCGACTACTACTGATCAGCGAGTAAAATAGAGATCTCACTCTTTATCTTATTGGATAAAGTAACAGCCTATTTTTGGCATTAACTAGCCTTTAACGTACATTTATTGATGTAACTATATTGGTTACACTTGTTTTACCGGCTTCCCTTTGCCTTTCGTTTTACTCCGTCTTTACTTTTTATTTGATTTGCTCATTAGTTGTCTGAACCAATTCTCATGACTCTTAAACATGTATGTTATAATTAAACACGTATTAATTATTATCCCAATTAAAATTGAAAAGCCTAAATAAACAAACAGGGCAAGCTAAAGAATAGCTTCTAAAAATATTGCCGTAAGCACTTGTGCAAGTATTTCGAATAAAAAACAATTTGAATTCTCATCCTCTTTGGTTCTGGCTGTTTGCTTCTGAATCCATTGCCCTAAAAGCGCCGCGCGCGGATCAAAAAAAAATCTGTCAACTCTGTTCATTCGCGGGAAATTCGGCGGACTTCATATGTTGTGTAATTAAAATAATAAGAAGCTCGACTAGTGCGAATAATAAATTTGAAACTTAAGTACTTAGTATGATTTTTTTAGTGTAAAAAACAATAGGTAAACATACGGTGTGGATTTGGCGAGCGCTTAATCAAAGTTGGCTTCGTTGAGGTTTGTGGTTCATAAATTGCTTTATTAATTTTGCACAAAAACGAAGAAACCACACAATCAGACACAGACGGTCACTATATTATACTATCGAAGCTTTTATAAAACATCATTAAAATCGCAAACTTAAAGGTAAATATTCAAACGACATAGCTACCCGTTGCTAGGCGACTCGGTCGCCTTAGCAACGGCTAATAACGCCTGGCAACCAAAAAACGCAGAATAAAAAAACTATACAGATATGATCGTTTTACTGCAGTCGTAAACCATGGGAGCTTCCATAAAAGTTGTAGTGCTATAGAAATGGCGATGGCAATCCCAATGATTCCATCAAAGGGTCATTATGCAACGTGTTTGACACACGCCCAGGCCGGATATTACGTAGGCTTCGTACCTTTAATGGGTGTAGTGAAGTAACAATCATTTTTATAGTTCTAAGTTGAATAGTCTACCTTAGTCCTATTCGCAATTCATACGCATACATTTTCCTTAATTTGAATGTTAAATAAAGGCTTTTATGACAGGTATATTTTCTGAGGTATGTAGATATTATTAATGCGATTGTGAATATATTGCTTTATCGGGATGAAATTTGGTAGGAGATATTTGGAGGCCTTAAGAAGGATGTAAGCTAATTTTATCCCGGAAAGTTTCTGCGGGCGCGCTATAAACGTATTATTTGCAGACTCAGTTGCGGGCAACAAACAGCTAGTTAAACATAACGTATCGAAAACTATTCTCATGATGTTTTGGTCAAATATGGTCTAAGATCCAAACTTGAAAAGATCTTCACCGGTCTGATAACAGAATGAATCCTATTTTACAATAAATTTAGTATATTAGAAATTATATTAGAAATGAATTTGCCAAAAAAAAACCGGGCCAGTCTGTTTTTAATTATTTTAAAAAAATGTTAGTAATAAAAAAGTTGCATCATCGAGATAATAAGAAAATTTTATATTGACTTAAAGTATAAAACCTATAGAATATGTAGACGTTGGGTTTACTATTGTTTACCTGGACGAACTACTGGGTTGCCAGGTATAGACTTAAATAGTTATGTGCCAGTTACTTTCACTTAATTAAATAATAGAACAATTTCTATATCAACGTAAGTGCTATTTTATTGTGAACACGTTGATATGGGGTTCTGCATTTAATTAAAAATCATTAAATTTACTTTTTAAAAAATAGCCTTAATAACCATTTCTAATAATATTTTCTAATATACCTTCTAAATTTATTATAAAATACATTTCATTCTATTATCAGACCGGTGAAGATCGATGTAATTTTGTATCTTCTACTAATATTACCTACAGTCATCGGAACTCCTTGTGAATATCATTGTAAATATCGGCTTCTTGTGTTTCTATACCTTTTATGACACATGATTGATTGATTGATGTCTAACCTTGTATAACTCGCTAGAAAAGTTGTAATACTAAATCCTATTAGCCCTACTTTTGTACAGATAAAGCGAATAATTGTAACATCACTAACAGGACACTCAACTTTCAGGAAAAGTAGCTACCAATGGGGTAGAAACGGGTTGATATCGATATATTTAATGCCAGTCACTGAAAGGTCGATTATTCAGCACTTTTTCTTATAATAAAAAGTTTTGTTCCCGCTTACGGGAAATATTACAACCTATCATATACTATGTCGAGATAATTTAAAAAAAAATTGCCATTGGTTCCGTTTTTGAGGTTACTCTGTTTAACCGTTGCAGACTCGTAGAATTAAAAAAAATGTCCAGTTTTGACTTTTTTACTATTCTGGCAAAGATTTACTTTTCCAAGAAATTTCAGTCGCTAAGTTTGAGAAGCGCAGGCCTGGTATAACCTTTCTTTACACCAACACCATTCTTCATTTACAGTCGTATCTTGACAAGCTTGATGTTTTTTACCAATTACGACCCTTTTCTACCTACCTTTTTGCAACCCTCTTTAACACTGCCCCAACTTATAGTAAAGTAATTAACCGTTCGCGCATGCCCGGACGCAGGGCAAGGCAAGGGCGCGGCAGACATTATGCCCTTCCGGGGGTCACTGAACGCGCCAAAACAAAGAACACCTGTAGCCACTTCGATCGATAAACGCATAGAAGACGGGAGACTTGATTACTCGACTGTGCTTAATTGCTTTTGATGATTTTATACGCAAGGTGATAACTCTAAATCCATTTTCCGTAATGTAAACACCGAGTGCTATTCGAAATTCTACGCTGTCATAAGTAATCGTGTGTAAAGAACGAAAATACTTTATATTTATTTAGTCACATTTGCCGTAAATATGAGAATCTGGCAAACAATTTCATATTTGCTGCTTTTGCTGTTGAAACGCTTGGTCCGTGGGGTCCCGAAGCAAAAACACATTATTTTTTTTTAAAAGAAGCTTGCCCGATCCGTTGGCGATCATAGGGCTGGCTCTTTCCTCGGTCAACGTATTGGCATTGTCATACAACGAGAAAACACAGCCAGCCTTATGGGCACCCTGCCCAATAGCAGCGACTTGGGTGATATTTGTAAATATAGATTTTTAGGATTAGAGTAAGTTAGTTTTAGTTCTTTTTTTATTTATTACTGTTAATTATTGTATATATGTATTTTTTGTTTACCCCATCTTAAAGTAAAACTGTCACATTTTACAGAAGTAGTACTTATTGTTTAATTTTTAATAGCAATAGCGGTAGTAGTTGGACGCGGTATCACACACATTTTAGCACTAACATAGGTACCTACACAAAAAAAATGTATTTTATATCTGTGTCTTGTACCTGGGGTTGAGCAACGCATAAAACCTTAAAAGAAGACACGGCGCGATTGTGGACATAATATACTTGTACTGGCTATCGACGATTTGAAAAAAGATGAAAAAGAAGGAGATTGACTTTGATGGCGTGTAAATGAATTTAATTTGATTTAAATATTGCCTTTACTACTTGTGAAGAAGTGATTTTATTGTGCGGACACTACGGACTTTTTTGGGGTAAGCATAGGGAATTATTTATATTTTATTAATATTGTTTTCTGCACTCTTGTTGTTTTGCGCGGAAACTAAAGAAAGCAATAGATAAAAAGCTTTCTAACCAGCGTACCAGAAGATAAGTCTAAGAGATGTTTTGTAAACAAATATTTTAACATAAACCATATTTACGACCAAATTGGACACGAAAAGTGAAACTGGTTCAGCATAAAGTTGTATGCATTCCTTCGCAGCGCTGATACTCTGCCAGAACCTCGGCCTTACGGGCTTCTAAAACTAAACTTAATCCAATTATAATTCGACGATATGGGAAGGAAAACGGTTTATTACAAGTACACACAAAAATAATGCCCGGCAGTAAAATTTAAAAATTAACAAATCTGATTATGTGTAGGCATAGGTACGTTTATTTACATAGGTACTTACAACATTTTTTTTATTCATCCTTTTCAGGTAAAAATGTAATGTTAGTTTATTTGGATTAAATAAAAATAAGTAGGCAGCTCGAATGTATAAAACTTTTTGGGGCAAATAAAATACTATTCTTACATACTTTGGCGCTGAAATAGTTAAGCTGGATTAACACACAGGATACTTTTTATCCTGGAAAATAACATGATTCTTCGCAGACAAAGTCGGAAGCAACAGCGAGTAATTGCCGTATGTGTAGACAATAATGCCTTGCCTTGCGTAGCAATGTAAAGACAATTTTTAGAACGATATTTGCACAATTCCAATTTCTAATTCCACTCTAAGCACTATTTCGAGGACGCTAACAAACAATAGCTTAACGGTAATTTAATTAACTAGAAGTAACAATTAGATTCATGTCAAGGTCTTAATAATTAGAGCTCGTAAACTGTCATTTACGGGATGTTCCTTTTAAAAGTAAAAGTTAGAAATATTTTTTGCAAAAACCTTTTTTTAGAACACATGTCTGTGGAAGCTATTCAAGTTGAAAGATTTTTATGGAAGACCTACCATCTTAAACAAAACTATGTCCGCGAAGAACTTAGTAGGTGTAGGTATTTAGAACAGAGTTGGAATCAAATCAACCTACGTAATAGATACAAGTTCTGTGAATGGCATTTAGATACCCGAACAGATTATGATCTCAAATGGACGAATTCGATTGAATCAGTATCGAATTGAATGCTTGAATGAACTTCTTTTTGATGTCGTAACCGTATAGGTATAAACGTAGCATTCGGAGCTTATCGACACCGTTGGGATCTAAGTGAGGCACAAACCAGATCCTGTATCTCACTCTGACTAGCTAAGTATGTGACATGTGCAGAGAGACAAAGAATGTAGGAATACGCAATGCAGCACCAAAGAAAATAGTGCGTAAGAGTCACCCAGTAAGGCGACAATTATATTTTAAATCACGCACTTATGTAAATTTTTTTTTATATAATAGAGTTAAATATTAACGCACTTAATCATTTGCTAAACTACTCGATAATTGTTTTAAACTTTCGTGATTTTCACTCATAACCTCCAGGTCTGATGGTGACCAAGGCCACTGCAATGTGACTGAAACATGAAGGTAATTATCCCGGGTGCTGTAAAAATCAGTCCCCAGTGTCTGCGTAAGAGTGGGATAGAATCTACTGTAGATATGCTTCCCGAATAGACACGTTTTGGTCCAGACCAACATATACTTTTCGTCGGAGAGTCGTTAAAGTGTAGGGTACTTATCGATCCATATTTCGGACGTCTGGGCTGGGAAGCTCTTGCAGTGATTGCAGATTTACAACCATGGTTTCAGTTTACAAAAGAGTGGCAGAGTTCTTTAAAGGTCTGTGTTCTATTGAAAAAAAAACTTGTATTTCTGTTTTATGGATAGATAGTAGTTACAGATTATACTTAAATAAGTTTTTGTTAAAAAAATCTATTTTAATGTGTTTGTTTTGTTAGTGACTATGACTATTACTGCTAGTAGGTACTTGCATTGTTGTCTACCTTGTTGATAACTGTACCTAAATGGGTTAAATACGACTTCCATGATTAGGCCCAAATATGCTATTTTAACACGACAAGAGCTTCTATAAAAAATAGGTGATGTGACTATAGCTATAGGTAGAGTCATCGTGGATGGCACTAGGTATATCTACCGAAACAACACAAAGAAGGTTTAATATCGACTATATAAAATTTCATTTCAAATTGCCATGACTGATGGCGATTTACTGGAAAAAAATACATATTGGTTTCGCACAAATATTTTTTGAAAATGTAGCTCCATCAACGTTAAACTTGGCTTAATATTATCAATTCTGGGTTACTTGATAATTAAAACGAGATTGAATTTTTTCCAACTGGTTACCACAAAACACTGAAATGTCATTAGCCACTCTGTCTTAAATTATAATAGGAACAATTTACCCCTTCAGCTACACATATTTTGCTATCAAAATAAAAATCTGCCAAGTGTGACTCAGATTCGAACTTGTAGGGTTACATACCATCAAACAATTACCGTCTTTAAGATTAATTGTGTATGCGATCCCTGTCTATAGGTATACTATTTTCTTTATTTTACTTTTATTATTTTTTGCTAAAGGAACTTAGTTAAAATTTGAAGTGACTTCCTATTACACTTAAAAGATACAACCCTGTGACGGACGAATGGACGGACAAGTCAGAGAGCGGACTCTTGACAATAGGGTCCTTTTGGCACCCTTCGCGTACGGTACCCTAAAAACATACATAGGAACACAAACGGCAAGTGTAATCCAGATTAATTAGGCGATTTCCTGAGATAGTCACGAGTGATGGTGGCTTGTAGGGTCACCATGCTACCGGTTTCGAGAGGATACGCGGAGTTTTAACAGGCTTATTGGCTTATGTAGAGCTGGTTTGTGTTAAGTGAATTATTTCTGTCCTTGGGAACAAGCAGGTAAATTGAGACACAGTTAATTAAAAATAGACTTACTAGGGTAGCTACTACGTTGTTGAAACCTGCGGTGTAGATATGGTATGTTTTTCTTAATTTCAACTTTCAATATAAAACATTTGCAAGTTTTTCTTTTAATGTATGTGATACTTAGAACAATAGCGTGGAGTAAACATTTTCTTTTAGTGACCCAGTTGGCATTAAACTGCTACAGTGATACGCGATCAACAACTTTAAAGTAAATAGGTACCTTACCTTACATAACCATCTCACTTAACAAAAAAAAAACACTGTTTTTTCACCTGGAACATAATATGGGTAAAAACCTACAATATTTTTTAGAAACGTGGCGAGCAGATTTACAACAATATTTTTTTATTTTTTTTTGACTATTTATATAATAAGAATAGTGATGGTTTTACTTTACGCACACAAGCCGTAATTGTAGATTTTGTGTATGATTGCAATGGATTTTTGGGTTCTGTACAACAGAAAAATGAAACCCGTAGACTTGCTCATGTTCGATTTATTTTAACAATAAATTGACCCGCGGTTGACCTCTGTTTCTTAAGATGGAAAATGCAGATGAAAGCAAAGGCCTAACTCACTGGTTCAGTAACCGCCTTTTCACTATTGACTTGAAGAGTCCTAGGTTATATCGCTCTGGAAACTGTCCTTCGATATTATTTTTGCCATGGTCACCGTACCTACTAGTGCAGTTGGGTAGTCTTTCTCCCCTTCGTGGTAAAATAATCCTTATATCCAAGCAATTACGGTTCATAGGATTATAATTATCTACAGATCTTCTACAGATCTTCCAACACGAAGGGCATTTACATTTTCATTGTTATTTTTATTTAAAATGGGTACAGTTTCTAAATAATGCAGGTAGTTAAAATCTAAGACGCAGTCACATAATTCACTGAAACTATTGTTAATCTGTAGGCATATATCTGCAGGATGTCATCATATGTAAGTAATAACATTTTAGAGTGTGTATACCTACCTAATTAGCCACATCTTCCTTTTTATTCAAACGAGCCTTATAACATATGTAAACGACTTCGTAATTTACTATTAGCATTCCAGGCACATTATTATGTAATCACCTAAAATATAGAATGAATAAAATTGTCCAAAGCTAGGAATAACAAATATATTTATATACCTCACCATCATCATTATGATCATCATCTCAGCCGTAGGACGTCCACTGTTGGACATAGGCCTCCCCCATAGACCTCCAGTTGCTTCTGTTGGCAGCGGCTTACATCCACCGTGAACCCGAGGCTTTAACCAGGTCATCCATCCATCTCATTGGTGGACGTTCTACACTGCACTTGCCGATCCGCGGCAAGTTGCTCAGCGAGCTATGAAAAGAGCTATGCTTGGGGTTTCTCTACGGGATCGGATCAGAAATGAGGAGATACGTAGAAGAACAAGAGTCACCGACGTAGCCAAGCGAATTTATATACCTACTCGTACAAAATTTTGCATGCGTGCATAAATATCTGATAGGTGCGAATCTATTTCTAGGGCCGCTAGGACGCTCCACTGTGGCAGATATTAATGCAGGCAGTTATTAATACCTCTATAAAATTAATTCGTTGCTATTATTATTCATCAGCGTTTGTACTCGTCATTTACAAAGAATAACGACATGTATATAGCTACCTACTATTTATTCACTAAAATACATAATGCGGAAGTATATGTCTGTTTATTTGTTGCCTATTTACGCATAAACCGCTGAATCAATTTAAATGCAAATTTTGTATGAACATAGTTTGAGACCCTGGGAAGGACGTAGGATAGTTTTTATTTCGGAAATTGCATATTTCCCGCGGGTAGGAATAAACGAATTTTTCGCAGACTAAGTAAGTTTTTTATAAGTTTTGTTTCACTAAAATTAGACACAACCCGTCAAAATATTTATTAAGTTCCATGAAATATTTTTATAAAACCACGGCTGACATTTCACATTACAAGCCTTGGGAGTGCCATCGCCATTTCTCAAGATCAAATGATGCGATATAGGTAGAGTCATTCACGATGACGCGTGCCGTGGTTCTTATTACAATGCCATTACTGTCTAATTTTGACAAACCAATGCGTCTTCGTGGATGGCACTAGGTATAACGCCGCGATTACCGCTCTTGCATCTTCGCAAACATAATATTATGATTATTATGGCCATTATGACACTCAGAGCCTTGAACTCGTGCCTTGAGGCCAAATCGCGTGTCTACAAATCTAAAATCAAATCTCTGGCTTCATAAATAAATTAATTTGATTGTGTTTTGTTTCTTTTTAGAGTTTCTCTCTGTCAAGACGTTTTTTCTTAGGAACACGTGGAGGTCTGTACTCGTATCAAGCTGCAAATACCCAGGTTTGCTACCCATTGAAGCAATAACAAAATCAAATTTCTAAGTTAAGGCAATCAAAAGATACATTCATTAAAATAATTGTTACCATATAAATAATTAATGGGTTTTCCATAATCGGAATCGCACATGGCCAGTTTTTTTTTAATGAATATAAACAAACGAAGACATTATGTTAACCGATTTAAAAAGCAAATGTATTTTATGCGCTTCTGTGGTTGTTCGATTAACCTTGAAACACTAATTGGGCACATTATGCGAATATCGATTGATCAATTGACATTGACTATCTATACTGTATTGCGTCAACAGTCAAAAATGTTTGCAAGATCTAACTAACGTCATCGCTTTTACTAACTTATATTTCCTGTAACATGTTAACTACAAAAAGTTACAAATATTCATGCATATAAAGTAATTATTTCACTTTACCTACATGTAGGTGTAGCTACACCATGTTTTTTGATCTCTGTTAACTTTAAAAATTAGTAAAAAAATGTTAAAAAAAGTTGGGTGGGCAAAGAAAAAATTGGTAAAATTGGTAGCGTTTCGATTTTTGAACGTCTACCACAGCCTAAATGTTCAAGTTAGAAAGAAACGTGATTTAAAATGTAAATAAAAATCTTAATTTATACATTTACTTTTTAAAAATGTAATGAACAACAGCATATTTTATACCTACAGCGCTTGTTTAGACAACGATAAATAAGTTAAGTTTATTATATGTAATATTTGCTTGCTTACGATTATTTTAAGTATAACAACGTCAGGTATAATATTTACCTTTAAAAAACAGCGACCAATATTCACACATCTTTGCGAAATCATTCCATTTCTGTCAACTTGAAAACTAGTTTCGATACAGCCGGAAGACAGAACAATCGCATGCCGTCTTTGCACAAAAATCTCGCTTTGAAGTCTCTGTATAATTACTTATAACGGCATTTAATGTGGGAACGGAGTAGGCCTTGAACCGCTGTGGATCCGATGCACTCCACACAATGAGCCATTTGAGTTACATAAATTTGAGCGCGCACTAAAATATTGAGCCATATTCTTAAAGATACACTTTGAGCGTTATTTTCTGAAAACTTGTGGCAGCTGCAGAAAACTACGATTTTTTATGACGACTTGCGAAGGATACAGGATACGAAGGGTCAGGAATGCCAGGTTAAAAGTAACTCTCTTTATCTGCCAGTCTGTTAGGTAGGTATCTCTTGGAAAACGCTGAACCAATTCAGATAAAATTTTATATGGAGACTAGCTGTTACCGGCGACTCCGTCCGTGTAGAAGTATGAAAAATAGTTTACGTCATATTATTCGCAGACCTACCGAATATACACAAATTTCATAAAAATCGGTCGAGCCGTTTCGGAAGATTTTGTTACACGCACGAGTGGCATGAGAATTTTATATATTAGATAGTTTGTGACCCTGAGTAGAACATAAGATATTTTTTACGCCGGAAAAATGCATAGTTCCCGCGGGATAGCAATAAACGAATTCCTTGCAGACACAGTCGCACACAACAGCTAGACATCGTGAGAGTAGCGGGAAACCGGTGGATGCAAGTGGCAAGTTGTCGTTCATTGTGGCGTTCTAAGGGGGAGGCCTTTGTCCAGCAGTGGACGTCTTCGGGCTGATGATGATGATGATGATGATGAATGCGGAATATATTAAGCTGCACAGTGGTATAAATAACTGAAAAGTGTTTTTTTAATACCGCCTTTTGCCTTAAAAGGGCAGAATTGTACAAATGAATGAATTAATGATTTATTTGTTTAACATAATGTGTAAAGTGAACTATTTGAAGAAGTTCCTCAGCTAGAAGACTTACTTAACAAGTTACCTTGACAGCCTCATAGTCTAAGTAGGGCAACGTCCACACACTTAAAGTTACAATTACTTACTACCAACGCAAATAACGCAATGTTCATTCAAAGTCATTCAACTGAGCCTACGTTTTTTGTAACACGATCTTGTTTAAAAACAAATAATAATCCAGCATAAATATACGGATAGGTTTGTGTTGACTCTTGTAATCATAAAACTGTCTCAATATCCGCAACCGAATGACGTTTTACATTCTAAGTTGCTATAATATTAGTCTTCGTAAGGAACCGAATATCGTTACAATTACAAAAAAGATTCTTGAGGTGTTTAACTACAGGTTCTGAAGAGTGTAGATTATTTGTGTCATTATTTTGCTTACGCAAATAAATGAAATACCATTTTGGGTGATTTCTCAAAGTTAACCATTTCCTACTGTATAATGAAAATATGACTAATATTCCAATAACAATGTTTTTTTTATCTTCAGCATGAAATTCTGTCTTCAGTACGAGTTCCTTGTGGTATTAAGATACAGCACTGTGTTCGAGGAAGTGGTTGTCGTACCGAGAAACATTAAACACTTTAATAGCAGTAAAGTGCTCAAAAATATAGATGCTTGACAACTGTGTCAGGTAAGTTAGCGTGTTGAAATGTTTTTGGACATTGTGCCTATCTGTAGACGACTTTACAACGTTCGCCACCCTAAACAAAACATGTAAAGCTTCTAAAAATAAGAATACTAATAAGAATATTTAATTTATATGTTAAAACAGCAATATTAACAGATTTCAAATCTAAGATATTTTTTATTTCTCTGGAAAACTAAAATACAACTGAAACAAATAAATAATTCACAAAATGAGTTCACTGGTGACAAAAATAGCTATGGTCCTACAAATAAAAAATGAAGTCCAATAAAGAACCTCATTCTTTTTTGGAGTCGGTTAAAGAGTACCTATTTTTGTCTTAAAACATATTTTTGCACTCCTGTTGCTTCGAGCTACATTCTATGAAATACCCACTCCCACTAGTGATTTGATGCTTGCCTGTACGAAGTATGTAATTCTGTAATTATATCACCGTGCGGTTAAGCCATTGCCGTTAGAGAAACATGCACTTCCAAGAGAACTAGTTATCAGAAAGCGTTTTTATCGGTAAACACAACAAGCCCTCAATGTTCAAAGCAGTTCACTATAAACCTAGCAAAATACACAATGCTTACTTTCTCATTTTCTCACGACGAAAATAGCTTGGAGAAAAGTTCTATTGTGTCCATTCAGCGTTGTCTTATTGTAAATACAAATACGCTCACCCACTCACAAAAAATGTCCAGATATCAAAACTCCTTTGTCACGCACGCCACTTTATAAATTAATAAAAAAAACACTCGATTTCTAGTTCTTTTCTTAAATTGTTTATTTATTGTTTTATCAATGTTCGCGTTCGAATTCGAAATCGTGCAAACGCGCGACCAAGTTCGCAGCCGTACGCCGACTCGTGGAGCGCACTGCCAAGTATACCAACAAGCATAACTACCGCAGTCTTCTATTGTGCCGTGGCTGCCAGACACGCGAACCATAATTGTAGGTATAGAAGCCTATACCAACCACCTTTACCCCTCGTTTCATATTTTACATAAGCATATCATAACAATCTGTAGATAGGGCAGCTCGTTTTCAATTTTGTCGTAGAACTTGCTATATAGCTTACTATAATATATGTATTCATATTCTGACTCTTGCGCTATACTACTTGTACTATTACTTATTCTGTGGCTATATTTACTCGTAAATATTCTAAATTTAAATTCAAACTTTGGGGTTGAAATTGTTCATAGATATACTCTTGTACTAATAATAGTTCATTGCAATGAACTTTAATTGTTTTTTTTTTTGTTTACCAGTGGGCAATTCTATTTATGGAAGGCGTGGTGGCCGAGTGGTTTGACCTATGGCCTCTCAAGCTGAGGATCGTGGGTTCAAACCCCGGCTCGCACCTCTGAAATTTTCGAAATTCATGTGCGGAATTACATTTGAAATTTACCACGAGCTTTGCGGTGAAGGAAAACATCGTGAGGAAACCTGCGAAGCAATTCAGTGGTGTGTGTGAAGTTCCCAATCTGCACTGGGCCCGCGTGGGAACTACTGCCCAAGCCCTCTCATTCTGATGGGAAGCCTGTGCCCTGCAGTGGGACGTATATAGGCTGAATTCTATTTATGCCCATTGACAATGAAACGCAAGGTTTTGTAATGCATTTTCTATTCAACACGTAGGAGTTACGTGGGTAGTAAATTTTCTCATCATAATAACATACAGCAAGTTAACATTTATTCATTCGTTCATATACGTTCAGTTGCGTAAGTGTTTTGAAAAAAAAACTACTTGTGCCGGGTAAAATAGAGGAGTAAGACAAATTAGGGATATGAAAGTAAACAAGAACTTATGTTAGCGTTTTAAACTTTCGTGATTCTCACTCATAGTCAAAATACCATAAACGGGACTTATCACGCTTTTATTACACAAGTAATATTTACCTCGACGTTTCGGCAACGTTACAGTTGCCGTGGTCACGAGTAGACTGAAGTATGGGGTGTTAAGTCTGCCCAGCAGCGCGAGTTCTTCGAACTACCCGCACTTGGTCACTTTTATTAGATAAGTCCCGTTTATGGTATTTTGACTATAACTTATGTTAGGTTAGTATTCTCTAATACTTAGAGATTTATAATGAGAATGATCAGAACTTTTTCTCCATTAAATATAATTTAAAAATTCTTGGGGGTTATAACTGCTTTTTTCAACACGCATCCTAAATCACTGGGCTAGAGCAGTCTCTAATTTTGCAAACCAATTTGGCAAATATTGTGCCCAAGGATCATAGAGGCGCACTAAAAAGAATATGCTATGCTAAAAGCATTGGTTTTGTTATTCCACGCGATCAAAGTCGCAGATTTTATAGTCAGTATGTTATATTAAAATAACCATCAAGACACTAGTGATGTATCAAGCTGCGGTGCTCTATCACTTTCTATGCATTTGGGCTAAAAATAGGCTGCTGCCGACCGCGGCCTAGAAATCGACTAGTGAAAGTATTATTGTCATATATTGAGAACACAAATACCACCTCTGATTGATATTTAATGTGGTATTAACGCCTAACGCCCCGAATTTGGATCTAATCATAAAAGTGACGCGTGCTTAAATTTTTATATATGTAAATTATCTGACTAATATTGGAGGTGATTTCATATTCATAATGCGTTTTATGTTTCCTTTTGCAAAATCAAGACCGTTTCTTTTTTAGGAGCGGTGTTTGCTAGTGTTGGCTGCGTATTCTTTTAGCTAGTTGGCTTAAAAAAAAGTCAAGGATTCGTTGTGTAACTTGGTTTAAGATTGACAGATCCAGATATTTTGACACTGCTGAACTGAGTACCTCGTGTAACGGGTGCCCACAATGGAGAGATCTCTCGCCAGGCGCATGTTATGACTAAATCGAGATAAAAAAAATCTAGCAAGGTATCTAAAAAGACTTTTTTTTTATTCGACTGGATGGCAAACGAGCAAGTGGGTCTCCTGATGGCAAGAGATCACCACCGCCCATAAACACCTGCAACACCAGGGGTATTGCAGATACCCCTACAAAACACACAACAAAAATCTAAATCTAAAAAGAGTACCGATTTCTTAGAACGCTAAAAATATTTTGAAAGTAACCTAAAACATCTACCCTCATCTACCACTGTAATTTAAAATTAAATCGGGCAAATAATTACACTTTTAATTAAACACTTCAAAGGCTTACATTTTGAAGATCTCAATCAAAAGTTCCACTCAAGCTTTTCCCAATGTTTTAGCATCCCTGACGCCAATTAAATGCACCCGTTCCCTCCGCTTTGCATTACGATGAGGGCTGAAACATCTATATCAATAAAAGGACTTTTTCCCGTTGAAGTGAAAGCCATAATAGCATAGCAAGATTCAACACCCACGTTGTGTGTTTGCGTAAACAAATGCACCGAGGAGGGGTGCTGATGCACCAAAATACCTTATGTAAGCATACGGGTGACGGGTGAGTTAAATGTAGGTATTTAGCATTCCTGATTTGGTTTAGGAACCTGCTTAACTTAATACCTATAAATTAAATGTTTTTGAAATGTTATTTTTTTAGTCACTGTGTTTAGGGACTTGCATTTTTACTAACCTACATATCCGTACCAAATTTCAAATCAATCCGCTTACTAGAACTGCGTAAATTTAAGTTACAAGATTTCACCTTAACAAACATATAATTAAACAAATTGCAAGCTAAATAAAAATATCTTTATTTAACCAAATACATTATGATAGACAACAACTACAAAGACATTAATTATGAGTGGTTGTACAAACTCACCTTATTCTCGCTTTTCTTGAGGTACTGTTTTTTCTGTGTTGGGACAATTCAAGCATAACTTAATAATGCTAAGTTGCTAAACTGTATTTCTTATTTTTCTCATCCAATCATGAAGTAATCTTTAGTTAATCCTTTTAAGTTACTCTATTTCACCGGTCCGGATGACAACGTAAGTTCTGAGGTGATATAACCGTAACGATTCAATTACTGATCGATAGTAAACAATGATGTTCATATAGTGAAATCATTGGTCACGGATCTTTTTTGTTACGTCAGAAACAGCACAAACTTTAGAGAACGCCTGTAAGAAAATATTATGAGTCACACCTTGAACAAACTGCGGGTATATTCATATTTCTAAATAAAATAAATAAATAAATATCAAGGGACACTTGGCACCAATTGTTTCTGTTCAATTATTTTCTGTTGTTTCACCAAGTTTGTTTCTTTTAAACTCAAAAACATAAAGACAAAGTGTTTCCAACCTGTGCTAGACCCTCACTATTCAAATCTATAGGTACGCGTTTATAGTGTTAGACCAGTGTTTTTCAAACAGTGGGTCGCGACCCTTTGGGCAGTCACGAAGCCTACTCAGGGGTACGAGCTGCAAATACTTACTCAGTGGGACCTGAGTAAATTTAAAAAGACATGTGTTCTACACCATATTTTTTATAGAATGTAGGGTAAAACCTCCAGTGAATGAACACTTAAGAAACTTTTCTACTTTGAAAAATCACTACTCTGTACTTATTAATAATTGTAATGGTTTTATGTAATTTAATCAATCGTTATTTAATAATCAAGAATTTAATTTCTGCGATTTTTTATTACGTGTATAGTTTTTGAGTTATGGAAGAATTTATAAAAAAGTACCCAAAAACCTAGTAAATGAACGAAAAAGTTAATGAATGAACAGAGTAAAACCCAGTGAATGAACATTATTTAGATAGTTTTAATCAACATTTAGAAAAACATTTTTAACATAAAACGAAGTCTTCTTCTTCAGTTATTATTATATAAAATCTTGAGGTAGGTACAGCACCTTCAGTATTCCAATTATGTTTCTGTATTACAAAAATACATATATAATTCTATTAAAGTAGGTACAAATTAAGCACCTTAATATCTTGATTAATTTACTTTTTTTTAAAAAACGTAGCTCAAAATAGATAATTTTTCCGAGTGAACTTTATAGACGTTATACCAAGGTTCAATTTTGTTGACATTTGATTTTAGATAAGTACGAGATTTTTTCAGTGACGATAATCCGAGCTTTATAATAAAACTTAAAAAATAACAAACATTAAACTCTATTGATACTCGTATTCTAATCAGTCTGTAATCAGTCTCTAATTAGTTAAAAGTATCATCATTTGGGACAAAAAAATCTTAACAACCCAATTTTAATTATAGATTGTGGCTAATAACAATAAGCAACTTCCTACAAGCAAAATCTACATCATTTTTTAATCATTTTTAATTTATATAAAAATAAAAATCGATCAATAAAACAAAAAAATATATAATGATATAGTAATTCATGACAAATAAAAGGTACACATTAACTGAACAATTGTTTTAATTCCTCGCAATCCCCATTTTCTCCTCGACGTGTCTATCCACCCTCGTTGTACCGGCTCGGGTGACTATATGAACGTCTTGGGTAAAATGGCTTGTTTTATGCTCTTGTTGTACAATCTAATATTATTAACAAGTCCAATTTGGAAGTAAAACTATCGTGCATTTCGATCACGTCCATCGTTACCTACGTTGTTCATACATAGGATTAGTAGGTATCTAGTAAATGAACAAAGCCAAATTTCTATAGTCCATTTACTAGATTTTTCATTCCTATGAATGAACACGTAGTGTCCCAATACTAGTTCAAAGAAACAGAATCGTTTTCTATGCAGAATCTGAAAACACAACCTTAATACGATTACGTTAACATTTAATTTTAGGAAAAAACTATATTGAGCCGACACCAGTAAATGAACAGACTGTTCATTTACTGGTTTTAGAACATTTGATAAGCCAGTAATGGAACACCTAAAAATATCAACTTAACCGCAAAATAAGCCACTAAAGAGTACAATTATAGAAGATTTAACTCTTAATCTAACCAATAGCTAAACTTTATAGTGGTATACATGAAATAAGCAGTTCAAATGTTACTCCAAACATGCACTGTTCTTATTTGGGATCTAATTTTTCCATACAAAACTTCAAAAGCAGAAATACGTGAACTTCAAACGCCTGCCATGTTGAAATTGGTCGAAAATAAATTTACCGATTGTTGCCATTGCATAGGAAATCGAGTTGCCGGTAAGAAAAAAAATACGACAGTTGGTGGAAATGGCTATATTGCTTATTTTAGGCAAAAAACGTGATTTTGTTCATTCACTGGGGGGGGGTTCATTCACTGGAGGTTTACCCTACTATAAAAATTATTTTAATGCGAAAGGTTAACCGGGAGACGTCTATTATTGGACTTTAGGCTTCCCCCTTACAAAATGTGAATGATAGTCTTAAGTATTTTAAAAAAAGTGACTCAATTTTTGAAACGTTAGTAATCAAACTTTTTTCAAATTACAGACATTTTTCTTTTTAGTTTTAATGTCGACCATTGAAGAGAATGTCAGTTCACACAGGTAAGAAGTAGCGAATGGCACTAATAATTAAAAAATGTGGTTTACCAGCCTCTGGGTATTCTTGTATCTCTTCACCCAGATCACGAACGTCAATGCTTTGAGAATGAAATTCTGTTTTATTTTACCTTTTTATTTGTCAGAAGCTGCTGCTTGTCTAACGGCTTCTTTACAGATAAACAACTTAAATGACAGAAAATCATAAACGCAGTTTTCAAATAACTAACAAATGGCCAAAATCAAACGCAATTTCATTTTGGTCCTAGGTCCTATTTTAAGTAGTACGAGTAAAGAGAGCGCGTATTCAAAAAGATTGGGAAGCACTTGAATAAAGTAATAGAAGTGCTATGACTATACTCATATCGTCGTTATATTCTTCGCCCCAAACTGCACCCTCGTTTTACATGAGCTGATTGACTACCGATCGATACCATCTACCCCTAAGGGTGTCGCACGCGACAATGACGGAACAACTAACCAAGTCCTATGGAATGCAACGTAGTTTTTTTTACGGTACGGTAGTTATCTTTTCTTACCGAGTAAAATTTAAATTTAATATTTTCAAACTATTTTGAAAGTGAACTACGAGTACATATACAGTTTACTTGGTTATGTATTTTATAAATGTCCTGATTTTTAGGTTGAGTGACGGGAAATGTGTGTAACTTTTCCACAATGTAACTTTGTAGATAAATAGATCGACAAAACAAAGAATCGCTTGACTATTTCTAGACTTTTTTTTACTTATTAAGAACGGCAAAGTATTAGATATAAATATCATCGTATCGATTCAATATCGGCGTTTTGTCACCTAAAACTATTACAAAGTTTTTACTACACGTGGATTGAAAAGTCAACTTGTTGATTTTCAATCGATCCACAAATTAGAATATCCGATACCATCATAATATGTGCTTTTATGTGACCATTTTATTATCGTGTGATTCTGAATGGTTGCTGCCCCTATTTGTAACTTTTATTAATGCTCTATTGAACCATGGATGCCGCCTGCATACAAAGCATTCTCATTCTTGAAGTGGTGCCGATATGAATACGGTTTAAGTTTTATAAGGGACGTGACAGCACTATGGAAAACATTTTTAAAAGAAGTACCAAGACGATTAATTTTAGTGTACAGCTTTAATCGGAACCGTCCTTTGTTCTTAAAATAGCATTATATGCAATCATAAAACTGCCCAAATGAAATAATACATAATATAGCTTTATCCTTCCATTTAATAAAAACAAAATTGACAAGTTCTCTACCACGGGCAATATGAAAAATGTGAAAGTAATGTGATTTACGGTCGGTTCTCTAACTTATGTATTCAATTTTTCATACTAGTAGTATAGAAAAGTGGATACTTATGTTAGGGCACCGACTGTACCTACCTTTTATTTTATCCTACTCTGTTCTATCCTACTCTACTCATAATTATAATCCATCATCATCAAAGGCGTGCGTTGGGTCAATTCCAGGGTAGGTAGGGTAGATAGAGCAGTGCCTTGAGCTACCTACCGTGCTGGGGGGCTAGCGACGCGCATCTGCAGGGCTAGTACGAAACTCGAAACTCGAAGTTCGTGTCGTGCGGTCCCTCTTACACTTATACTATTTAATAAAAATAATAAAATGAACTCCGTTACAACTTCACAAACTTCATATGACTCTCTTGAGTAGTTGGTACTAATGGGCAGCGGTGATCTTTTCCCATCAGATGACCCGCTTGCTCGTTTTCCTCCCTCTCATAATAAAAAAAAAACATATTCAATCTTCACAATCTCTCCGCAATTTTCTCTCGTATAAAACGTTAACGTTACTGAATATAAGTGTATGCACATAGCTACAATTTTAACGTTGGAGATGTCCGATAAGTGTGATCACCTAACTCTTCGCTCGGACTGTTGTAACGAATCCTCCCTACCTTTATTAATTTCTAACCTACCTACCTACCCCGAAGCCTATATCGATGCCTACCCCCTGAACTAATATTATTTACCTATTATTTATTAATATATTATTATTTTATTACCTTATTATGGGTCCTCAACCTACAAAATTACCTGAACCTAGCAAGTTGATTTACCTTGTTTAAGTCATAAGATTGGCCAAGTGATCGCTAGCGGTCTAGAATAAGGAACCCACGTTGTGTCCGAAGAAGCAACCCTTAGTTCGTTTAGTATAATGGAAAAGAGCTCAATTAATAATATTTTTATATAATTTAATTAAATAATAAAGAAAAGACAAAATAAGGTTGAATGAAGAAAGTTATTAAAGTATAGTTTCTTATAGGTCATTATGTCTATAGTCTATGATATGTTCGTGTGGAAGAGGTATTTTATACCGCAGCTAAAGTTCAGAGGCCCACTCCCCGCCCCTGAAAGTGGCTTTCGTCACCGAACTGGATGTTGCCTCCTCTGCGTTAGCCCTGAAGGAGCATACTACCTTTTCCTTGTTAGGAAATAAAACATATCATTATGTTATATGAGAGGACATTTCAAAGGGAAGTCAATTATAGCCTGAGGCTGTTCCTGGATCAAACCCGTGATCACAATACTCCTGCAGTAACAAAGCCAACTTCAGTAGTACGTAGATGTAACTTCAATGGTTCATCATATCGACTAATAAGTAACTTCCGGATCACCTGGTACCGGTCAGCCACTGACTTGCATCTGCCTTAGTCTTAGTCAAAATGACTTGCATTGTTAGTTATGAAAGATAAGTATTTGGTAAAGCCTTTTACCGTTAAAATAGTTGGTATAAATAGCCAAAACAGGACTATACAATCCAAGGTTCGCTACCAGGAACGACCACAGTCTTCAAAGGAGATTCTACTTTCAGCAAATAAAATATTATTCTGTCGTGAGTTGTTGAATTATTTTGTCTCACTTGTTTGAAGCTACTAGCGTTTATAACATAGGACATTGAATGAAAGCGAAACGCTGAAACCTTTCATTCGTCGGGCGTCAAAAGTCTGTCATTTATTGTCAGTATTTATGTAAGTATGTCGCCATGAGTATGGCTAAGTTCTGTACGTAGTAGGCAACTTAAAAGCAGCCTAAGCAAGTAGGTAAGTAGCTGTATAGTTAATGCGAAGAAAAACACAATTAAATACCAAATCAGATAAAACAACCACCTCCTTCCCCAAGTGGAGATAATAATACCAAACCTACTATATCCTATTCCTACTTCTAAACTAACCAACTGATCTACACGAAAGCAGCAAACTAGGAACCCGGGTTCCACATTTAAATTACCCGCGGAGTCTCTCTCAAAGTGCAGTGAGAGAGCCTATTCTAAGCTAAACCTAAGTCGAGTGGGTAACTCTGCTCCCTAATTCCTAACACCCGTGTGCCTACTGGTATCCGTCAAGGGGATTGGGTCGACAAATACCAGTAACGAAGAATAAGAGTGCGAATAAATAAATAAATAGATAAAGCGGACAAGATCTTGGTGAATTTAGGACACCGGTATAGCATCTCAAACCCTCCAAAACCCTGGGAGAAAACTAGGTCTGTCTCTTCCGGTATAATACAAGACCCCGCCCTTACTCCAATAGGCGTACTCTACATTGAAGAACGTTCCCAGGGAATGCCAGCCTGTCCGTTACCACCGCTAGGTGACCTGGCTCTCATTCCCCAAGAATCGGCTATTACTGAGCCGAAATTCGGTTGGGTTCTCCGCTACCCCAAGATTTTATATTAAACCCAAAACTTTACAAACAAAACACAAAATCCCATTAAACCCCGTTTTAACTATTAAATAAACAATTTGAATCGCTATGTAGTCTCCAGCAATGAATATCAAATCACTCGTATATTGGCGATAAAATACACAAAGCAGGAAATTTATACAAAAGAATACACTATAATTAATTAACAAGAAATTATTAAAAAACCCCCCAGCAAAAATTACGAGAATAACCGATACTTCAATAATTCAGGGAGAACCTTCCCGAACGCGTAGCAAAATCAAAGTCTCTTCCCGCTCGTCTTCGTCCTCCTTTTATACTTAAATTGTTGATACATCTGCTACAAGTGTCACTTTTTCTACTCTGGCTACTCTGGATACTGTTGTCACATTTGCTACTTTGGACACTTTCGCCTCTTTGGATACAATGGCTACAAATTTACGTCAGAATCCTTCCTCGAACTGTCAGTCAGTATTGCCAGTGATCTTATTTGAGTAGTTTAGTAAATAATAAGTTGTTATTGATAATTTTACAATGAAATAGTCTTAATAAGGTACAGAATAATTTAATTTAATAAAATAAGTTCATTTTTAATCTATATATATCTAAATATATGTTCACATAAGATGAAACATTACAGACCATCGGCTGTATTGTTACACTGTATTTAACGACTTTCTAATCCTATATCTAGTAAATTGATTAGCTTGCAGCTGCATTTCTTGTTACCATATAAATACTTTGTAGAGTCGGAGGATGTATTTTCCTTTGCTCAGTATATGGGCGATAACCTGCTTTACCGATGATGTAAGTATTCTATAACAACCAATTTAGAAATATAGAAATGCTTCCGACATTGTCATTTCATCTAATATTTCAATCCATACTAATATTATAAATGCGAAAGTAACTCTGTCTGTCTGTCTGTCTGTCTGTCTGTCTGTCTGTCTGTTACGCTTTCACGCCTAAACCGCTGAACCGATTTGGATGAAATTTGGTACAGAGATAGAATAGACCTTGGGAAAGAACATAGGCTATCTTTTATCGCGAAAAAGAGGCTTTTAGGGGTTGAAATAGGGGATGAAAGTTTATATGGTGGAAGTTCGTCGCTGTCGAAGATAAAACCATGAAACTTGGAATTTAGGCATTTAATCCATACTATCCATACTTCCATACTAATATTATAAATGCGAAAGTAACTCTGTCTGTCTGTCTGTCTGTCTGTCTGTCTGTCTGTTACGCTTTCAAGCCTAAACCGCTGAACCGATTGGGATGAAATTTGGTACAGAGATAGAATAGACCTTGGGAAAGAACATAGGCTATCTTTTATCGCGAGAACAAGAGGCTTTAAAGGGTTGAAATAGGGGATGAAAGTTTATATGGTGGAAGTTCGTCGCTGTCGAAGATAAAACCATGAAACTTGGAATTTAGGCATTTAATAAGAAATAAGTCGATATTTAGTTGAGCTTTTTTGAAAATTCAACCTGTGAGGGGATGAAAGTTTATATGGAAGGTCTTCATTATCGAAGATAAATCGATGAATCTTTATTAAACTTGCTATTTCGGCACGTGATAAGAGACAAATAGATATTTGTTCGCGCGTTTTTTAAAATTCATCCTGAGAGGGGGTGAAATAGGGGATGTAATGAAAGTTTATATGGAAGATTGTCATTGTCGAAGATAAATCGGTGGTTCTTTATGAAACTTGGCATTTGGGCACGTGATAAGAGATACATAGATATTTGTTCGGATCGGATCGGGGCGGAGGCAGGGTGGCAACGGAGTGGAGCGGAGGCAACGGATGGAGCGGAGACAATGCGGGCTAAAGCGGAGGCAGTGAATTAGAGCGGAGGCAGTGGATCGGAGTAGAGACAACGGAGCGGAGGCAGCGTGGCAACGGAGTGGAGCGGAGGCAACGGATGGAGCTGAGACAATGCAGACTGCAGCGGAGGCAGTCAAGTAGAGCGGAGCTGAGGCTGGCGGAGCGGAGGCTGGCGGAGCGGTGGCTGGCGGAGCGGAGGCTGTGGGGGAGGAGGTAGCGGAACGGAGGCAGTGGAGCAGAACGTAGCGGACGCTGCTGAGCGGAGCGGAGACTGTGGAGCTGATTGATGGTGAATGACAAAAAAAATTGTTTATAAAAAATGTCTCATTTGAAAACTTTACCTGCGGGGGGGATGTTAGCAGAGGGGATGATGCAGTGTTAGCAGAGCCTATTAAGCTCATAAGAAAAATGTACGCAATGTGAGGTCATCATGAAAAAAATTATGATTTTCAGATTTTTCTTATTTATTGTGCTATAAGAGCTACCTTTATGCAAATTCCAAGTTTCTAGGACAGCCGGCAGTGCGCTATAACTTTTTCTGTTAAGGCAATTTGTATGAAAACACCTTTTTAATGACTGTAGCCATGACTGTAGCTTTTGATTACATTGACTTAGAAGTTTGATTTTTTCACAGCTATCGGGACTATTGATCTGAGTTTAGGATTTAATTTCAACTAGATACCTATACCCCGCGCGTTTACGAGATAAAGGGTCTTGACAGACAAGCGGACGGACGGACAGCAAATTGATCCTATAAGGGTTCAATTTTTTCCTCTTGAGGAACGGAACCCTAAAAAACATTTGTTCTGGCGCTTTTCAAATTACAACCTATTTACTTGAAAATATGGGGATGAAAGTTCCTACGGAATTCCAAACAAATTTACTATAAGTATATTTATCGGAACTCTGTGTAGCTAAAATTCCGTCTTAATTATAATCCTACCTCTTAACTTACAATAAAGGACGTAAGGTGTCAAGAGTTCACTATGAAGAATGAGTCCTTTTGTGTTGGCATTGTAGAATACACGTCGTTTTGCTAAAATGTGGCTACCCGCAAAATAATTATGTTTTACTAAAGAACATGGATGGATGGAAGAACAAAAAAAAAATTATATTCATAGCAATGTATTGAAATGGTTATTTCAGTAAACCGTAGAAGTTTCTATGTGCTATTATTGGCAGAATAGGTATCCTAAATACATAAAATACTTCCCAAAGTTACTATTCCACGCGAACGAAGTCGCGGGCAAAAGCTAGTATTAAATATTGGCTGAAGGGATTTTTATCAAACATAGCCAAGGACTACCTCAAGGAAAATTGCTTAGGTACAAAGTGCGAGTAGGACTCGCACACCGAAGGTTCCGTACAAATTTGTAGGTATTTATGAATATCCAGCAGAACCCCTCTCCTTAGCAATGTACAGTGTGGGGTCATTTTAGATGATTTATTGACAACAGACAGTCAGACATGAAAATTAGGATTTTCAGTTTTTTTTATTGATTTTGCTATATAAGAGCTATCTTTATTGAAAATTTCAAGTTTCTGGGACAGCCGAAGGTACCCCATAAATTTTTCGGTTAAGACAATGTGTATGGAAATACGTTTTTTAATGACTTATAGAAGTCATTGATTGCGTTGACTTAGAAGTTTGATTTTTTCACAATTTTAGGGACTACATTAAGTATATGGTTTTAATTTCAACTCGACACCTCGATGCGTTCTTGGGATAAAAGTTCTTGACAGATAGATAGACAGACAGTTTTTTCTTTTGAGGTATGGAACCCTAATAACACGGTGTATTGACATTTGACATATCACTTACACCATCTAGAATAGAGGTCTAGTAGTATCGACGCACGCGCCGGTGAGAGTCGTCTAAATATGGAAGAGCACCTTTATAAGAGCTCATATAAGGCGAGCCTACTGAGGACGCAGATTATTGGCCATGCAGTTTTCACTTGCCCCTACACGGATGTGTTGATTTTAATGTACCAAGTTGAATTTACAAGTTTTCACTGACTTCAATAGAAATAGTAGAAATAGAAGTTAGCACATTATTTTTTTGTTTTTAACCCATACCTTTACTGCGATAGAGGATAGATGTTTTATATCCCATGCAAATGCTTAGGTGCTAAATTCCTATAACAATGGCTATAAGTCGACGATACAAATACCTATACGCATTCGGCAGGTATAGTTGACAAGATTTTTTTTAAGTTCCGTACCCGAAGGTAAGGTTCCGTAAGGGTCGACCGTCTGACCGTCTTTCATACATTCGTCTTTAAATCGTCTTTAAATTTTTACAGAATCATTTTTAACCCAAAACCTTAAATGTTTAAAGGCTAAAAAAAAAGGTTAAAAAAGGCCTTATAACATCAAAAGTGAAGGAAAGTGAAAAACTTGCGGAAATTCTTTGTCCTTTGAGAAAAACACTTACTTAATATCATGTTGCTGTTGCTGAAAATACCTTAAAAAAAAACATTTATTTGCAGAATTCAAAATTTCAGGAGTTTATTTGCTTGTAAACGTTTAACATCAGAAAAGACAATCTTAAAACTATTTATAATTCACAATCTCACATAAAGTATTCGTAATAAATAATTCATAGATATAATTATAAAGGAAAACATTACTCTATTATCACTATAAAACTGTAGGTAGGTACATATTGAAATCAGTAATAAGAAGACAGTCAACAAATATTTGGTACTTACACATCAAAGCTAGAAATACTTATATCAACTATCAAATCAAAAGACCAGGAACCAGGAATCTTAAGAAAAGCCCAAAAGACGAGATACCGAGAGTATACAAACTTACAAGTAAAAATATGAATTCAATCAATATTTCTCTCCTACAATTCCTTCTTGGCTATTTAGGACGTCGTTAACTTGTACATCAACGTATTTTGTTATAATCGTAAATGCAAATGAGATATTTGACTGATCGCCCAGAAAGATTTCTTTGTCTTTATTTAATCGAGAAAGGCCACACCCTGCGCTGATGCCTACCAAATTGCATGGCCATCTAGTAGTCATTGAAGTCTCATTTTTCTTTACTAGATAGGAAAGTAACTAAATAGAAAAGTAAGTAAAGGAAGGAAAAAGTGATAATACAATCCTTAATTTTTTTATTTCTTATTGTTATCAAGTGATAGAGTTTACCGTCTTGAATAATTATTACCCGCGAGTTACACTTAGCATGACCAGGTGTCTTATAATGTCACAAAGGTATAGGTATAGAACCGTAGGTGTATTTCACATTTATTTTTTTTTTAAAGTCAGCTTATTTTAGAACCTAAATTAGGATCAAATTCAAAGCAGTTTCTAAAGTATCATGAGTTGCATTCACCTCTATATTGTGAATAGTAGATTGATAACCAAGGGTGGAAAGTGACCCATGTCACCCAATAGTTCGAGGGGAAATAGGTAACTTCACCCGAGTTAGACACTCTACTTTTCATTTCGACTGTGAGGAAAGTAAAATACTACAAAAATTGAGAATAATAATAAATTGAATTTATTTGTATCCAACCTTCAACGGTACCGAAAAGGCCACTTGCCACGGCTGACTATAAAAAAATCGAGTTGGTCTCGACCAAGGAGGAGTAATAAAGGTCAAACTTCTTCGTTCGGCGTTCAACCTCCAGTGTTGTATACTTATAAGCTCCTTGGTCACGAGGTGCATCTAGATGGCCATGCCGAAACGTGAAAAAAAAGTGTCAATGACGTAACTCAATTATCTTCGAATCCGTGGCTAATCGAAAAATTAAAAAAAAAAATACTTTCCAGCCTAGAGATGAAAACGCAATTTTCCACCCGGCTATCTACCCATGAAAATTAAACTTTCCGAGCTGGAAAGATGAAAAATATATTGCACTTTTACTAATCGAATATAAATAACAAACAAGTGAAATGTTATCAATAACACTGTACAAAACAATACCTACTGTCCTGATTCAAACTCAAATTGATTTATCTGGTAAAACATAAATTATCCATTCATTAATCATTCACCACAATCATGGTAAAATTGGTGTCACATTATTATAGTAGATATTTTAAAGCTAACGTTGTCGCTTGAGTATTATTATGTAACTTATTAATATCATCGTATGTACATTTAACTTTAGAGTAATACAATACAATTGTATTGAAACTACTTCTATGTTTATGAAGACATAATAAATACAGTATCAAACAATTTCGTTTCTGAAACCATGCCCAGTTTTGGAGCTAGTATAAAACACAATAAGATGCAAAAATCATAAGATAGTGTACTGATCACAGTATTTATATATTTGTACAAAAATAAAGTACAAATCTTAGATCTAAATAAAGTTCTGGACCTACATCTTAAAATGTATAGAAGATACATATAGTTATTATTTTAGACTCTATTGCTAAGCATTAATGGTACCTAGAATATTGATTCCAAAGACAATTATGAGTCCAAGATTAGGAATATTACTTAAATATAGTTCACAATGATTTATATATAATGTCTTTAGCTCAGCTATGTATTGCCGGAGTATTTGAGCAACAGTAAATAGGTATGACTAAAAACATTCGTGAAACAGATTTAATTGCTATCTATGCTGGTGCCAGCCAGAGCACCTTCCAAAGATAAATAATGTAACTGTTGGACGAAATAACTACGTCTAACTTTGACCATAGTCATCAAATCAGTATAATAATATGAAGGTCGCAATGTCGATTCTACAGTTTCACCGAATCTAAAAAACATATTTTCTCATTTTTGACTGTATACAGTGTAATAAGCTCCAAAAATTACTTACTTCAATATAGGTATAAAAGTTTGGTGTTACCTTTGCCTAACTAGTGGGTCCTCGGTACTATTAGTATCCCTATGGTAAATTTATCCAAAATACTGACACTACATTTACTTCGCAAAAATTCGCTACAAAATGTATAAATCTGATCAGACTATGCTTTAATATGGGGCTACGAGCGAGTAATAAAAACTTACTACTTGAAATATTCAAACTGGTTTGGTTAGTGTAGCATTCTATTATCTAAAAATATTTTTCAAATGCCGACTACGGTCAATTTGAGGTTGTTCCCATGTAATTATAAAAGTTGCTGATTCATCAGAGAAAATACACAAGTATACGTATTTATGAATAAAAGCCATAGCAAATTGGTGGTAACCTATTGGAAGACATTTTATTTTACTTTGAAGTGATGTGCAAAATATTCTGGAACATGCAGTTTTTATTTAATTTATTAATGGAATGTAGGTACGAACTTCATTGAAACACTACACTAAGTATCTCTCTCTACTATCTAAAATATTCAGAACAGAATGATTTTAAGACCCCTTATTACTAGGTCACAACAAAATGTATGAATTAGATGAACGACAAAACGGAGGAGGAAGGCATAACTTTAACTTTAAGCATAACTCTATGGAACCCATCGCTATGAATATGATTCTGCTATGATAATTAAAGCGTCTAATAAAGCTACAAATAAATAACACATTAAAATATTTAAATACAATAACTTAACATTAAAGCAGTCAACTTCAAACTAACATAGGTAATAATAATATTTAAGTGCACACCGGAAAAAAAGCAATTGCGACTTGAATAACTTTGGTGTGTGGATGTCTGTCTATTTTGCCGTTGTCATAAAACGGCGCTTGCCTTATCCGGTATTCACTGAGGTTGAATCTATGGCACTATGACAACTACGCCACTTTTCTAACTAGAACATTGACTTTGAAAAGTGCAATAGTTTGTGTTGCATGAACGACGCACTACCAAACCCGTCGCTACATGTAGGCAGGTTTCATTTTATAAGCGCGCTTCCAAATCTCGCACAAACACACGGTCGAATGAAATCTATAGAATATAGCGAGAGGCATGGAGACGTGTGTGATGATGGTCCAAGCCCACAGACCGTAGAAATGTAGCTGAACTGGATGTGACTCCGCACGTGACTTCTCCAGAGTATTTATTGCCCACATGGCCAGATTTGTGACAAGAAGAAACGTGACTATTTCTCTGCCAGGCTTCTTTCTCAACTGATCGTGTGTTTTCGCTGAGCGACGACTCGCATCCAAAATAAACATTGTTTGACACGTTGTTTGAACCAGGGACGATAATGCTGTTATTAAAATGAGAATAGTATTCTTCTCTATAGTGAAGTGGCCACCAATGATCGTGAATGTGCCATAGATGAACATTCCAGTCTGGGCTCCGACAAGAAGAATATTGTCCAGCTCCAGATTTCTACTGCCGTCGTACTTGAGATTTCTAACGCATACCATCCCTGCTAAGCTTGCTAAAGTTGTCATAGCATAAAGCGCCAACTCACATACGTTGACTTCAACAACAGCTAGTGTTGCGTAATCTTTTTTTGAGATCAGTACAAAGAATAGTATCAGTGATATAATAGTGAGTACTAGAACAAGGATTCCGAAGAACAAACCTTTGTGAGCTCTAGCGCAATCAACGCTGTACAAATGAGGTGATTTCTTGTATGCTAAGCCTTCTAGGAGGCGTGCTTTCGCGATTGCCGCCGCGACATCTTTCGATGGATATTTGGAGATATTTTTCCACATGACGTACAGAATGGCAGCGCATATAAGAGAGTACTCTATGGTGCAGGGGAAAAGGAATGGCGAAGCGTCTTGGACTAAAGAGCCCATGATGTTGGTACGTCGGCATTCGAAGATGTGATGTGGTCCCTTCAGGCCGCGAGGAACCCGTAGGTGAGCCGCTGCCGGATGGGACGGGGGAACTTCAGTTGCCAGCGAAGCGAATGCTTTTTGGAATGCTGAAATAAACAATAAAATATTGTAAAGGAGTATGACTTTCGAGCATTTTGACTGTTGATGAGCACGGACTATATGAACGCAATATAGTCCATGCTGTGCCGTGTGTGCTTACACACTAAAAATTTTGAAAAATCAAACGTTAGTGAAACACGATTCGTGATAGAAACTAAAATTTAATACAAAATAACACGATTCATGTTTGATTCATTCATTTTTAGGGTTCCTTAATCAACTAGGAACCCTTTATAGTTTAGCCATGTCTGTCCGTATGTCTGTCTGTCTGTCTGTCCGCGGGTAAGCTCAGAGACCGTTAGTACTAGAAAGCTGTAATTTGGCATGAATATACATATCAGCCACGCCGAAAAATTGGTACAGTCACCAGCATTAACATATGCGGAGCATGTAAAAATATCTGACACGTCCTTCCGGCCCTAGAAATAAAGTCGTATGAGATATTTGTGTACAGTGGTTGTGTCAGATATTGGTGCTGTTGACTGTACAATAAAAAAAAGTAAATAATTTTTTTTATGGTACCTCCCATAGACGTAAAGTGGGGGTGATTTTTTTTCGACTAACCTTATAGTGTGGGGTATCGTTGGATCTTTTCGTTAGGTCTTTTAAAACCATTGGGGGCTTGCTAAGACAATTTTTCTATTGAGTGATCTTTTTGCGAAATATTCAACTTTAAAGTGCAAATTCAATTGGTGTCAAGTGTCCCATAATATTTATTTATTATTATTATTATTCAATTTTCATGTAAATCAAGCGCCCCCCCCCCTTCCCTCTAAAATCTAAACTGTTGGGTGGAAAAATTAAAAAAAAAATCAGAATGGTAGTAAATGTATCAAATTTACAAGGAAAATTATAGCGGCTAAGATTGCTTGAGAATGATTAGTATTTTAAGAGTAAATAGCAGCCTAAGGTATAAAATATACCTAAACTTGGAAGATTCCATAAAACATACGAAATCCTTACATTATTTGATTTTTTCGTAATGTCTACGAAACCCTGTCCTAGGCGTGTCCGACACACTCTTGGCCGGTTTTTTTTTATATCAACGATTACAAGTCTAATGAGTTTCGGCTGACAACCTGAAGATTTAGGAATAATGCTATTAAAATTTAGTCTTAGTGGAGGTATTGTTATCACCGTTCAAGGGAAACCTCGAGCTAAAAGCCTAAAGCATTCGATCGATATATTATTTCAGTTATGGAGCCCCAAAGCATGTCAAACCACCGATCAGTTCCAATCTTCACCCGAGAATTTAGGTCGAATACCGACATTTCGGAATCGGAACGCAATCAGGGTGACGTGACGAGACAAGGGCCTCATTAATTACAACCCGTTTTCCGTCCTAGTTAATTTCGAATTTAAAAATCGAAGCTTATTTCCGTTAAAGTAAATAACGGTTAACTGAGACAAGGGGAAGTATTGAGGGATTGTGCTGACAAGTGATAAGGGTGTCTTTTATTAAGAATCCCGCTGAAGTTTGAGCTGATTCGATATCTGATGGAACCTTTTGTGATAATCATGTTCGTTTGTTTCTGATGTTCCTCAATAGCAATTCCATTTGAAAGGCTGTTCATTAAATTCACTGAATAAAATTGAAACGGGATGATATTCAGCAAAAGTTACTCATTTCGTAATTTTATTTTAAAAGTTAAGGTTCTGTTTGAATAACAAGTAAAAGAAACAACTTAAGTTTTTTAGTTCTTATGTGGTTAGATCGATTCTATATTTCCTATTTCTACGCTGTTACCAATTTTATAGGGTATAACTCTAAAACACCTAAAACAACTTAATAGCTTTAAAACGGCAGATATTATAAAAAAACATACATTCAATTTCTAATAAAACCTATAGGAAATATCGCCATAAGTCTCTTTCACTCGTATGGAGCTCACTGACAGTAATTAATTCAATTACGTGGACACAAAGCGAGGGAATCTAGTGGCGGCCTACAATGTCACTGCGGGTAGTCGGTGGCTGCATTAACACCATTCATGTCACTAACAAATGTCAGTGTATTTATAATTGCACGGCATTAATACTTAGATTGAATTTAGGTGACGGGGGTTGGATAACCTCCTCGTGTACTCGAGCATTGTTCCTACTTAGTACATAAACGTCTGCATTTTATACAGTTAATAATTGTTTAAAATTACAAGCGGTTAAAAATAACTAGCAGACCACATTAGTAATGAGTTAAGAAGTACCCCTTTTTTATCAACTGTCGGCGAACAGACTAAATACTAAATAAAAGCTTTTTATTTTATAAAAAGGATGTGCAACATCTTGCGTTTGGATTTTAACGATAGTTTGCTCCTTGTGTGTGTGCAGTCTGTATGTACCCTCATTTTACTCGATATCAATTTCCTGTAATTATGCACATCATTATGAGACTATAAACTCAATGAGCGTGAACGAGACAGACTACTAACAATAATTTATGACCCGACTACTTGGTCCTCGCCGTGAATATATGAATAAAGTCTTGTTTATATTCCCTAAGGCAATTCATCGGAAAGGTTTAATAAAGCCACGTTCAAAAATATCTTACCTAATCTATGCGACAAGCCTATAGTCTTGTTTTCTGGATCGTAGAAGGTAAGAATTTCGTGTTTTGTTTCTTGCACCAACACGTTCAACCACACGCTCAAATTCGTGCCCACCATGTGCATCAAGCCGAATCGTGCCACTATCTTGTGTTTGTATACTTTCATCTGAAACATAGTTTAAAAAGTCCATTAGCACAAGATATACTTAATAAATACAATTTATTCTAAAAATCTATACAATCTTAACACTTATTAAATAACTGAAAACCAGAAAGTAGTTTGCTCAGAATCGAGAGTAGAATCGATTACACTATGTTTTAAGTTAGGTTGTGTTTGTGTTTTAAAATCCTTTTTTTTATTGCGCCTAGTCTAAAAGTTACGACTGCAACATGCGCCAATTAAATATTTCAGCGAGGTTGCATACTATTTAGATAATTTAATACTGGCCGTTTTGCTTACAATGTGTGATATGTGTCTGATTTGGATTTTCTTCTAAAAACGTCAAAGCGCAACTGACAAATAAAAATTATAAGTGTAGAATTAGAAATGAAGTAGAATTACTGACTTAACAAAACATACGAATATATTTAAAATAATGATGGTATTCAAATATAAATGCAATCGGCTAACTTAAAATTAAAAACTATTTTTGGGGTATTTTTGATGTTTTCAGTTATTTAATTTACAGCTTGTTTATCACTTGTTTCTGAACTAGGTATCATGTGTTTCAGAGTATAGTTAGTTATAATTACAATACTTTTTTAACCCCCGACGCAAAAAGAGGGTTGTTACAAGTTTGACCGCTATGTGTGCCTGTGTGTGTCTGTCTGTGGCACCGCAGCTCTTAAACGTTTGGACCGATTTGAATGCGGTTTTTTTTTATTTGTAGTCAGGTTTTCTAGCAATGGTTCTTAGACATATTTCATCAAAATCGGTTTAGCCGTTTTTGAGATTTTGAACTTTGAAGTGACAAAGTCGGGGGTTTGCCAACTTTTTGTTGGTTAGGTTATAAGCAAATGACCCTAATAATAAGTAGGTACCTATTTATCTACTGGGTAAACTTCAGTTATGTCGAGTATCATAAAAGTTGAAGTTTGATGGCACACATGATAGTACAAATAGCTAGTTGGGTGTTTATTTCTCAATACACAATATGCGGAAAACGAAGTAAGTACATAATTTCTATTTATAATCAAATTTTATTTATTTATTTATACTTTTGAAGCTACCAATTAACAAGTGTGGGCACCCTGATAAGCCTCTGTGTTGTTTTTGATTAAATTCAAGAAATAAATAGAATAAAAATAGAAACAAAACTCAGAAGAACTTTTGGTTTGAGTATTCAACGATATCATACCTCATTGTTCAGAAAGATGAAGTACATTTGGATGAAGATAAAAGCCATTCGGGTGGCCGGTGTGAGCGCAAGCAGCACGTTGTGGCAGTTGGTGTTTCTTTCCAACTCCCAGTATTGTCCGAATTCAAGTCCAGAATAGATCATAGAGCCAATCCCAAACGCTGGAATAGAAAAAAAAATCTGGTTAATTCAAAAAATTACAAAGGATTTATGGAATCTTAACTGTCGCAACCTTGGTCATTCATGTGAATGCTGACGTAGAGTATGAATTCCATCAAAATTGTTCCGCCATTTAACGGTGCTGGGGCTAGTACGAAATTCGAAAATCGAAGTCGTATCATACCGTCCCTCTTAATCTCGTATTATTATTATTTTATTTGACTGGACGGCAAACGAGCAAGTGGATCTCCTGATGGTAAGAGATCACCGCCCATAAACATCTGCCACACCAAGGGTATTTCAGATGCGTTGCCAACCTAGTGGCCTAAGATGGGATACCTCAAGTACCAGTAATTTCACCGGCTGTCTTACTCTCCACGCCGAAACACAACAGTGCAAGCACTGCTGCTTCACGGCAGGATTAGCGAGCAAGATGGCGGTAGCAATCCGGGCGGACCTTGCACAACACAAGGTCCTACCTGCAAATAGTAGTAGTAGTAGTAGTAAATAAAAATAGTGTAAACGGGACGGCAAGATACGAAGTTCGAATTTTACACTTTGTAGTACAGGGTTTGATATCATTGAGTATCTTTTCACTTGTAACAGAAAATCGAGCATTCGCTGTTTTAATTATATTACTCGAACTGAACAACGAACAAACCCAAGATAATGCTTCAGTAAATGCTCGTCAAAAATTGTAGTATTCAAGATGATGTCGGACGGATGGTGTTCACCGTCTGTTTATTTTATGAGCTTTTACTTGTACATTCGTAGCAAGTGGAGGGAGGTAGTCTCATGCCTACCCCGTTGGGAAACAGGCGTGATTTTATGTATGTATGTATATATTACTTGTAATTTAACATTCTCTAGAATGATTATTACTAGTGAATGCTCAAGTCTATCAGCACCTTAAGGCAAGCATAACTATTATCCTAGTCTGAAGTGTCAAAAATTACTTTATATCGCAAATTTAAATACTGTGTGATGGGGAGACTTCGACCAATTCGGTCAATATTTTAATATTTGGTGAGTATTGGAACGAATAATGCTTACTATTTGGCCCAATACAAAACCCCAAACTACGAAAAAAAACGCTCATTTAATAAAAATAATTACAATAAATGAAAAATCCATATCATCATTAGTTACTTGCAAATAATTGCGTTATTCGTCTTAAACTATAGGTACTTGTACTTGCTGAATAAAATATTATGTAATAAAAAAATAAACAGCTTCAAGCTAAAAGTAGGTAGATTTATGAACTGTACCTACTAATGCTTCGTCAGATACATTACATAGATTACAAATCAGGTACATTACAAATTTCACGTCAACCGTACTATTATAATAGAGATAGATGATAGATAGAATACAAATCGGCCAAGTGCGAGTCGGACTCGCGCATAGAGTGTTCCGCACAAATTTATCAAGCGTCAAAAATACCTTCACTATAAACGGCTGTATCTGTGAAAATCCCATGTTTGTAAAGATCTGCTCCTAAATAAGAAGTAAGTAGTGCCAGGGGTCACTTAATATAGGTACCTAGATTAGATAAATGTCATAGACAGACAGCCATAAAATGTAAGACTTTCTGACTTAAATGTTAAGTTTTAAGGGCAAGTGAAACTACCCTAGAGGTTTTGATTTCACGGCAATTTGTATGGACACCTATGTTAACGACTGCATCTTTTTATTCTGTTGTCTTGAAAGTTCAACTTTTTCACAGCTTCCAGGGTTTTTCCTTTCGATGTTGCTACAGAACCCTAAATACAATAAAAATATGATGGAACACTTGACACCAATTGACCTAGTCCCAAACTAAGCAAAGCTTATACTATGGATACTAGGCAACGGATAAACATACTTATTTAGATTAAATAAATACTTAAATACATATTAAATATCCAAGACCCGAGAACAAAGATTCGTACTATTCATACAAATATCTGCCCCGGCCGAGAATCTAACCCGGGACCTCAAGCTTCCTAGTCAGGTTCTCTAACCACTTGGCCATGCGATTATCTAAACACGTAATGAAGGAGGAACTTTTTAACACTGCGTTTTTAATTCAAGAACATGAATAAATAAAACAACATGATCACCAACAAGCTTTATTTTTAAAAATTACTTTGTGCTCAAACATTAATTTCACTATACGAATTCCACGATACTTAAGTATAATTACCAAACCAACTTGGAAAAGTAAAGAACCCCAGTGTCATTTCAAAGTTCAACATCCTCAAAAACGGTTGAACCTATTTTAATGAAACTTAGCTAAACCGCTTAAACTTAGCGTTCGATTAAATATACCACATCAAAATCCATCCATTAGTTAGGAGCTACAATGTAACAGAGAGACAGAGACGAACACACATAGTGAAAATACTTATAAGACCACTCTTTTTGTATTTGGGGTAAAATACAAATTTTCAGCTCCTTACAATATATTACTAACATAGTCATAAGGAAATACTAACAAATTTTTTGGATCAAGTTGTCTGAATAATTATTATTATTATTATTCATATTCTGAAATCCTTTACATGACCACATTTGAGTACGCGTGTAAGAAATTTTACAATGGGTAAAAAACTGTGTATTTTCTTATAGTACAGAACCTTATCTATTTTTAATAAAAGAGCAAATTATCCTATTAAGCAGCAGTTTGATTATTATATCTGTGCATGATTTCAATGACGAAAATAAATAGCGCAATGCACGAACCAGCAAAGAGTAAACAGAATGGTACAGTTAAGTCTTCCAAATTAAGAAGGCATATTTGGAATGACCCCTTAACCTTACTTGCGCTTTAATCGTAAATAATTTGATGGAAATCTTTAATACCTTGTAAAAAAGCAAAATCTACTAAATGTGACATTCTCTGTTCCAATTCTTTTAACAGCGGAAAACCACGTTTAAAAAATATAGCGTTTAGAGTATTAAAGATGTTCTGCTTCATTAAATGAACTCTAGCTTTTTCTTTCGCGTGCTTCCTCATCCACCAAAGATAACGAAAATACATCGTTATAGTGTATTTGTGATTAGACCCCGCTATATTACCTAGATATTTGTCAGTAGTCTCGCAGCCTTCATTTTCCAGAAACTTCTCACTGGCTATGGGAAACTGCGAATCATGTAGAAACGACACTATGGTGTCGGTCATACATGGAGTTAAATTCTGACTATGCAACGACATGAACGAATTGATTTGTGGTTCGTACGATCTATATGTCGAATAGCTAGTAAGTCTTGTTTGATAGAAACAATTTACAAAAAAAATGAACCAAAGCCAATGAATAGTTATTACGATTTGGGAAATATTATTCCTAAGATTTAACGTGACATTTAGAGTCGCACTACCAAGCAGATTAAGAAACTCTAAAATAAAAATATTACTCTTGTTTTTCGGTAATATCAAAGTTTTACCTACCTTTGTAATAATTACTGTAGCTAAAACAAGATAAACAATAGAAATAGCCAGATCTTAAGGTCGAACATTATATAAACTATTTTCCATCTCTATAAAACCAGCACTGTGAGTAATAGCGACATTGAAAATACAAACTGAAATATAGATGCACAGAAAAACCAGAAAAATAAGACCATCACTGGGAATCGAACCCAGGTCCTCGGTATTCCGTACCGCGTGCTATACCGCTACACCACTGATGGTCAACGGTACCGACACGAATTTCCCCTATGCACCTCATATCTCAGCTTGTTTGTTTCTTATTTACAAATAAAATACTTAAAAACTACAGTATACATAAAGAAAAAAAGTACAAAATAATAATGGGATGTATGGGGTCCCTTAGTTACAAAACTAAACGCTAACTACCTATTATCTACGTTCAGTGGAAGTGTAGACTGCTTCCACCGTCATAAATTAAAAAAAAAAACTGAAATTTACATTTCAGGTCAAGTAACCATTAAGCTTTTGGATTCCGAAGGCAAGCTCACGTCTGCTGCCCCCAAAGTTAGCTCACACGAACTCATGTCATGCTATGAAAACAGAGCGGTACCGAGGGCATGGTATTGCTTCCGTTCCCATACGAATATACACTATTAATATTCGTATTATTTAGCGTATGAAACACGCTTCATAACTATATCCGTAAATATCCAATTCTAACGTTATTCATGAATAATAACACACACGAGTAATATTTACCTCGACGTTTCGACCACATTACAGTGGCCTTGGTCACGAGTAGACTAATGTAATGTGGTCTAAACGTCAAGGTAAATATTAGTCGTGTGTGTGAGCGTGAGTGATAAAAGTCCCGTTTGTTATTTTGACCATGAGTGAAAATCATGTTTAACACGTTATGTTATTCATGAGACTTAATTCTCAAAACGAGAAGAGGCAGTTTTCAGATTGACTAATATATTTTCATTTTGGTTTACATGTTTTTGTTTGTCATAATACAAAATCTCTAAAATTAATGAAAATAATGAAAATGACTGACCAATTATTAGAATTACGAATGGTAAAGTTAAATCTTTTACATTCATAGTTCGTACCTCTAACGATCCACTAGTATCACTAGCTGATCGTATTTCATCAGGAATTCCATGAAATCCTTTGCTTCCTTCTACAAATCCACATTCAACTAATTGCAGCATTCTATAATTGTATTTATGCAATAGTGGAAAACCACGCTTGAAAAACAGGGCGTAAATTACGTTTTGCAAATCCTCCTTCATAAGATGAATTTCTCGTTTTTTCTTTGGATTTTTTGTTATCCACCAGAGATATCGAAAATAATTTGTAACGGTGTATTTAGTTTTCGTCTTCTCAATTTCATTTAGCGATAAGTCACCAGTTTTGCAGGGCTCAATTTCAAGATACTTTTCATGAATTAAAGTAACGTTACCCGAATTTTTAAAAAATGGTGCCATATCTGTAGCTAAACATGGAGTAAAGTTGTACTTTTGAAGATCACTATAAATATTCAACTGCGGCTTATACAATTGATACGTTAAAAAGCTTGTTAGCCTCGTCTGATAGTAACAATGTATTAAAAATATAAACCATAACCACAGTACGACGACGAAATTTTTTGAAACACTTCTTCTAAGATGAATTGCCAAGTTTTGCGTTGTACTTCCAAAAAGGTTGAAAAATTCATGTGAAATCGTAGTTTTTTTTATCTCGCTATTTTTCGTTGAAAATAGAATTTTGTCGGAAAAACTTGATAGTATTACCGCACATAAAACTAAAATGAACATTGAGATGAACCAAACCTCTGGATTAAACATTTTATAAATAAATTTCCACCTTTCTAATAATCCAGAGCTGGGGGTAACAATGACAAAACTATCTTCAAATGCTAAATGACTACATACATAATCAAAAAAAGTTGCACGTCTGTTATTTAACGCAAATCCACCAAAAACTAAATCTACTTCATTTTCGTAAAGTTTTTTTAGTTTGCCGCTCACTGTGAAATTATCTGATACATTTCCAAATTCATCGGCCTCTGGATAAAATTTATAATTCAGAAATATACCTTCTTTTTCTACAAGCATTTCCAATAAAAATCTTTCGATACCAATAGCAAGTTGGCTGATTGAATCGGGTTCTGACAGTACTAAAGGAGAGTAGCTGTGAGTTGCAACTTGTAACGTGCAATTTTTCAAAGTTGGCTTATCCTTTTTTTGTAACAATTCAATAACATCTATGTTTTTAATTCTGTTACAATCACACAACTTGACAGTATTGTTGTAGTCTCGACCACATTTTCCTTTATTATACGGAAAATAAGAATAAACTGAAGCTGTATCGTCAATGTCATCAGAAATAACAAGAACTTGAATTATGTGATATTGCCACAGTATCCGAAACACCAAAACAAAATCATTTTCATTAATATTGGATAATATTACAATGAATAGGGCTTCTGGTTTACGAAACCAATCTTTATTAAGGTGCTCAAGTAAATCTGCAAATCTGTGATAGTCAGGTACATGTAAAATGTAAATTTCTGGAGATCCACTCACGGAAACATTGTAATCTTTTACGTAGAGTTGGACATTGTGAGTTTCATGAATGGTCCGAATCAAATTGTTTGTTAGAACATCGTTATTAATGACTGTGATGGCTGCACCGAAGTTATTTTTAGACAAAAGTATGTCCACAATACATGTTTCCATAAAGTCTTCCGTTATTTCATCGACAATGATTTTTGCGGTGCTCAATGAAACAAAACCTTGATACGTGAAGCAAAATAAAATATTTTTTAAAATCATTGTCTAGGCTTACACTAATCACTTCCTTCGACGAACTAATCGCTATTCAAGATACCTTTAAGTAAGACGAATATATCTCTCCAAATAATCTTTGTGCTTTTGTGATAAAATATTTTTTTGATCATTTATTATAGTTTTATCATTTATTACTCGTCGCTATTATTTGATTTAGTTAATGTAAACAATACTTGATTGATTTATAGTTTTTAGTATCCGGAAAGAAAAAAATGTGAAATCTACCTAACATAAAAGAATATTTAATACCTATCTACCTTGAGTGTATGGTACTAAGAAAAAAATTAACTCGATTTATGTAAATATAATATTAATATCATTATATAATATGTGTTTTCGTTTTATGTGATAGCAGACAAATGAGCAGACGGTTCACTTGATGTCAAGTGATTAGCGTCGCCCATAGACATCCGCAGCACCATCAGGACTGCAGATGCGTTGTTGCAGATGTGTAACTCTACTAAGCTAGTACTGGGCATAAGGACAACAACTACGAAATTATCTTCTAAAGCTAAGTGGCTACAAATTTAATCGAAAGAGATTACTCGTATTTTGTTCAAAGCCAAGCACCAAATATTTTTTATTTTCATATAGATATTCCAACTTTTCTCTTACTGTAAAGTTATCATTACACTTCCATGTTCATCAGTCTCAAGATAAAAATGTATAATTGCAAGATAGGCATTTCATTTTAAGAAGCAATTTCAATATTTATTTCAATACCATTGTTTTTTTTTTTGGTTTAGGTGCAGTGCAGTTTTCCAAAACAGGTTTATCAATTTCATGAAACATTTCCGTAATTATAATCAAATCTCTAGCACGTTTAAAATCACATAGTTTAGTACTGTTGTTATAGGCTCTACCAATTTCACCTTCTGCATACGGGTAATAGGTATATATAAACTGTAGCAGTTTCATCAAACAACTTTTGAACAAAAAACGAAACCACCGAATAAACTAAAAAGAAATAATAATAAACCATTTTTTTTTATTCAACTGGATGGCAAACGAGCAAGTGGGTCTCCTGATGATAAGAGATCACTACCGCCCATAGACACCTGCAACACCAGGGGGATTGCAGATGCGTTGCCAACCTAGAGGCCTAAGATGGGATACCTCAAGTGCCAGTAATTTCACCGGCTGTCTTACTCTCCACGCCGAAACACAACAGTGCAAGCACTGCTGTTTCACGGCAGGATTAGCGAGCAAGATGGTGGTAGCACTCCGGGCGGACCTTGCACAAGGTCCTACCACCTGCAAAACCTGCTGTTTAGCCTTAATCTAGCCAGAAGGAGTGATAGAAGCCCATCAGGTAGAAGACTAATAGGTCCACTTCTGCTGGATAGTGCTGAGGCACCGACATTAACTTGTACCTAGATTAAGGTTCATTATTTTTTGCTTTTAGTTTTTTCAGCGGTTTAATTTTTTGTTAAAAAATTTCATTTTATGTTTTTTCCCACCCTTAGGATAGGATTTCTTTTTCCAATTTATATGGGACCAAGCAAGCATGCAAGCAAACATCTAAGCAAGCTTGCAAGTGAGTATGCTTCGCTCGTGTGAACGCAGTAAACATTTCAAAGATGCAAGCTATCAAGCCAGCAAGCAAGTGAGCATGTAAGTTATTTAGTTTAAATATTTGTTACTTCGCATGTGTAAATCATTAGATACAGCGGTTGAATCACACTCAAAAACTTTCGCGTTTATAGTATTAGTAGGATTAAAATAAAATACGGTTTTTTTTCTGATTATTATTTTTATTTATTTACTGTGTTTTAAACACAAATATGAAATCACATTCAGATAATATATTCGATAAAATAAATCAAATAAATAAATAATAAATAATTCTAACCCAACACCACGCGGGTCCATAAACCATAAAAAACAGTAAATAGAAAGAATAATCGTCTTATTTATATAAACGGTTAGGTACTTTATGTTACCGCCTTTATGTTATCGCCTTTATGTTATCTACTTTAAAAAAGCTTAAGTATTTTTACGAATCGCTTATACCGAGTGAATTCCAGCTCATCCAATGTCGTATTGTGATGTGATGTACTCGTGTTTGTTTGTGTGCGTGTGTGCGTGTGTGTGTGTGTGTGTGTGTGTGTGTGTGTGTGTTTGTGTGTTTATGTCAGTGTATTTGTATTGTATAGTGTTGTGAAGTGTTGTGAAGTGTGACTTGGCAGTGTCCCGGCGCAGTGTACCGCTCTGCTTTCAGAGCATGACATGAGTACGTGTGAGCTAACTTTGGGGGCGGCAGATGTGAGCTTGCCTTCGGAATCCAAAAGCTTAATGGTTACTTGACCTGAAATGTATATTTCAGAATTATTACTATTTTTTTATTTATGACGGTGGAAGCATTCTACACTTCCTCTGAACGTAGATAGTTAGTGTTTAGTTTTGTAACTAAGGGACCCCATATATCCCTGTATTATTATTATTATTATTATTTTGTATTTTTTGCTTTAATTGTATACTGTACTTTTTAAGTATTTTATTTGTATTAATTATTTTATTTTGAAACAAAATAATTTCTGCCAAGTTTCTTGCGGCGCATTCTTCTTGGCAATGATGGTCTTTCCGAAAGCGCTGGTAGTTTAGAAAATGACTTGTGGCCTATTTACTGAATAAATGATTTGAATTTTGAATTTGAATTTTTGTGGGTAGTTTTGTTTGGGAAAAAATATAGGTCGGTACCTAGGGAGTAACAGGGACAAATTAAAACGTTTGTTGTGGTTTATTAGTCTAACACCTGTATGGTGTACGGTTGTGTTGCTCTGAAGATGAGCTCTGGTTGAGTTCGAAACGCGTCAGTGTATTGTGGTGGTGATAGATGGGTTTGTGTGATTTGTGTGTGTTCTTGCAGTGTGGAGGTGGAGGAGCTGCATGAACATGCATATCTTGCATAAACTTAGCTATAATAAGGTCGCGGGTGAGTAAAGAAATTCTTTTAGTTCATTGATATGGACCTCCGCTAATTAACGCTTGATTTAATAAATTATTTAAAAATCATCGTATTGTATTTATGTAGTAAAAATTCCAACAATTAGGATATATTATTCTTACCTCTATGAGATAACTCTAAAATAAATACCAAAAATGCGCACGTCGATCCACCAATCAAAATATAAAACGGTAAAGACAAATCGTTCAACTTAAGAGCGCGTAAATCTAAAAATCCAATGTTGTCACGTCCTGATATTATCTCCATTTCCTCAGGTATGTGATGTAATCTTTTAAAACCTTCTACAAATCCGCACTCGACCAGACGCAACATCATTTCATTGTATTCATGTAATAGTGGAAAACCTCTTTTAAAAAATATTGAGCATAGTATGCTATGAACAGGCTCTTTCATGAGATGCACTTGTTTTTTTTCTTGTGGGTGTTTAGTAAGCCACCAAAAAAATCGTGTACGGAGAGTTATAGTCAAATATTGAGTATTTTCTTCTGCAACTTTATTTAATGATTGTTCATCTGACTCGGAGATATCAATATTCGCAAATCTTTTCGTAACTGTATCGATTACTTCAGAATTAATCAAATATTGGTAGATAATTATTGAAAAACTCGGGGTTATGTTATAGTGATTTAGATCCGTGAACGTATTAATTTGCGGTTTATACGATTGATACGTCGAAAAACTTGTTAACCGGGTTTGATAGTAGCATTGCACTAAAAAAATAAACCACAGCCACGGTACGATGACGAAATTTTTATATAAATTTCTCCTTAGGTTCAATCCCACATTTTGAGTCAAGTTTCCAAATAGGTAAAAAAACTCGGAAGAGTGTCTATTTCTCGTTTGAAACTTTCCAATAGCAAAAAAATCAGAAAGTAGTAATGAGCACAAAACGAATGTCAAGAGTAATAAGAGCCAAACCAAGAGGGTAAACATTTTGTAAATAATTTTCCATCTCTCTACTAAGCCAGTACTGGGGATAACAGCAATTAAATTATCCTCAAAAGCTAAGTGACTACAAATGTAATCGAAAAAGACCGCACGTCTTTTGTTCAAAACAAAGCCACCAAACACCACATCTACTTTATTTTTATAGAGATTTTTTAACTTTCCACTTACTGTGAAGTTATCAGATACATTTCCATATTCATCAGTCTCAGGATAAAATTTATAATTCCAAGATATACCTTTTTTTTGAAGGAGCAATTCTAATAGCATTCTTTCAATGCCATAACTAAATTTATTTGTTGGCTCAGGTTCAGAGAATACTAAGGGTGGACAGTGGTGAGTTACAATTTGTAGTGTGCAGTTTTTTAAAATCGGTTTATCATTTTCTTGTAGCATTTCTATTACATCCAAATCTCTAGCGCTTTTACAATCACATAGTTTAACAGTGTTATTATAGTCTCGACCACACCGACCTTCTGCATACGGGTAATACGTATAAACTGAAGCAGTTTCGTTGAGATCATAAGAAATAATAAGAACACGAATTATATGATACTTCCACAATATTTTAAACACAAAAACAAATTCATTTTCAGGGATGTTGGACAAAATAATAATGAATAAAGCTTCGCGTTTGCGACACCAGTCTCTATCGAGTGCATCGATTATATACTCCAATCTTTTCAAGTCTTCAACATACATTATGTAAGTACCGGGTTCTATGTTAATAGATACAGAGTAATCTTTAATGTAGAGTTTGGCATTATTTATTTCATGGATTCTTCGAATCAGGTTGTTCGTTACAATATCATTGTTAATGATAACTAAGTCTGCTCTAAATAGACTTTTAGATTTAAGTATATCTACCAGACATATTTCCATGTATTCTAAAATTTCATCGTTGATATTTTCAATACTCTGCACCATAATAATATATCCACTTGTTATGAAGCAAAATATAGCAATAGTTAAGTACATGACTAACGTTTGTATTAAAAGGCACACCCAGACAAAATAAACTTTCAAACATCACGTACGTAGTTTTGGGCTGGAATAATTATAGAAGGCACTCATTAATGATAAATTGTTATAGTGATTAAACGATTCACTGGGTATTATTTTAAGTAACGGTACTTTTCCAAGTTTGTAGATGTAAGTGTTCGTCAACTTGATAAATAGTTTTCATATCATTACTTACCTCTATGATAAACTGGTAAACAGAAATATTAATCATTGAATCTAGTCCAAAGAAAACACACATTAAGAAAAAATAACCATAAATAAAACGTAACTATAAACGAACTACCTAACTTAAAAACTTAATACCTTAGTGACAATCAGAAAATGTACCTATTGTTTTATTTGTCTTCATATTTAATCACATTATTAGTAGTCAAAAGCTTTATTTTGCGATTTACTCATACTTAGCGAGGAAGGTAATTCGTTCCAATTCAGTCATATTCTTATGTGTACAATTGATCATACTACTATGCACTTAGTTTCAGTAATACAAGCAGTCTCCATGGTGTGGTTGAGAGGCCCTAGAAGACATATCAAAGCTTTTGAATCGAAGACGGAGCAAGAATTCTGTAGGTATGTACTGAAAAACAATTTGCACCAAACCCTCCTTCCTCCAAACTCCGTCGTTAACCACTTTTGCTTTTTTCTTATTTTATGTTACACTTTAACACAGTATATAACAAGTTTCCCTACAGTAATCCGACGGAGACGTCTAGAAAGAGCAATCGTGCGGGGCTGAGACGCGGGTGAGAGGAGCCCCAGCTGCATACTTCGCCGTTCTTAGTAGCTTGGGACAAGCCTTTTAGGGTTAGTGCGTTTAAATTTTAATTTATAATAAAATTGATTATGATGCATTCGACATGTACATACTGTGTGTGCGTGCAAATCTTCATCTCGCATAAATAAGGAACTAAGAGTTTCATCTATTTATCTAGTTATATATTTTTTATTATATATAATTAAATTCAATAACAGGAACTTTTAGTCCGTTAAGTTTAGAAACCGAAAGTATCTGTCGGTTACTAATCTATGAAAGCTTAGATGAATAATGGTCTCGCGCGCTCGCTAGACTAGATACCGCGCTACCTAAAAACAAAAGGTTCGTGAATGCGGCAACTCAATATTGTAGTGTGCGTAAGAACGGTGTAAGACAATTTGCAAGGATGCTAGTGTGCGTGACGAAATGTGTTGCCAGCTGCTCCACTGTTACCCGAATTATTGGGAAAATAAATTATTCTGTGCTCTATTAAGTTACTGGTTACAAAATGTATCTTGGGAAACACTTAGAAATTAAGAAGTAATTAAGAGTGAATGTATTAATATGTTTGTGTATAGGTTAGGCGTAGGTTTCTTCTTTAAAAAAATGGTAGGTATGATGTAGGTTTATCAATAATCAGGCCTCACTTTTAATTAAAAAATATATATATTTAAGGACATTCAATATTTACAAATTATTACTAAAAATTCATGGACTGAGTCACCAACTAAGAAGTTTTGCGTTGTTAAGATAACACGTTGCACCTATAGTTAAACCTAATATAATTTACAGGTTAATTAAGACTAAAATAAAAAAAAATGTTTACAAAATATACATACATACATACATACGCTTGAAAAACATAACCCTCCTTCGGGCAGTCGGGTAAAAAGTTAACATTTCAGGAAAATGGGTAGAAATACGAAAAAAAAATTTTTTTTTCGTTTCCCGTAATACCTAAGTAAATCAGCTGATTAGGCTTTTTGAATGGGAAGACGAAAAACATTTTTTATTTAAAGACGTTCACCCCTTAATTAAATAGTGTCGGGTAACAATTTATACACCTTCAGCGTAGGTATATGTCACAAAGATAAACATTAAATAATATAGAACTAGGTTATGTATATATAATAATTACGTTACATACTTAAATAAAATAAGTTATTAAAATTTATCATCATTTAATGATGATAACAATAAAATTCAATTTATTAAAATCTCAACCACGGGGAATTTGATTCTTGTGTACGCGGCAACACAGAATGGCGTTTAGGGTTCATGTTATTTTATTTTGTAATTTCGAAATTATACGATATTTACTGATGGTATGTGATCCCAGTGTCGTTCTTATTTCTTGTAGTATTTTTTTTACACAGTTTCACTGCGAAAACTGGCATCTTACTTCGGTTTATGACCAAAATTTAACAAAAAATTCGGTACATGCACCTTACGCACAGTTTGCAACGCGACTGACTCGCCTCGGGCTCGGGTACGCCGATTTCGGCGTAATATTTGTTGCCGCATTTGACAAGTACGCCGGCGGTATCTAGTCGAGCGAGCGCGCGAGACCAATCATTCATCTAAGCTATGAAAGTATATTTTGTAGAAAAAAAAGTTTTCTATTTCAAGAATAGTATATTTTGATACTTCTTACTTCTAAGTAGTAAGTGTATGCCACACCTTATTCATTTTGTTTCATATTGACTACCAGCATGTTTTTTTTTCACAGTTTTGAACCCAAAAATTGAATTTGTTTGTTTATCACAAACTTTACAAAACCTAAAATGCAGCTTCCTGGCGCTAACTGCCCGTCAGCTAAATAATAGACAAAAGGACGGACAGAAAGACACGGCGAAACTATAAGGGTTCCTTGTAGACCTACGGAACTCTAAAAATGGAAATACAATATCAACAAAGCCAGTGCCGTTGTGATTATTTAAATTTGTCTTGATTGAGCAGTTTGGATTATAGACGCAAGTCAGCGGTTTAATAATGGGGAAGGTGTTATTTACAAATAATAATGATTACACGGATCGTTAAAATATTTATTTTTAGGTAGGTACGAAGTTTTTACAGTACTTATCTATATACATAACTTACATAAATAATAAGTAACGTTTCACTAGTTACTTACTCTACGTTATACGTGTGCAAAACTTCTAAAATGAAAGTCAAAAATGCAATGCACTCACCAGCGATCTAAATACCTAACGGTACAGATAAATCTTCTAACTTTAGGATACATAATATCTTAGGACCCCAATACATCACCGACTGATCTTAACTTCTTTAGGAACTGATGCATTCGTTTAGCACCATCTACAAAACCGTGTTCGACTAAACGCAACATTTTAGTGTCGTACTCACGCAGTAATGGAAACCCACGCTTAAAAAATAACGCGTAAAGTACATTGGTAAGGCTTTCTTTCACAAGATGAACATTTCCTTTTTTCATACAGAAAATTTCGGAAACTTCTAACAATTTTGTATGGGTATTGAAACTTTCCGTTTCTTAAATTTAAATTTCCTATATTTCTTGTGAAAATTTCCAGTAATTTCCGAGCACTTTTCCAAATTTTTGGGTAGGTACTTTCTGCAACTTGCACATCTGTACTCCGAAGTCATATATGTTTCAGGCAAGTACGTATAATTCAGGGACATGTTTCCCGTTTCAACAAGAATTTCTAATAGAATTTTCAATTAGAGGTAAGGCGCATGACTGGATAGAAAATTACTTGGCAGGAAGAATGCAATATACAGAAATTGAAAAAACTGTTTGTAATAAAAATGATACCCTTATCAAAGAAAAATATAAGTCCAATCTATTGATCAAAAGAACTGGCGTTCCTCAAGGAAGCATTCTGGGTCCCCTGCTGTTTTTGATCGCAATTAATGATGTTCCAGACTCTGTGAAGCAGGATTGCATTATCTTCGCCGATGACACTGCTCTTATGATAAAAGGTGACGGTAAGAGTCATTCCAGCTTTGTATCACTAGTGAACACAGCATTAGCTAACGCGATTCGTTGGTTTGAGGATAATAATCTGAAGATCAAGTTGACAAAGACCAAGGCCATTCAATTTTGTTCATATAATGCAAATCCATCGACATTGCAAATTAATTATAACAATTTTAAGGTAGAATTAGTTAACACTGTTACATTTTTAGGTTTTACTATATACAAGAATTTAAATTGGAAACTTCATGTCGATAACATTTGCAAAAAACTCTACCGATTTGTTTTAGCACTCAAAAGGCTTAGACAAACCGTGTCAGGGGAGGCAGCTCAAATGGCATATCACGGTTATGTCTCCTCAGTTTTAAACTATGGCCTAGTACTATGGGGTAACTCTGTGGATTCGGATCGAGTGTTTAGAATTCAGAAGAGAAGACTAGAAGCCTTAGATAATGCATGTTTTTTGCAAAGTTGTAAGCCTTTACTTAAATAATTTAATATACTTCCTCTTCCATGTAGCTATATAAGAGAAGCTTGCCTATTTGTTAAGAACAACTCTAGTGATTTCACAAATAGATGTGATAATATAGTGCAAGACATACAAGGGCACAGTACCGAAACCTCTTACACCCCTTCTTGCCAAACAGCTATTTATAGAAAAAAATGCTACAATATGTGTATTCTACTCTACAATAGATTGCCTGATGACATCAAATTAGAAAATATTTATGTTTAAGAAGAAATTGACAAAATGGCTGCAGGAAAAATGTTTTTATAGTGTTAAGGAGTATTTGACTTAGCTAATAAATCAAAATAAATATTATTAATTTTAGTAAGTAGGTTTACAGTTAAATGATAGTAAGAATAGAACATTGTGACATATTTTTGTAAAATCCCATTTTGAAATTCATGTTAATATTTTTATAAATACATAAAAAATTTGCACACCTGCATGCAGGTAGAATATGCAGGGACCAATTTTAAATTACGATCTTATCTTGTTATCATATTCTGGCAAATAAAGCATTTATATTTTTTGATTTTTGTTTTTTTTCCACACAACCACACAACGCATCTGCAATCCTCCTGATGTGGCAGGTATCTATGGGCGGAGGTGAACTCTTACCATCAGGAGACCCACTTGCTTGTTTGCCATCCGGTCGAATAAAAAAATCTCTATTGCAAATTTATATCCTACAACGTAGTTACAGTAGGTAATTGTAGAAAAATATGGGCGCAAATGAGAAAAAAGTTTTATAAACTATAACTGTGTGACATGGCAATACAAGGATTTGTATTTCGATTTTTTTTTTTTTTTATTATTGCTTTATGTTAATTTGAATATGTATAAAACTTGACCATTTTCCCACCTTATCAAATTAATGACACTTAAAATAGTTCTGTCCCTATTTATACACTGCCTTAAACTTCAGTTCAGTTCAGCGGATTATTGGACAGTCACCTATGTTTTTCAGGATATTTTCATCATGTTTGACAAATGTTTCTGTGCACCTGTGTTCAAAATAAGTGACTAAGTACATCTTAAATAAATAATTCCCACAATAAACAGTTACAGACGTGTTCAATTGTTCAGTCAAGCTAATCACAAATTTACAGAAATATTGTGGATTTATTTATTTACTTACACAAATTATAATATCATATAATAGGTATGAGTTTATACATAAAAAAAAACGAACCTAAGATACCTTAGCGTGGATTTGGTATAAAACAACCTTCAAAAGGTCATAAAAATCATAGCTAGCAAAATCAATAGTATGCGTTACATACAGAACCCGCGGGGTATGAGCCCAGCTCACACTTGGCCGGTTTCTCGCGTTAAAACAATTTTTTGCTTCATCGTGATTTATTTCATTACTTTTTTACTACTCTTAAGTATAGTATAAAAGTAAGTAGTTTTAAACTTTAACTGGAAGAGATCCCTTTATACAGAATTTAAACATAGATACATAATATTAGTCGAATAAATTAATATAAATAAACTAAGCACTAATAATTATTTAAACTTTCTTTATATCCCGAGTAAGGGTTTATACAAATCCTGCAAAGGAGAAAGAAAAGCATTGAATTAACCCTTTCGCCACTGCTTTCATTGATCTATGCTTGGCGTGAATAAGAGGATTATTCAAAGCCCAAGTGTTCAGAATCACAAAGGCCTACCCCAGCAGGAAATGTTCGCAAGTAATCCGAAACTACCCCAACTTACTTTAGTTTACGAAGTGGCAACTTCGAGATTGAGTTAGCTGATGACAAGAAGCTGTTTAGACAATAATGCTACTTGTCCTGTCCATAGGCGCGGAGCTAGATATCGAAGCAGAGCGAGAAAGTAATGCGGAGCGAAGTCGCGGACTGTTTTCTATTAGCAGCTTCCCCGCTTCCCCGCTCACGTTCGTTTCTTCACCCTGCTTCCTCACTCGTACTCGTTTCTCCACCCCGCTTCCCCGTTCCCCTTTCTCACTCCGCTTCCCGTTTTTATGTGATTTTTTAACCGCTACCTCGCTCTACTCCAGTGGAGAGGCAGCCTTAGCAATGTGTGTAATCATGCCTTAGTCTAATTATAATTTGTATTTAGACGAAGATATCGATAGAATAAACTAAATAGTCATAGTGATTATCTTTTCATCCACAAAATCTCATCTATTTTAACGTGTAGGTACCTACATGGTACCTACCCTTGCGATGCCGCGGTAGTACGGAACCCCTTTTGTGCGAGTCCTACTCGCACTTGGCTATATATTTGTGATACTTGTATAGAATCTCAATTAAAAATACAAAAAATGCCAAGATCGTACCACCAATGAGGATACTAAACGGTACAATTAAATCTTCTAATTTTAGAATCCGAATCTCAAATAACCCTAAAATATCAATTTCTGATACTGACTTACGTGGGATCTGATGAAAACCTTTGACTGCATGCACAAAACCATACTCAACGAAACGTAACATTTTTAAATTGAATTCCCGAACTAGTGGAAAACCGCGTTTGAAAAACAATGCATAAAGCGAATTATAAAAATTGTTTTTCATAACATAGATTTTATTTTTTTCTTCTGGGTGTCTTGTTATCCACCATAGATATCGTAGATGCAAAGCTAATGTATACGTTGATTGTGTCTCTGCGACGTGGTGTAGGGCTTGTTCAGCTACTTCGCAACCTTTAGTTTCAAAATACTGGTCGTTTATTAAGTTAACTTGCCCAGATTTCCTTATAAATCGTGCTATTTCCATAGAAACACAAGGAGTTATATTGTTTTTGCCCAAAGTTAATTCGTTAAATTGCGGCTTATATGCTCGATATGTAGAATAACTCGTAAGTCTAGTTTGGTAAAAACAATCGATTAAAAATACAAACCACATCCAAAATATTATGATCAAGTTTTTAAAAACATACTTTCCAAGACCCAACGTTATGTTTTGAGTAGCACTTCCGAAAAGATCAAATAATCCGCGCAAACTATAAGTTTCTTTTCGAAATGTAACAAAATTATTAAAAGCGGAAAGAAATATCGCGCATAGAAGTAATGTACACAATAATAATAACCAAACACTATAATTAAACACAATATAAACTATCTTCCATCTTTCAACTATATGGGCGTTAGGTACGATCATGGCAACAAAATCCTCCAACGCTAAATGGGCATGTACCGAATCAAAGAAAACTGATCTTCTAGAATTTAAGCTAAATCCGCCAAACACTATGTCGACTTTATTTTCGTACAGCATTTCTAGTATACCAGACACTGTAAAATTACTTGAAATATCGCCAAAGTCATAAGTTTCCGGTAGGTATGTGTAGTTCAGGTAGAAACTTTCCATTTGCGCTAACATTTCCACTAAAACTCTTTCAATCCCCACTGCGAATTTGTTTCTGGGATTGGGAGCTTCTATTACATATGGAGGATAATTGTGAGTTGCTACGTGCAGGGTGCAGTTCATTAGAACAGGCTTCTCATAAACAAGTAACATTGCAAAAATATCCAGATCTTTTACTTGTTTACAGTCACACATCTTAACCATATTGTCGTATCCCCGGCCACACCACCCTTTTGCGTATGGGAAATAAGAATAAACTGAAGCGGATACATCCATGTTATCAGTAACAACGAGTACGTGTATAATATGGTAATCCCACAGTACTTCAAATAGTAATTTTAAGTTATCTTCAGTAATATCTTTCAGTATTACGATGAATAGAGCTTCTGGTTTGCGTTCCCAATCTCTGTCGAGTCTGTCAATAAGATCTTCAAAATAAAGAAAATCTTGAACATAAAGTACAAAGATATTGGACAATATGGATGCAGATACGTTATAATCTTTCACGTAGAGGTTGACATTTTTTAATTCATGTATGCTCCGAAACAAATTGTTTGGAATAACATCATTGTTTATGATGGCTAAATCCTTTCTAAATTCAGACTTGGATGCAAGGATTTCTATGAGACATGCCTCCATATCGCTATCTGTCACATTATCAACAGAAAAAATAGCACTTGTTACATTGCTTATTGTGTACATTAAGTAACATATAATAGTAAATATTTTATAAATCATGTCAAACACTGTGCTCAGCTCTAAATAAAAATAAGTTCTAATGTACAAGTGACTCTGATAAATACATGGTATAGTTATTCCAGAAGTAAAGCAATATTTACTTAATGACTTAACGTAAATCAAGCGTAACTTAAGGCGGCGCTGCCCTATTAAACGGCTGATGTATATTAAATGGTCTTCCGACGACTACCACGGGAAGTATTCAAGTTATTAAACCATAGAGGGAAACTAAATATATAGGTATTTCATTTGATGAATGGATGGCCAAGTGGTTAGAGAACCTGACTATGAAGCTTGAGGTCCTGGGTTCGGTCCCCGGCCGGTGCAGATATTTGTATGAATAAAACGAATATTTGTTCTCGGGCCTTGGATGTTTAATATTTATTTAGGTAGGTATGTATTTATCAATACAACTATGCTTATCCGTTTCCTAGTATCCATAATATTCTAATGTTTTGAACGCTCGGATCAATTTACAATGGAAGGATATAATTAATCGAACTATCAGAACATTATCTCTTTTTAAAATATTTTTTGAGACGGTAATGTGAAAGAATTTGATAATTAATAGTTTTTGCAGGTGGTAGGACCTTGTGCAAGGTCCACCCGGATTGCTACCACCATCTTGCTCGCTAATTCTGCCGTGAAGCAGCAGTGCTTGCACTGTAGTGTTTCGGCGTGGAGAGTAAGACAGCTGGTGAAATTACTGGCACTTGAGGTATCCCATCTTAGGCCTCTAGGTTGGCAACGCATCTGCAATACCCCTGGTGTTGCAGGTGTTTATGGGCGGTGGTGATCTCTTACCATCAGGAGACCCACTTGCTCGTTTTCCATCCAGTCGAATAAAAAAAAAGTTTTAATTTAAAAGTAATATTTACACCTTTAGGGACTGTTTCACCATCCATGTGAATGACTCTACCTATAATAGATTACATAATTTACAGTCTTCCTTCTCTAAAATATTTCATCTTAAGGTAAAAAGTCTCTTTACATGCATTTATTTAAATTAATCTTAGGTTTAAAAGTAAATTAAGCGTTTATATAAATTTTATTTTGATAAAAACTGAAAGGAAAATAGTGTGTTCTAATCATACCCGCCTTAAACGTCTAACAAATGATAATGTATTATCAACATGAATGTAATGAATTGAACGAACTGTCACGTGTTGTTTTCGTTTGTTTTCGTTATGAATATTTAACTGAATGGCTTGGCCTACGTGTAGTAAAAAATAAAACTCCTAGTATTTAAATGGATACATATATAATATGCTATTTTACTGATGGATCACCATATTATAAAATTTAGCACTATAAAAATACTTTTTATCACCTAAAACAATAAAAGACCATCAAAATTGTAACCACATCTCTCTTTACACATTAGTCTATAGAACTAAGCGACGGATTTAAGTGTACAGTATATTAATATCTGCCACAGCGGAGCGTGCAAAAATATCTGACACGTCCTTCCGGCCCTAGAAATAGAGTCGTATCAGATATTTATGCACGCTTGTGACTGTGTGCTGGTCACTGTACCTATGAGGTGATCAATTAGTTTCACGGAAGGTTTATTTATATATGATATGAATACTAGCGACGGCTTCGCGCGGGTGTACATTTTGGGCATTGGAGCTGAAAATTTTAAAGTGCCCTTGATATGCCAACGACATCGCGAGAGTTGCAGGCAACAGGTCGAAGCAAGTGGCAATGATTGATGGTGAAACCACGGGCGGGTCGCTAGTTTTATCAATATATTTCAGCAAATGCAAATTCATATTATTCATATCTGGGGGCACGGTAGTGCCCCCGCCAAGTCGAGCAAAACAAAAACAAAGGCACGGCCGTACCATACTTTTCTCGAAGCCATTCAGGCTATTTTCAACATCTTGTTTTCCCAATGAGGGCTATCGTTTTTTGTCTCACTAGATGGCGCACTGTTGCGTGAGATTTTCAAGTATGGCTTTCAAAGTCTGTTATTACGGCGTGAAAACAAAGTTTAGATTAAAATCATATTTAATACACCTTAAAACCGTACAAAAAAATATTGAGCATGCCACAGTGTTGCATAGTCCCCGTTTTGTTCGAAAAAAAGGGAGGACAAAGGTTTCTGAAAGACAAAACTGTCTCAAAACACAGACATTCATTGCCCCGAAACGCATATTTGTCATAATTAATTTCAGATATTGCAAAATATTCACAAAAATATTTTAATTATAAATAAACCCGGGTAGCTCACCCAAAATCTATGACATTTGAGATTTCGGAGACCTCACGCTACACTAGCCCCTCTAGTGGTGAATTCATACGCGATAGGCCTCATTAGCTTCAGTAAGCTAGTTGCGAAAGCAAGATAAATACGAACTTTTCCAAGAAAATATGTACGATGGCGAAACATTATTCACTACACCTGTATCCCTGTGGATAAATATGTACGATGGCGAAACATTATTCAATACACCTGTATCCCTGTGGATAAATATGTACGATGGCGAAACATTATTCAATACACCTGTATCCTGTGGATAAATATGTACGATGGCGAAACATTATTCAATACACCTGTATCCCTGTGGATAAATATGTACGATGGCGAAACATTATTCAATACACCTGTATCCCTGTGGATAAATATGTACGATGGCGAAACATTATTCAATACACCTGTATCCCTGTGGATAAATATGTACGATGGCGAATCATTATTCACTACACCTGTATCCCTGTGGATAAATATGTACGATGGCGAAACATTATTCACTACACCTGTATCCCTGTGGATAAATATGTACGATGGCGAAACATTATTCAATACGCCTGTATCCCCGTGGATAAAAATGTGATTGTTTTTAACTTACCAACAGCGCCCATCCTGAGGTAGAAGCTGCCGTAGTGGTGCGTCCGAGTGCTTAAAGCAAACCCAAGAGACAGTCGCTTCGCAGCACTGGATGGCATCTGGAACCGTGGCGGCGCAGTGGCGGTACTGCGTTCAGTACGGGACGAACACGAATCCGATTCAGATGGAGTCGAACTGGAGTCCGATTCTGGGAAGATATAAAAAAATGCGTTTTAAACTTTCGTTATTTCACTAATTACTATTACAGCTACTGATGTGCGAAAGGAAACTTTACAGGAAACGTAGATTTATCATAGTGTATTTTTATAGTTCCTTGCGGCCGGTGGTGTGGGCACAGTAGGCAGCTTAAGTCATATGGGTTTAAAAATAAAAAATGGGTTTTTGTTATTACCATAGAAATTGAACATTTAAAATAAAATCATACAGCTATTCAAATTTAATATAAAATATTACTATTTCTTGGAACAGTGAAAAAATCAAATGTCGCATCATCATCATCATCCCAGCCTATATACGTCCCACTGCTGGGCACAGGCCTACTCTCAGAACGAGAGGGTTTGGGCCGTAGTTCCCATGCGGGCCCAATGCGGATTGCGAACTTCACACACCATTGAATAGCTTCGCAGGTTGTGCAGGTTTCCTCTCGATGTTTTCCTTCACCGTAAGCTCGTAGTAAATTTCAAATGTAATTTTGCACATGAAATTCGAGAAGCTCAGAGGTGCGAGCCGGGATTTAAACCCACGATCCTCTGCTTGAGAGGCCATAGGTCAAACCACTAGGCCACCAGGCCACAAACGTCTCAAACGTCGTCGTATCAAACGTCTACGTCAACGCAAGCAATCAAAAGATGACCGTCATTAAAAAAGTTGTTTTTTATGAAACAACCAATTCTTAGTTTATTGCTGAATAATTTACCTCTGTGATAACGTTTTACGGTGCTAAAAAATAGTTACAGTCAGCCATTTTGCGTCATTCAAAAAATATAAAGAGCTGCTGAAAGAGAAAAATGGCGCTGCTATTTCCACGACAGTTAATCGCTACGAAGGGTTCTGAACGCGAAAAAATGCGCGATAAAAAAGAGGAAAATATTGTGCCACATATCAAGCCTTTGTTCTGCTAGATACGGCTTAGATTTAGTTGTCATTAGCGTCTTACTCAGCTTTAAAAAAGCAAACAAGCCACGCTCAGTGTAGGGTTGCGTCCTAAGATGCGGCAATTATTATATTATATTTTGTTCGACTATTGCTTATTAACTTATAGATAACTAGCTTTTTCCCGTGGCTTCGCCCGAGTAGAATTCGGTTATTGCGCGCTGTTCCCTCGGTAACTGTGCATTTTTTCGGGGTAAACAGTAGCCTAAGTATGTCACTCTCGGACCAATCTCTACGCCAAAAATCACGTCGATGCGTCGTTCCGTTTCGACGTGAAAGACGGACAACCATACAGACACACAAGCATACAAACACACACACTTTCGCATTTATAATATTAGTATGGTAGTATGGATTCTGCTTAGCCGTGATAGTTTTTATTTTAATTCTTTATAAGTATTTACTACATACATGAATTTTTCCAGCTACGAGTAAGTTCAGGTTGTAAATGGGGGGAGGACACTTTATTTGTAACAAAAAAGGAGCTCTTTAAAGTATTTGACTACCGGATCTTTAAGTCGAAAAATGCTTTTTTTTAAACTTAAAAAGACCTATCACCCATAAACGGTATCTCATATATGCAAGAACTACCCCTGGTGTTAAGTTTTAGGTCAAATTAATTTGAACAAACACTCATTTTGGTTGGACTGGTTACGTTTTGTGTGTATAGTCAATGCCGAAATTTAAACCCCACGAGGAAGACTTCAAGGGGTCACTTAATTTTTCTTTAGCCTTAAAAATCCGGTAGCTCTTTCATTAATTTCGCTAAAAGGAACATTTTTTTTCCTTTTACAGCGTCTCAAGACGAAGCGTGCACAAATTATTTGCAGCAAAAGCTTTTGCGCAGAGTATATCAAATTCAATGGAAACCTTAGTACATAAATTTTGAAAATAAAATATTTACTAAATAATTAGGTGGAGCAATATCCTGAACAACAATGGCATAAAATATATCTGATTAGTAGTAGCTATTTGGATACTTATCATATATATTAGGTAAATTAGCGTTTAACTCTGTCTGTCTGTCTGTCTGTCTGTTACGCTTCACGCCTAAACCGCTGAACCGATTTTGATGAAATTTGTACAGAGATAGAATATAGACCTTGGGAAAGAACATAGGCTAATCTTTTATCGCGAAAAGAGGCTTTAAGGGGTTGAATAGGGGATGAAAAGTTTATATGGTGGAAGTTCGTCCTCGAAGATAAAACCATGAAACTTGTTATTTAAATTAATCCATACTAAATTATACTTAAAAAGCTAAATAAAGTCTGTCTGTCTGACTGTCTGTCTGTCAATGTTACGCTTTCACGCCTAAACCGTGAAACCGATTTTGATGAAATTTGGTACAGAGTGGAACTTGGGAACGAACATAGCCTATCTTTTATCGCGAAAAAGAGCTTTAAGGGGTTGAAATAGGGGATGAAAGTTTATATGGTGGAAGTTCGTCCTGTCGGGGTGATAAAACATGAAACTTGGTTTAGGCAGTTAATAAGAAATAAGTTGATATTTGGTTGAGCTTTTTTGAAACTTTCGACCTGTGAGGGGATGGAATAGGGGATGAAAGTTTATATGGAAGGTCGTCATTATCGAAGATAAATCTATGAATCTTTATTAACTTGCCATTTGGGCACGTGATAAGAGATAGGTAGGTACAAGATATATTGTTTCGGACCGGAACCGGATCGGGGCGTAGGCAGGGAGCAACGGAGGAGCGGAGGCAACGAATGGAACTGCGGAGACAAAATGCAAAGGCCAGCGGAGCAGTGAATTAGAGCGGAGGCAGCGGAGTGGAGCTGACGCTGCTGAGCGGAGCGGAGGCTGGCGGAGCGAAGGCTGGCGGAGCGGAGGTTGGCGGAGCGGAGGCTGGCGGAGCAGAGCGGAGGCAGTGGAGCGGAGCGGAGACAACGGAGCGGAGGCATCGGAGCGGAGGCAGCGAGGCAACGGAGTGGAGCGGAGGCAACGGATGGAGCGGAGACAATGCAGGCTGCAGCGGAGGCAGTCAAGTAGAGGGGAGGTAGCGGAGCGGAGCTGACGCTGCTGAGCGGAGCGAAGGCTGCGTAGCGGAGCAGGAGCTAGCGAGCGGAGGCTGGCGGAGCGAGGCTGGACAGAGCGGAGGCTGGCGGAGCGGAGGCTGGCGGAGCGGAGGCTGTGGAGAGGAGGCAGCGGAGCGGAGGCAGTGGAGCAGAGCGTAGCGGACGCTGCTTAGCGGAGCGGAGGCTGTGGAGCTGATTGATGGTGATGATGAGTGTTGCTGATTATGATGATTGTGTGATGATGATGGTGATTGTGGTGATGATGATTGATGATGATAAATAGGTAACAAAATTTTTTTTTTTAAAATGCCATCATTTGAAAACTTTAACTGCGAGGGGATGTTAGCAGAGGGGATGATGCAGTGATAGCAGAGCCTTTTAAGCTCATAAGAAAAATGTACGCAATGTGAGATCATCATGAAATATATGATTTTCAGATTTTTCTTATTTATTGCTATAAGAGCTACCTTTATGCAAAATTCAAATATCTAGGACAGCCGCAGTGCGCTATAATTTTTCTGTAAGGCGATTTGTATAAAACACCTTTTTAATGACTGTAGCTTTGATTGCCTGACTTTAGAAGTTTGATTTTTTCAAGCTTTCGGGACTATTGACCTGAGTTTAGGTTTTCATTTCAACTCGATACCGATACTCCGCTAAAGGGCCGCATAAAGGGTCTTGACAGACAGACGGACGGAGGGACAGCAAATCCTATAAGAGTTCAATGTTTTCCTCTTGAAGAACGGAACCCTAAAAAACATTTGTTCCGGCGCTTTTCAAATACGACCTATTTACTTGAAAATATGGGATGAAAGTTCTTACGGAATTCCAAACAAATTTACTATAAGTATATTTATCGGAACTATGTGTAGCTAAAATGCCGTCTTAATTATAATCATATCCTCCTAACTTACAATAAAGGACGTACCTAAGGTGTCAAGAGTTCACTAGAAGAATTAGTCTTTTGTGCTGGCAGGGTAGAATACACGTCGTATTGCTAAAATGTGGCTACCCGCAATATTTATGTTTTACTAAAGAACATGGATGGATGGAAGAAAAATGTTATTTTCAGTAAACCGTAGAAGTTTCTATGTGCTATTATTGGCAGAATGTATCCTAAATAAATTAAAAACTCCCAAAGTTACTATTCCACGCGGACGAAGTCGCGGGCAAAAGCTAGTCATATATATATGTAGGTTAGGTTAGGGCTTTCACGGGCGTAATAACTCTTTCTACCAATAAAAAAAAACGCGCTAATCTCTTATGATGAGTTTACGTAACATAAATAATTTGTAAATCCATCATAATATTAGCACTTTCTCGAAATATGAGAAAGCATCAATTTTACATACACGGTAGTGACATCCATGGAGACTATGTACCCAAAAATGAAAAATACCCACTAGAAACATTTGTTTGTTGGAATTCTAGATTAGCATTATTGGACTCCTCAAATTCTTTTACCACATGAAACAATTGTTGTATCTAAATCAATCTAGTAAAGCAAAATCCTTCGATAGTTTTCTGTAAAATAAAACAAAATCATAAGTCAAAAAATGGTAAAGGCTTGTATCAAAAAGGTTCTGCAACAATTGTCTTCGTGCTTCAATCACAATTCACTCAAAGCCATTCAACGAAGGTAAACTAGTGATTTCGGTGCTGAAAAGGTAGCTTGTAAAAAATAAGCCGACATCTTGTTTATCTTGTTGTGTCTAACGTCTGGTAGCGTGGTGAACGGTTGTATTGCAGTGTGGTGGTGGTGATAGATGGGTTTGTGTGTTTGTGTGTGTTCTTAGAGTGTGGGGGTGAAGTAACTGTATAAACACACATTACTTGCATAAAAGCAGCTATCATATCTCGGGTGAGCAAGGTATTTGTTTCATTTCATTAGCAAACTAGTTTAAGTGTAAAATTCTTACTGGCAACAACAGGAGAGTCGACATCGGACCGCGAGCGGTCCCTCACTAACGCAGCATACATATACAGCAGAAACACCATGCTGCCGATGTACAGGTACAGGTAGAAGCCCTAGATAAAAATAAAATTATTAGAAGAGAAAAAAAAAAGATATAAAATGGAGTTGCCTAAAGAAATAAATTCGTGCACCCAAGAACGCTCGTAGTTCTCGCTCATTAACATTACAGGAAAAAACCGGTCAACTGCGAGTCAAAATTTCAAATCATTTATTCCGTAAATAGGCCGCAATGGGCACTTTTACACGTCATTTTTTAAACTACCAGCGCTTTCGGAAAGACCATCATTGCCAAAAAGAATGCGCCGCACTTAAAAACTACAGTATACAATTAAATAAAAAACAAATACAAATAAATCCCTTACCCTTACTTACAAAACTAAACATTAACTATTATCTACGTTCAGTGGAAGTGTAGACTGCTTCCACCGTCATAAATAAAAATAATAATAATAATAATTTAATTCTGAAATTTACATTACAGGTCAAGTAACCATTAAGCTTTTGGATTCCGAAGGCAAGGACATGGTATTGCTTCCGTTCCCATAAGCTCTATGGGATCGTCTTGGAAACTTCGACGTCGCGAACCTGTGACTAGAAATTAAACTAAAAATATACAAGTTTACAATCCATAAGCTTAACAATATACAGCCTTAAATATAGCAAGTCGGGTCGATCACAGTACACAGCGCGTGTGCCGACTCGCACTTGGACATGGCGAGAAAATGGCAATGACCGCTACGTCCGCGCACTCGACGGGCCGCAAGCTTGCCAACGACTGAACTGTGCGGGTGAAGCGACGCTCGTCATACATTTTGTAATAATTAAACGACAGTCGCAAATCAAAGATATTGTCATAATACTAGTCCCGAATAGACTGAACGGGGTGCACACCGTCCAAGAAGACAAACCAATAAATCAAGTAAGTCAACACACTAAGAGCTCCTTAATTTCACTCCCAAATCAATTTTCATTTACGAATCAGCAATCGAACAGCCTGATATATTAACCGACCGACCATTAACTTGATTTACTTGTAATTAACCGGCGATTCTTACCTCGTAGAAGGAGGGTGGAATGTAAGTGGAGATGACCTCGGCCATCGGGAAGGCGATACCCATCACGACGAGCAGTTTACCGTAGAGGGCAGAAAGTGTCGTCGCCAGCGCATCGCCTCTGTTAAGCAAAAAATAATTCTTTTTAAAGATTACTGTTTATTTAATTAAATTAAACGTATCTATCCACCCGCATTACGACATATATTTCACACATTTACTTCCATTTCTTCGGTATAAAGTTGCATTTTAATTTTTATTTCGTGAACTAATTATATTTTTGATTCTTATTTTTTTTTTAGTTTTGATATTTATTTCATAGTAATATTTAATTTTCAATTGTTATTGCTAACAATTGTGGAGGAATTTGTGTGTAACTCTTTCAGGTTAAAACGGTTGAACTAAAATTTATTAAGCAGATACTTTATCATCTAGATTACCAAGGATAGTTTGTATCCCAGAAAACCGCAAGGTTTTGTGCTCGTCCTTACTGTAGTTTGATATTTCTCTTAAACAATAGTTTTCTCACTACCAATTTGTGTGAACAACAATTCTACCCTTCCTACCCCTTGCGACTGCAGACCAATAAATGTTATTTATGCTTGCTGTTTCCTTGCAGTTTCAGTAGCAATAAAACTTCTTTGTCACGTCCGAAAGCACTTTCCCCTTCGGCAGAGGGTATATATCGATTGTCAAAGGCCAACAGTCCACGACAATGCTATATGCATATGCTATAATCGTATAGCATTGGTCGTGCCAAGTTCTACCCATAAACAATATGGAAACACAATTATGTCCTTTTGACAGCAGACAATCAATGTGTGAAAGCAAACTTATCACTTACTTAAAATAATATTTTCCACTTTACTATCCGAAGTTAACTTTTGTTGGTAACTTCTTTATATTTCCATTATATAGGGCCACATTTGTAATTGTAGAACGAAGTTTTTTTCTTTAATAAAGTTGAAAATTTGCGTATCTCCCATCCATTTCAACGTCTACAAAGTCAAAAAGTTAATTCATATGGGATTTTATTTGGTTTGTTCAAATCCAATCCGCCGCTAACAAACTGTTGTTTATAAGGAGGGTGTTTCAGCAAGGTACACCGAAGAGTACTAAATAATGATCGTCCAAATTTAGAAGAGCCCTTAGAATTCTCTGTAGGAGAATAATTCAAGCCTGCTCTAAAGGTATCTTACTGTTTTGGTTTTGGCTCTCCCTCAGGGGCCGCTTCCCCTCTCGTGCAAGCGTCGTTGCCATGGAAACAGCGTGTTATTGGCTCCCCACAGCGCTCCCAGCGATACCTACTCGCAAAACTGAACCTGTTTCCGGACAATGATATTGCACCAATTGCCATTCAAACTTTGGATTACGATGTCGCAGGTAAAACAGATGTTGAAAAGGGGCTCGGGGAGTTTAAAAGTGAATTAAAGTACAGTAATATTATACGGGAGTATGGAAAATTTGCTTTGGAATTTAAGCGTGGTGATACAAGCACAGAATGCGAGAGCTGTGGTCGGTGGTCAAAGTTCCACGGCTTGGATTAGCCGGGGTGCGGGCGGGTGACTGACCGCCCCGATGGCTTGCGGTTCGTTAGTTCGGGGAGCTGTCGTTAAGTTAACATTGGCTGATACGCAGAGGGAATTGGACGAGATATCTTTAAAATAAAAAGATTGGAATCTTCACTTTGTATATGTCGGCGGCCGATTGTAAAACCCGCCAGATCACGAAATTCCTAGGCATATCATGAAATGACGACATTTCATGATTTGGCTGAGGGATATACACAATGTCGTTCAAAACTCACTATGATATGCCTAGGAATTTAGTGATCTGGCGGATTTTACGATCGGCCGCCGACATATATAAATCGATGTTCTATTTGTTTTCTTTCTCAGTACCTTAAGACAAGTCTTTAAGCAGTGTATGTTGCCATGGCCAGTGATGGTGATGACATATTGGATCCGACACGTGGTGCTTCACTATAACCCTTATAAATAGGCTCAGAGTTGCTCATCGAGCTATGGCTATGGGAGCTAGTTTTTTTTGTATCTAATTTTTATGTTTTTAGGGTTCCGGGGCCAAAATGGCAAAAACAGAACCCTTATAGTTTCGCCATGTCTGTCTGTCTGTCTGTCCGTCCGCGGCTTTGCTCAGGGACTATCATTGCTAGAAAGCTGTAATTTTGCACGGATATATAGGTAAACTATGCCGACAAAATGGTAAAATTAAAAATTCAAAAAAAAAAATTTTTAGGGTACCTCCCATAGACGTAAGGTGGGGGTTGATTTTTTTTTCATCCATCCTATAGTGTGGGGTATCGTTGGATAGGTCTTTTAAAACCATTAGGGGTTTGCTAAGACGATTTTTCAATTCAGTGATTTGTTTGCGAAATATTCTACCTTAAAGTGCAATTTTTCATTAAAACTGAGCGTCCTCCCCTCTAAAATCTAAACCGGTGAGTGGAAAAATTTGAAAAAATTCAGTATTTGAGAGAAAGTATATCAAACTTTTAAGGAAAACTATAATGGCTAAGTTTGCTTGAGAATTATTAGTAGTTTATGAGTAAATAGCAGCCTAAGGTATAAAATATACCTAAACTTGGAAGATTCCGTATAAAATACGAAATCCTTAGAAAAATATTACTTTATTTTTTCGTAATGGCTACGGAACCCTATTTTGGGCGTGTCCGACACGCTCTTGGCCGGTTTTTTATATGTCTTTTTGTTTTGTATAATTTGAATTTTACAGCGCATTAGTGTTTTAACTGTAATACTGTATTTTTTGTTGACTAATAAATAATAAATAAATGGGGAGAGAGAGCTATGCTCGGGGTTTCTCTACGGAATCGAATCAGAAATGAATGTGCGCTTTCAGACTACGTAAAAACGAAGGTCACCGACATAATCGTAGCCAAACGAAGTAGCTCGTTGAAGTGGCAATGGGCAGGTAATATAATACCTGTACAGTGCATTTCAATGAGTTATAAAGTTCTCGAATTGAGACTGCGGATCGGTAAACGCAGCGTAGGAGGTCCACCAACGAGATGGATGAATGATTTTATTAAAGCCACGGGTTCATGGTGGTTGCAGGTCGCTTCCTACTGAAGCAACTGAAGGTCTATAGGGGAGGTATAAGTAATGTCTGAAAGCGCACATTCTACAGCTGATATGATGATGGTGACGACTATTTTTCTTACTCAGAGCTGTCAATTTAGCGCAATAGACATACAACACACAATATCCCGCGATTTCGAAGGTAGGTACATCCACCCGCATTGGCTTATCACCGGATACCATGCAGAGGAGAGATTATATCCACCATCCCATCTTTTCGTGTCGTCATGTGGTTAGCAATCATTTTCTCCCATTTTTAGCACCTTGTAGTGGATTGAGTGTTTATAGGCATTCCACTTTAGTGACAGAGAGACTACAATACAGAGATCTCTCTCTCCGATGCCTATACCCACAATGCCACTACATATATTATTATACAACTCCACGCTCTCGATAATTTATCTAATAACTAAAATTATTTGATTTCGGATAAGTATGCAACCTGTGTTTTAACCTGGGCATTAAGAAACCAATCAGAAAAACACTATCGAACGTAATAATAATCAACTTAAAATGTTAAAAACACTATCAACGTAATAATAACCAACTTGGAAAATATAAAAACACTATCAACATAATAATAATCAACTTAGAAAAGTTAAAAACACTATCAACATAATAATAGCCAACTTGGAAAAGTTAAAAACACTATCAACATAATAATAACCAACTTAGAAAAGTAAAAAATACTATCAACGTAATAATAACTAACTTTGAAAAGTTAAAAACACTATCAACGTAATAATAACTAACTTTGAAAAGTTAAAAACACTATCAACATAATAATAACCAACTTAGAAAAGTAAAAAATACTACCAACGTAATAATAACCAACTTTAAAAAGTTAAAAACACTATCAACGTAATAATAACCAACTTAGAAAAATTAAAAGCACTATCAACATAATAATAGCCAACTTAGAAAATTTAAAAACACTATCAACGTAATAATAACCTACTTAAAAAAGTTGAAAACCCCCGACATCGTTATTTCAAAGTTCGATATCTCTAAAGAAATATAGCTAAAATCCACCGCAAGAAAACTGGCTTTTGCATTAAAAAATCGCATCGAAATCGGTCCAACCGTTTTAGAGCTACGACACCACAGACAGACATTGGCGTCAAACTTATAAACACCCCTCTTTACGTCGGTGGTTAAAAATAAAAGCCTGAACAGATAATAAATAATTCAGTACCTAACAAAAAGAAACCAACGATTTCTTAGATTAACATTTGACCTCCGATTTATCCCAACATGTCTCAAGTTTATTGATTGGCATCCCCATGAATAATGGACTGTGCTCCGACAAGTGATTGAAGTGAAGTGTCGTACCCAACTAAGTCCGATGAGGCAAACACAAATTACTAAACTTTAACCGACAGCGACAAAAGGCCCTGGTTTTGAAGCCACAACAATTACTCTAACTTCATTTAATAACTACATTCGACCAGCGGATGCAAAATTACCATTCAGGTGTACAGAAGTTACACAAAGCTGTCTTAGATCTTCATTTATACTCGAGTCCAAAATCAGGCGTACTAGATTGACAACTGAAAATGTTACCAGTCACAGCAAAAAAAATGGGCATAGGAACATGTCGATATAACCTTGTGTAGACGCGAAATAAAAATGCTTGTCACTTTTGGACTTTATTTTCATAGCTTTAGGCCTGAAAACGACAAAAAGGATAACAACAAATAATAACGTAACGAAAATTTCACAATAACGGAAATAGTTCCAAGTAAGCCGATGGCAGTTAAGTCGAATAACATACCTATATGAAATGTCAATAAAACAAAATGGCCGATGGCGTCCTTCCCGATGTTCAAAATTTTTTTTTAAATGTTTCAAAAAAGTGCACGACAGTTACGTCTATGCAACACATAACATAAATAATTATGTTTATCATGCCGAACCTTCTTCCTTCACTTTCAAATAAATCGGTATTGGCTCTGTGAACGACATCAGCGCCACCTAGCGTCCGCAACTTTTATGGCTCTGATGCTGACGTTTTGAAATTTCATCGCGACATTGTGACAAAAATCAAACCTATAACGTATTAATTTATAATACAAAATTACTGTGATACCGTGATTTGGGTGGACAAAAGGTTGTGAATTCATTTTTGGTCATTAAAATTAAATGAGGTAAGTAAAATTTATTCAAAAAGTGTGTTTTATTTTCGTTATGTCAGGGTTTGTATACTTCATGTTTAGTTGTACTTTTACTGTAAAACGAAAAGATAAAGCTATCTTATTGGTTTCTTTGAGTAAAAGTAAAATTATATAATTGTTCTTATATCGCTAGTAATAAATTAAATATCGTTTTCGGACAAAATGAGTATCATTTTGAAGACCGGTTTTGTGAGTATCACTCAATATAAAATTTCAACCACAAACCGTTTCACAAAGAAAATGGTTGCTGGACATGTCCGAGATGTAGAGGAATTAAAAACAAAACAGGGGCAGTGTTCAATAATTCAAGCTCGCATCATAATTCAAACATCTATTACTAAAATTAGGTAGGTAGTTAAAGCCTATACAAATTGCTTTGTTAATGACAGATTCATATGAGTATAACAGATGACAGAGCCAGAACTATTTCTACTTTTGGCCACCATGAGCGCTGCGATAGATTTCATCACCCCCACCTAGTACTTCGCACCCTCCCAATATACTTCATGTCACATAGACCCGCAATGTACCGGCCGGCATTTATAAATTTATGAAAATATTCGAAATACATAATTTAAGGGACTGTTTCACCATCCATTGATTAGTGTTAACTGACGGTTAAATGTGACACCGTCTCCGTCTATTCGAACAAAACAAATAGAGATGGCATCACAGTAATGTTTTTTCACAATCCTCCATTTTGATTTAAGCTTTTCTAGATTAAATGAAATTATCAAATTAAGATCCGTTTTTGAGAAACCGTAGCAATTCGAGGCGGAGAGCTGTGAAGCCATCCAAATCATTAATTAAACCAAAGTGAAGTGAAGCAGTTTCTCCTTTGAGCTTTTCTATCTAGAGTTTTCATTCAGTTAGTAATAGTCACGTAATAGTAATAAATATGTACGTGTACCTACTAAAAAATAAGTAACGTCATCAAATATTTAATGATACTTAGTACCTATACTATCTGTGGGATCCTGTAATTGGCTCTGTGTTGCTATTCCTACTACATAATATGTTGTGTTTTTAGCTGTTGTTTCTCCTTAAATAATTAAATAAATATCGGATAACTCACGTCTGAAATCGAGCTTGACAAGTTTTCGGCGCACGTGCAAGTCGAGTGCGCGTGTTGCAGCAGCCGCCAAGTCGCGTTGATCCTAAATGAAGGGCTATGGATTAGCCCGAAACATGTCGACCTAAACTTTATTTCAGACGTGAGTTATCCGATATACTATCAATTAATATGAGTGAGTCTCACGGTACTTTCATGTGACGTCATCAAGTTTTCCCTTGCTTGCGTGATGTCACTAAACGAATGATACAGCAGCAAAAATGACAAAGTTTCCACATTTTCTTAATCCGTTTATAAATTGAAAGGAAACGAGCCAGTTCAAATCACAAAAGCGGAACGAAACAATTGTTTAACTTCGTTACTTACTTTTTTAAACAAACGGATTTTTTCATTGCAAAAGTGTTTTTCAGTGACAGCCACGGTTTTCATTGTTTCACTGTAATATTTTCGCTCTAGCTCGCTGGGGCATGATTCCAGAGTTGGCTGTTTTGTTTGCACAAGTAAAGGAGAATAAGGCTCTCAAGATGGTGATATTACAAAAAACGTGAATGTACCGCTGTTAGAGGTGACAAACTACAAGCGAACGGAAAACAAACAGTGGGTATAACTGTGTAAGAAGGAAGGAAGTTAAAATTCTTGATGAGAAGCATTGGCTAAATATATGTACAGTATATTTATGATTGGTTTTTTGGAGTTTTTTTGTATTTTTTATTCCATACCATATCGATATGGTTTCACGGGATACCCGTAAAAGTAACAAATTTGGAGTTGAAATAAAAAATACAAAAAGACTCCAAAAAACCAATCATAATTTGATTGCTTAGTAGCGACATCTCTTGTCTGGGTGAGCGGTTGGTTCCGAAAGAGTGTGACGTCTCTCGATGAGAGCGGATCATAGATGTCGCTAGTGCTGCTGCATAAGTAGCGTAGTAGAAATAAGCAACCTGAGATATGTATGCATAGGAAAAATTCGTGTCTACATTCCTGTACAGCGGAGGTGTAGGGGTTATAGCACGCAGCACGGATTGCTGAGGACCTGGGTTCGATTCCCAGCGCTGGTCTCTTTTTCTGGTTTTTCTGTGCATCCATGTCTCAGTTTGTATTTTCGGTACAGTATATTTCTACTAATACGTAGTATATTTCTACTAATACGTCAAATTTTAATGGCCGTTGGGACCGAAAAGTTTTCGAATGGAGCCCGCGGATCGGCAAGTTTGGCGTCCACCAACGAGACGAACGGATGAACTGGTCAAAACCGCAGTTTCACGGTGGATGCAGGCCGCTTCTAACTGAAGCCTGTGGGAGGCCGATGTTTACCTTTACCGGCCCGAATTTTATTTGCCCGAATTTCACTTGCCATACCAACGTTTGCCACAAAATATATAGAACCATGCTGTTTTCAAGATTTTTTAAATGTCATCATATAGAATGCAGTAGGTTAGGTTCGATAAATTTAATATCAACTCTGAAGAAATTACTATTTCAGAAATAAATTACTTTAAGGCAAATGAAAATTCTAGAAAACGATACCTTCTCCATCCTGACCCTGTCAAGCGCATTAAGAAACGAGAAGATGCGAAGAATTTGCTTAATAAAAGAAAGAAGAAAAAAAGTCCAATTTTGAAATGGCTCCCGCTCTTCCCCGATACCGCATCCTTAATTTCCAAGAGCACTAGTCTACACAGAGACACCGCGGCAAGAGCTTTTCATTAGAGTGCATATTCGGAAGGGAAAATGCAATTTCCCAGGCGAGCGCGAATTGTGCCACTAGGGATGGGATTCCTGTTGTAATAAACAAGTTTTTGTTGTACACAATGAGACAGAGTTTGAAACTGTGCATATAAAGAAATTAAGGATGGCAAAATGTGTGCCACAATGAAACGTACCTACAGCAAAATGTTCCCTTTGCAACTCTTGCTTTATTATGCTAGTAATGATATAACATTGCATTAGATTCGTTAAGTTTTTTTTTCTATAAGTATACAAAAAAAAATCCTGACCTGACCGACTATCTTGTCAACCTGGGCGACCGCTAGCCAATCTGGCCTCAAATCTGGCGCTAGTCAATCGATGGACCTGTCTAGTGAATCTGAAATTTCACATTTATTTTTGTCCTAAATGGCGCTGACAAGGAATTCTGTAATTGAAGCAAAGCCGTAGGTGCAATTTAAGCTAGTGAAATCATAGTTTGTGAAATAATTATAACAGAACGTAAAGAGATCTAAGAATAGCACTCCCTTTCCCCAAGATTATTGTAGAATTTAGAAATAAGTATTTTTTAATTTTTAATAAAATAAATACTTACAAACTTTGAAATATTATTCTTGTAATACAGCTGCTTATTAATTCTGAAGTAAAAACAAAAAAGAATTTAGTGTTTCGTTGACCGTAACCGTATCGTAATAAAAAAGCTCATGGTCGATTAGATTAAATTTTCTCCGCTCTGAAGTGTCTGCGAGAAGGGGAGAGAACACTTTAAGTTAGGAGCTTTCTCGAATTCCTGTAATTTATTACACCGGCATGCGCTGAGCGATCACATTTTTCACTCTGGCAATTTTATCCGACCAATCATTGGCCGGAGACTACTTTTTACGCCAGTCTTTATCTACGGTGCCATTCTTTATGAGCTCAATGAGATGGACACGAAAACAGACCGGACGGTAGGTAGATAAATTTATATTAAGTATGTATTATTTCGCTGACATTTGTTTTCTTTGCTTTTTTGCGTTATTGATAGAAATTACTGTATACGCGTGGGAACTATGGCCCAAGCCCTCTTGTTCTGAGAGGAGGCCTGTGCCCAGCAGTGGGACGTATATAGGCTGGGATGATGACTGTATACGAGTATACAACAAGTAATTTCCTTCAATTTACTGCTGTACACTTTTTCACGCGAGATAAAGTTATTGATAGTTAGTTATTTTACGCAATAAGCAGGAAAAAGAGAATAATGCATAACAATCAGACGTAGATATATTATTATATATCTTAAGTAAATTGTAGTTGTTTAAAAATTGATACCTACTGACATTATTTTTTGTCTTTACAAACCTCGTTCTATACCGATAGTAGGTATAAGAGAAGAGACAATAATAATAATAAATTGCCTGTAAATACAGAATAACTACTACTACATATGCAATTCTGAGTTGAGTTCTCGATAATCCATTGTATACATTGCTAATAAGTGACACCTAAGGTGACACTAATAGCTAAGAAAACTCCGTAAATTATGTACTTACAAGTCCTACTTTCAAATCGTTCATAGTTTAAATGATACATACTATACTAAACTATGTAAACAACTTTTTCATATTGACTCAAGCCCTGAATAAGCTGAATTCGATTTCACACCTGTTTCAATTTACGCATAGGGCTTAGAAATCAATTTCGCCTTCGGGCCCAATTTACTAACCTTTTATGAGTCGACGAACACTGCCTGATATTAAATGTAATGGAATTCTTTTTTCCCTTTCGTGAAAGAAACATTCTTTCGTTTGGGTCGAAAATACGACCCTTTCTCGGTTTGGTTCAACGAACAAAATTGTAAACAAATAGGTAAGTAAAATGAACCCGACAAAATTGGTTTCCACGTGCTTGTAAATACATATTTTGCGATACATATTTACATAGGTGCTCGGTGTTTAGTCGACAGTTGAAAAATAAACAGGGCTCTGTGCTTTGTAAAGTTAATATTGACACTGTAAAATACCTTATGATAGGTTTTTTTTATAAATAAACTACTTTTTGACATTAAATGGCATAATTATAGATGCATTCAAAAAGTAAATACTTATTACTAATTCTATATAGACTATATGAACAGTCGTGAACGTCAAATACATACAAACGTTTTTACCCGAGTGCGAAGAAGGAGGGTTATGTGTTTGGCGCGTATTTTTTATTATTACTTATTACCTACTATTTTATTAATAATCAGACGCTCAAAGACCGCCCAAGTTTTTGCGGTAGCACGGTAACACCTACGTTTACTACAGTAGAGTAAAAAACCGGCAAAGTGCGAGTCGAACTGGCGCATGAAGGGATCCGTACCATTATCTATACAACATTAGACATTAGCAAAAAAACGGCATAAAACAAGTTTGTTGTATGGGAGCCCTTAAATATTTATTTTATTTTAATTTAATTATTTATTTTTAAATTGAATAGTTATACAACCAAAGATTGTGCGAATATTTCAAGCGTCTACCGGTTGCCGTTATTAATATCAAGCGAAAAAAACGGCAATACAATCACCACCTTTGTTGTATGAGAGCCCCCTTAAATATTTATTTTATTATGTTTTTAGTATTTGTTGTTATAGCGGCCACAGTGTAGTACATAATCTGTGAAAAATTCTAGTGTCTAACTATTACGACTCAAGAGATACTCGTAGAGCCTTACTACTCGTACTCATGCAATGTAGTATAGCGCAAGCAAGAACTCTCTTCCTCTAAGCGCTAAGTAATATAAAAATTACATCGTTGTTAATTCTCTATTTGCCTGCTTCTCAAATTGCCAATCAAACTTCCGAGGCTCCGTGAATACCTACTATTATGAAGTTGGGAGAAGAAATTAGGTATTCATTTAAGAAATTATCGATTTCAGGACGGTCGCAGCACCGAAATCAATTTTGTCACAGGAAATAATTGCCCGTTTTGTTCGTTTGTTCACCTTTTGACGTCATTAAACGGCTTCATAAATAAAAAATAAAAAATTCGAACTTTTCATGTCGGTTTGATTCTTGGAGTGAAAATAATTAGAGAAAGGCAGGTAATATTGTAAAATTATTCATCATCCCAGCGTATACTCGTATACATGCCACTGCTGGGCATAGGCCTTCTCTCAGAATAAGAGGTCTTAGGCCGTAGTTCCCAAGTGAACCCAGTGCAGATTGGCAACTTCACACATAACATTGAATTGCTTCGCAGATTTGTGCAGGTTCCCTTCACCGTAACGGTCGTGGTTAATTTCAAATGTAATTTCGAAAAAATCAGAAGAGCAAGCCCCATTTCGAACCCATGATTCTCTGATTGAGAGGCCATTATATAGGTCAAACCAATAGGCCATGCACCACGGCATATTACCTCGCATAAATGATTTTGTGTCTGGAACTGGGCAGGCACTATTCATCATGAAATGTTTGTAGGTGACGCCGTTGAATTTGTAAAAAATCTACAAATTTCGTAAAACTGGGTGCTGTTGGTTGAATAACGCGGTTTGAGCGTGGCTACAATTAAATATGAGCGTTTTTAAATAAAATTTACGAGTGTTTGCTTTGATCTTTGAAGTGTGCAATATAGAAGCCATATCACGTTACAGCCAGTCGTACTCTATGAGTTTCCGGAAGCAAATTTTGCTTTTTATCCTAACGGGACACGGGAGTTAACGCGGTTTCTAAGAACAAAGATTCAAATTGCGTCTCCTTGAACTAGAAAAATAGATTAACGGGCACTGAGCTTCTAGCGCTAATCAATTTTAGGTGTTCTATATATTCAACGTTTTAAACTTTCGTGATTTTCATTCTTTTTGAGATCAAGTGCGGGTTGTTCGAAGGACTCGCGCTGCTAAGCAGACTTGACACCCCACACTTCAGTCTACTCGTGACCACGGCTACTGTAATGTGGTCGAAACGTCGAGGTAAATATTAAACGTGTGATAAGTCCCGTTTGTGTTAATTAGACTTTATTCTATTTACATTCACTCGTGGAGTCGTAGATAGTGGGGAAAGCGCAGCGGCTCAAGATAGGTTGGTCAGGACGCGCGTATTTTTAATGTAGGTATTTTCTTTATTATGTATTATTTTAAAAAAATACGTATTTTAAATATGTTACTTGTACACGCGATAGCAAACATGCAGGTTTCTTATAATTTAAAAACTCATGACCTATTTATGCCGTACCTATAAGGGTTTATTTTGTTTTTTAGACACGAATTTAGTTTTTTTTTTTCTATTGAGAACGAACTATAGGTAGAGGCATTCACGATGACGCGTGCCGTGGTTCTTATTACAATGTCATTAATGGCTAATTTTGACACAGGTAATCGTGTTTCTACTGCTTATGATTTATAGAGTAAATAAATCCTCAAATATCTTACATGAGTTTCGCGCGCTCTTAACAGCAGACAGCTAGCTATCAGACACATTTAAACGTCGAGAATTGCGAGTTCACGAATCCGATAATTCAATACGCGGCGGTTTTCAGGTCATACTCCAAACTACTGACGTCTGCAACTGACAATCGATATCAACGGTTTCAAACCTAGGGGTAATTACCCCTAAAGTGTAAAACTGTGTCACTTGAATACAAACGCGACGGAAAACTCGCACTGCACTTGTTATTTAAGAATAAATGACCTGTATGCCCGCATGAGGCTGACATAGTCACATTTGGTGTACTAAAGCCTAATTATTAAAATATAAGATAAAAAAAACCTGCTACTTTTAAGGGGTAAATTTCAAATAAAATTAAGGAATCACTGATCTTCGCTTCTTTTACAGTCAAAGAAACTGAATCACGTCCCGGACTAGAACCTATTCACAATCAATTTCACTGATATTTGAAGAGGTAAGATTTCAAGCCGTTACAAGATTTAGCTTCTATGACGAATTGTATTTACAATGACGGACAGTATTTAAACATTTAACATTCCGTACTATAAATCCAAATCTTTTAAAGCAAACCTTACTGAACCAAATTTCACGTGTTAGTGCAATTCGACGTCAATATAACAGATCCGGGTACAGCGCTCAGGCCCAGTCGCTCACAAAGGCTTTTGCTATCGACAACGAGTTTCGAGGGCCGTTAACTAACCCCTACAGCCTCTCGTTGCAATTGGGTCAGCATTAAATCATAACTAGGTATATCACGAGCACAGTCCCGGAGACTGGACCCAGCACGCTTGATTATTCTTATGCTAGCTAGCTTTGCATGAGCTAGGTATTTAGATTTATTATTTATTTACATTAAAATTCCATGATTCATTTACGTAGCGTGAAGACACGAAAAATATAATGAACATTTGTGTTTATGCGTATCTAAACTTAGCGGTTGAGTCGTAAAAAATATGAGTTTTTCTTATTCTAGAGTTCCAAATTCGTCCAAATCTATTGTGGCCTTTTAGTGCGAAAAATAATATTTAAATATACAAGTAATTTTATTAATTTTAAATTTTGACGTCAATAGACTTGCTAATGTGTTCAATTTGTGTGCCCGACTAGTGACCCTCAAAATACACAGTACCATCACTAGTGGGGCAGAAGTCCAAGCTGTAGAGGCGCATTGTGATCCTTATATTCACTACTTTGCCCGCGACTTCGCCCGTGTGGAATTCGGTTATCGCGCGCTGTTCCCTCGGGAACTGTGCTTTTTTTTCGGGATAGAATGTAGCCTATGTCGCTCTCTGGCCCTCTATGCCAAAAATCCGTCGCTCAGTTTCGACGTGAAAGACGGACAAACATACAAACACACGCACACTTTCGCATTTATAATATTAGTATGGAATGGATACTCACGCGCTAATCAGATGTACATGCGGAATCGAGGGGGGGCGGGTGTGACGGGCGGGGGGTAGCGGCGCGTGCGCCGGCCCGCCGGGGTACAGCACGGGCTGGAGGGAGAGAGAACCGCCGAGCGATAGAGATGGCGGACTGGACAACCTGCGAACAATATCATATTTAAAATAAGAGTGAGTCATCAATATGTGTTTCATGATATCAGAAAGGAGTGTAAAACAGGTATTACCTACATACAATTTAACCATATGATCCCATCGGAAACGAAGCTTACTTAATTAACTCAAAGTAGTAACTACGAGTAAGTATACTTAATAACATTATTCGCAGCTCTGAGCAACTGATCAATTTCGCGCAAATCTCAATTAAGCTAGCTCACCGAGTCTGAAGCGGAAACGCTATTTTCGTAATAGTACAAGCTATGAACTGTCTGTGCACACAAATACGTAAACAAATAAACAAACACGGATTGCCGGATTAGTCCTGTCCTGCAAATTACTGTGAGATTTCGCAGCCGTACGTAGACTGAATACACAAGTTCGCCAAACAAGGGAATCGTCTGAAGCTTAGAGGTGAATGTTTCTTTAATTAATGTTTTGGGCTCCTGCGACTTATTTGTTACTTTGCATTTTGCTTCTTTAAGGACAGTTTTAATAAATGAGAATCAATTGGCAGAGCTCAATCAAGGGGAGATAAACTTAATAAAATGATGTTAAGTGTTGAACTTTGATAAATCAAAAACCTGACTGCATTAAATAAAAACTAAAAAGAAAAAAAAACTAGTAATCTAGAACTCTGTTAAGTAAATTAAAGTCCATCAATCGGGACACATTCGAAATCGTGACGGGCTCAAAAACTCCCGATAATGGTTCCCGACTGTTGAACTTTTATTTAACTTACATTGTTTGTTGTTGTTTTTATTTCATGTAAATCTTTCTAGTTCATTTTGGTCCACTTCCATGCTCAAGAAACATAATTTTTCTTCGGACAGTGCGGTAAAAAACATTTAGAAGTTTAAAATGAAAAGGACATCGCCAAATAAGCCAAAACATTTTTTTATGCTTTTATCGAAAAATATTTTTTGACACAAACTAAATTTAATTCATTACTACCCTACCTTTACCTAAGAGTGAACATTGATTTGATAAGGAATTTAAATTAACACAATGTCACAAAACCAGTGAGCAATATTTGTAACCACAGCAATGTGTCAAGTCAAGATTGGTCTAATTAAGCGAACAACCGAAGCATTTCAGGCTTAATTCGGCAATCTGCTAAAATACGCCTCGATTCAATAGCTCGTACGGATTTAACTGTCATAAATTCATATCGATGTTTTTTTAATGACAGGCTTTTATTGTTTACGACATGTTGTTGCACAATATACCTCGAGGCAGGCTTTTTTTATACGAGTTTTCATTAGAAAGTGAAAACATGATATTTCTCGACTTCTTTTTACCTATGCTACATTAATTTTGATGTGGAGTTGTAGAAAACAAATGTGTTTTGTTCACGTTATCATCATTCCTTCGAAATTTTGAAATAGCACTTTCCATGAAAAGAAATAATGGCGAAAATTCTCAAGAAAAATATGGTATTGAAATCCTTACTGAAACATTTTCAATCATTCAACTTTCACTTTGACTTTTCAAAGCGAAAATTCATCATTTGGCTTGATCTAACCCCGAATGGAGCTTAATAGAGAGGGTTCTGTAATACCCGTAAATTGTAACCATCATTTCCTATGGCGAAGTTTACCCGCCATTATTCAGTTTTTAAGCTTCCCTGGGGCCCTATTCAGAGTTCATTACAATCTAGTTAGCCGTTGCATTGTACACAGAAACGAACTTAATTATAAAACAAAGCCGCGCATACGACCTTTATTACGCCAATTATAACCCTTCAACCAACGAAATAAAAAAAATACTATTTATCATCGCTTCCTCATTTTATTTTGTTGATGCTTGCTGTGTGACACCACCATCCATCTTGTAAGTAAAATAGTCGAGTTTTATCTAGGCCAACACCACTTTTTATAAATTTAACTATGTTTAATTCGAAATACCTATTTCACATACATATTATACCTATTTTACATGTAAACACTTAGGTAATTAATTACACATAGTTAACAAGTGAAAAATAATAAAAAGTAGACAAAAAGTAACAGAACGGTGGATTTATTTTTTAAACAGTTCTTCTCCAACTAGCATAGACAGAATAAAGACAAAAAAATATGGCCGGACGACGAACTTAACTCTACTACCTACTGCACAGGCAACGTCTGCAACGTCTTCTAAGTCGCTACACTCTTTGTCGTGGTTGTTGGTTGAGAATTAGTGGTAAACCTTCATGGCGACTATTTGAGGAAAATAGTGTGACCCCAACATATAGCCCCAAATTATAACTTACTTCATCGGCGACTCCATATGAACCCGATGCGAGGAGCACGACGGCGCAGGTTGCGGATGCGGCGGCAGCGGCGGGGGACTGCTGTGCCGGCTCAGCGTCTCCGGAGACACCAGGGCAGCCCCGGGTGATGCCGGACTCGGGAGTGGGGGCGCGGAGCCCCCAGACTCGCGGCTCGAGCCGAACGTAGCCCGGGACACGTGGGAGCCCCCCGACATATTGTTCGCCGGGATTGAGTAGCAACTGAAACAAATGAAAAAAAATTAAACGATAACGTAATGAGAAATGATAGAATGAAAGAATTATTATGTTTTATAATAGGTACATTTTGCTAACATAATGCCGTGGCGAATTTTTCAAATGAAATAACGGTGGTGACAATTTAAGGCTCACGATTCATTCATTAAAGTCATTAAAACTAATCTGTGGGTCGCGACCCCCCGCGGGGTCATGGTATCTTTATAATATCTACTCTCACCGTTATTGTCTATGATTATTCAATGTATGTATTATCAATGTAAGATAATAAGTACAAATAACCGTAAGTGGAGGTAAGCAGGGGGTCGCCAAATAATTTTCACACCAAGGGGGCCGCGTAATGAAAAAGTTTTAAAAACACTGAACTATATCAAGTGTTGATTTTATCATGTCTACTTATGTAAAATTTCACGTTGTCAGCTTGCATTTGAATTCTGAAGATTCATTAATCACAATTTATATTTCAACGCATTCAAAAAATTTAAAAGAATCAAACGGTATTTTTAATGTAGCCAAACGTGTTCTGTATATTTTTCTTTGTGGGTACTTATAACATGATACGCAAGCAAAGACTGTGTAACGCAAAACATAATAACCTAACCAACTTAAAAAAGTCAAAACAACCACAACATTATCATTTCAAAGTTTAATATCTCTAAAACGGATGAACCGATTTTAATTACACATGGACACACATAGGTACACATGGACTCAGAGAGGTCAGCAATGAGCTAGCTGTTCCGTACCACCGAACTGCCGCATTTAAGGGTAGTTTTAAATACACTGCCACGAAGTGTTGGAATAACTTGCCTCCGCCATTCAAAAAATTAGTCACTATTAGTAATTTTAAGTTTAAACTTAGTGCATATTTAATTAATTTGCAAAAAGCACTCCCCGCAGGTGGGAAGGCTACTTATTCATATCTCTAACACGAATACTAACCTTCTTTTTGACTTTTAATCAGACTTGCGTTTGGTTTCTACATATTTAATCACAGATTATAAGCTATTGTTGTTCTTCGTCAAATGTTTTTATTTTCTGTAAATTATGTGTTATTTTAAGTTCGATGTCGAAATAAAGTTATGTCTATGTCTATGTCTAATTAAACATAGCTAAGAACCATCGTAAGGAAACTCGCTTTCATATAAAAAACAAAAAAAAACATCGAAATCGTTCTATCCGTTTGAGAGCTACGATGCCAGAGACAAACAAAAAGACCGACAGATAAACAGACAGACATTGCGTTTTTAAACATATAACACTCCTCTTTTTGCTTCGGGAGTTATAAACAGTAAAAATAAGGATGAACAACACACACAAACAAATAAACATTACGCCTGTATTCCGAAATGGGGTAGGCAGAGCACACGAAACGTTACGGCTTCGGAGCCACTTTTAGCAATTTTAGCTTTTAAGTTAAGGATGAAATAAACTGAAAAAAAAGGTTATACCCAAGCGATGAATATTACAACAAGGCAAGTTTTCTTTAAAAACTCGTCAATGCTATGAAAACTCTTGAAGACATTTCGGACACAAAGGCACGTCCACAAAAGAAAACTTAAAAAGTTTCCTTTGAGTTACTTAAGAATTTTGAATGACCTAAATTACAAGTCACTTTCGTTCCGTTGCGGTAAACTTTACACTCGATGTATTTTTTGTACCTATTTCATACTTTATAGAGTATATAACATTTTTACGTTAAATATGGTTAAACCTTAGTTACCGTTACATCAGTATGGAGAGCTTCCTCTGGTTATGTGTGAAATAGTAGTCTTTCACATAGGTACCTACTCCTGGTTATTATTACAATCATGCATAAAATAACACAACACAAATTCATCAAATTGAACTAATTAGTGCACAGGGGATTTGCGATTCGAAGCCCATTCTATGCATTACACATTCACAATGATGGTGAAAATTATTACAATTCAATTATTAAAACATACATATTACTATGCGACACAAACCAGACGGCAGCTCTGTTAAATTAGTTTATCGAAACCGAACTTTTTAATCGACAAATCGGCAACAGTAGGTATTAAATTTGCTAACGAAGAAATCCTAACAATACCTAATAATAATTATTTTCTCTTATATTGGTTAAAAGTAGACTTCTAAACTATTAAGAAGTAAGTACCTACTAACCTAGAGGAACCATACTAACGTAACGTAAATAGTAGTAAGTAACGTAACGTAACCGCAGCTACCTAGTGCGTGCCTACTTAGCCCTAAATAACAAAAAAAATAGGTACTGTGATTCTACTTTCCGAGGTCCACTTTACCTAAGTTAGGTACAGCTACGAGTATTACCTAATAGGTATACCTTAGTTAAGATCATCTGGGCCTATACATACATCCCACTATATTTATACAGGGCACAGACAGTCTTTTTTTATTGTGTATATGTATGTAGGGTATTACTTACTTATAGCCACTGAATGGGAGCTTTTATCTTTTTAAGAACACGGAATCGGGACCAATAAAAATAAACTATTTATTGAAATCATCTCGATTTCGAGATTTTAAACCAAGTCGTACCTACCCACATTCAAAGTATCTCGTATTCAATTATGTATATTCGTGAAATACTGACAGTTAAATAATGTAAACATCCGTACTCGAATATAACTATTGCGGACGTATTGACGGCGCAGCCACAAAGTCATCTCACGTCTTATTTACACATGTAAATAGACCTGTCATCGTTAGACATCCAATAATAATCCTGCGTTACCGCCTGATGGCTCGGCAGCTTGCCGCATAGTCGATTACTGGGGTAGGAGCTTGCAAAATTGATAGCTCCTGACCCAAATCACGGAACAAGATCTGAACATAACTTTTACAAGGGGCTCTCTACGAGAAAATTCTCCGAGGAACGCTCCAGTAAGTTTTTACGGAAAATATAAGGATTTTAATTTTAATAATAGCCTCACTCAGAATCACGGGCTGGGTACAGACTCTTTTTTTAACAAACTTAGTGCTTAAGACCTAGACGTGGTTGACCTGCTTTGTTATTTTAGATATTATTTCAAAATTCTTAGAATTAAGCCGTTATTCTTAGTGTTAATTCGTCCTTTATAAAGTACGCGGCTCCTGAGCCCTCAGGAGGATCAAATTGACACCTGGCTTTAATTAAAAAGATCCAGTGCGTATTTCCGTTTATTCGTTCAATTCGTACCTTTTGCTTGATGGTCAGAGCAATATTAAAAATTCCTTGGTTTCAAAAGAATATTTTCCTTTTAAGCCAAGTAGAAACGATGAAATTAGATTTTTAACGACTCTTATATTAACAACAATCATTATCACAACATTGTTTTCACTTCTCATGCTCGTAAAGTTTTTGTTTATGCTGGATCTAGGCGATATAAAATGACTTTATATGCTCTAGTGCATAAAATAAAATCTTTGGTAGTTTAAAAAATGACGTGTAAAAGTGGCCATTGCGGCCGATTTACTGAATAAATGATTTTGATTTTTTGTCAAAGACCAAGGTAATCAGGTGTCAACAGCCACAAACAAAAATGTTTCTAAATATGTTTTTTGATAATTTTTCATTTATATAAAACTAAAAATCAATAAAAAAAAATAGAGAAAACTAAAAAAAATATAGTAGAAAGTGAACAATTGTTTCCACTGTTCCTATTTCATTTCCTCGCAATATAAGTGAAAATCAGAGTGTCAAACTCGAGCATTAAACCCATTTTCCCCTCGACGTGTCTATCCACCCTCGGCGTGTCTATCCACCCGGCTCGGTGACTATATGAACGTCTTGGGTAAATGGCTCGCTTTATGCTCTTGTTGTCCAATCTACTATTTTCAAATAGCCAATAACTTTGTATACTTATGTGATACACAAAAAGCAGGAAGAAGACAGTATTTTACGATAAGTATTCAATCCCTAAAGCCACCTTTGAAGAGTATAATGTATTTTCCATCACATGTACATATCTTATCACTTTAAAGCTTTTATATATTAAAGATTATTTAGGTAAAGGAAAAGTTGTTATAAACCGATCTCTCTACCTGGATAAGCTACCTACTTTAGTAAAATTGATGAACATTATCTGTACTTATACTTATTACCTTTCGACAAGTAAATAAAATAAATATGCTTACATGTAAGATGAATTTGCTTTAATATCTGCCTCAGCGGAGCGTGCAAAAATATCTGACACGTTCTTCCGGCCCTAGAAATAGAGTCGTATCAGATATTTATGCACGCTTGTTGTGTCAGATATTGGTGCTGGTGACTGTACAGTACCTATTACCGCGTAATATAAGCTTTACTCTTTGCTATTCGCATCGTATTGGGTCTATCACGTGATAAACGATATATATATCTCTTTCGCACTCCCAGATATTTCGGAAAATAAGGCAAAGTCAACTCCAATCTTACATAGATATACCTAATTGTTTTGTAAACCTGCATTAAAATTTGACACAACGGAGCGTGCAAAAATATCTGAGACGTCCTGCCGGCCGGCTTGTATCAGATATTTTTGCACGTTTTGCTGATATTGATGCTGGTGACTGTACTACCTGAAAATTAAAACGAAATCTTTAATCATATTTATTCCGTACTAGCTGCTGCCCGTAACTTCGTCTGCGTCACGAGGAAGCTTTGCGCTTTCCCTAGATAAAACGTATCCTTTATTAGATAGTATTACCTTTCTATTAGTGTAATAATTTTTAGAATTGAAGGTAAGGTCGGAGAACAGATAGCCGTTGGGGCCTAGAAGTTCTCGAATGAAGACCGCGAATCAGCCAGCGCAGCCTAGGACGTATGACCTGGTTAAAGCCACGAGTTCACGGTACATGCGTCATGCAGGCCGCTTCCAACCAAAGCAACTGAAGGTCTATGAGGAGGCTTATGGCCAAAAGTAGACGTCCCGCGGCTTATATGATGATGATGAAGTTAAGGTTAAATTTTAACTTACTCGTATTAGTACAGAATTATTCGGCTTAGATGGGTGTAATGAGTTCTAGATTTAATAAAGGGACGCAGACAGAACCATTACGGTATTTGACAACTCCTGATTTTGCCATATCTTAATATTATTATGAAAATATAGATATACAGATAGTGTTCAGCGAAGGGAAAATTTAAATCGGTTGAAAATTGGATTTACAGTGATTTTTTGAAAAATCTATATACCTGTCTCTTTCTCAAACGCTTTTCTCTATGCAGCAAGTATGGCGGTACTGGCGTGTGACGTCACATGCCAGTATATCATTCTCTGTCTAATCTTGAATTTCAAACCTTTATAACTTTGTTATTTGTAAAGGTAGCTTAAAAATTGTTTTTCTATTCGATAACAGGCATTGTGTAGTTTTAATTTATAAAACATATATTATACAAAATAGTCAAATACCGTATTAAAATGAGCTGCGTAACTAATACGTAATTAACAAAGCGACTGAGACGAACCGCATTAATAGTTTATGAGATGATGATGTACCAACCTCCGTTCTATTTCGGCAAGGATCGCTAAAATAATTAGGAGATTGATATCTTGTTTTTAGAGGATAGTTTTGCATTCATAATTGATTTATAATTGCCCTTCAAAGCACCAGGATTTAGGGAACAGAGAGATTAAATGTATACCGGGTGTGGCCTGTAACATGAGCAAATAATTACAACATAGATCGTACTGGTCAAACTGAACAGCATTAGTTCAGCATTTATTTTTATTAAACTTTAAAGTTTGTTCGAAGAAGCATTGTAAAGCAAAATGACGTCAGTTGGGTTCTAGGATGGCGTACATTGAATTTACGTTTAAGTTTATTAGAAAAAAAAAACAAAAGCTAAGTTTTGATTTTAATAAAGTGGTGCTATGATTACCCAATTATATACCGGTGACCTATAGTCTCTGTTCTTAATATTATCCCCGGTTCTGGGCCACACACTGTACATTAATATTTTGTAACTTCTGCTAAGTACATTTTTATTCAGAAAAAACCGGATGTTGTCCTTTGTCTGCTTATGAAAACGTCTGTTGCAGTTTGCAACGCCGATGAGTGAATTGGAACAAGAAAAATTACCAAGTACGTAACGGCCGCCACGCGCAGTGTAGGGTTCCGTACTAATATGCGGCAAATATTCAAATAATTAATTTTGATCAACTTATTTCTCGGGACAGTCTTCCTTTCAAATTCGTTATATGTAAGTATGTAAGTATGTTTTCAAGCCACCTGTTGCAGTATCCCATACACTTGACCGTCATAAAAATGATTGGTTTTTTGGGGTCTTTTTGTATTTTTTTTTATTTCAACTCCAAATTTGTTACTTTTACGGGTATCCCGTGAAACCATATCGAAAATACAAACTGAGACATGGATGCACAGAAAAACCATGTCTCAGTTTGTATTTTCGATACGTCATAAAAATGATCACTTTAAATCTTAATATTCTGCAAACGGATCCCTAAATCGAAAAATGCAAATAAAAAACCTACAAAATTATATTCTACAATATGGATTTAGACGAGATAAACCAATGAATACTGGGAAGAGCTAAGAAAATCGGATGAAACATTTATTCTGACATACTTATTTCAATGTTTTTACTGTTTTACGATGCTTTCGTTTGTACTTTATGAGTCATGGTGTTAATCTGATGCTGATGAAAACTTTTAACCTTATTTCATCCACTGATGCTGTTCGTGTCTAAAAGATGCCCTCATATTAAAAACATTCTTCGGACTCAAATTGAAATAAGAACGTTCGTTTGGAACGCAACGGAGACTTCGTAAATCGAATCGCAGACGCCGCCGACCGAACGCCATTTCCTCGTCAATATAGCGTTCGATTTCCGCCCGTCCCGTAAAACGGTTTACCGGATTACATGCAACGTTTATTTTAATCAGCCCAACGCTGAACGCTCTCTGGGTAGAGATCATGGGATCAAACTGTGATCGTGTTCGAACACCAACAACAAGCAAAATTACCTTTTAGGTAAGGGATTGTGAATTTGGAACGAATTAAAAGTGATTCGATTACAGTTGTTTTCGGCATATTTAACTTGGTAAATTGTTGTTTACTGTTTGTTTCCTTAAACTAAGCTACAATCATTTTAAAAGTAATATTTGATTAAGTACTTATCTCTATTCTTAGTGTTATTTGTAAGTAGATAACAATCACCTGTATCTACCACAACGTTAGACGAAAGCATACCCATAATGGCGGCATCATACAAAAACTTTCTACTAAATTTCAAGATTTCCGTATACGTCTGTCATAATAATAATAATAGTTTGAATGATGACAAAAAAATCACCTTGTAGGTATGTTCAATTATTAGGTGAGATTTGAGTTTTAATTAATATTACTATTATTCGTATTCTAAGCCAAAGGCAAAACAAAGACGAATCAAAACTTCGACGTTATAATACTCAGTTCAAATTCTGCAACACACGTAACTTACTGCAACTGCATTATCCGATTTGCAGTCCGATGCAAGTTCCTCTCTTCACTTACAGGTAAGTTCATTATCAGATCTACGTCTAAGTGACTAACTAACTTATTAGTAGCTGACTAAGTTATCAGTTGGAATTAGATGCAAGTAAATTGTATGTGCAATTTTGCACTTAATAAAGTTAGATATTGCGTAAAGTCCAATCAATATACTACACTAAATGTGCGTCAGCAAATAGACGCCCACCGCCCAGCTGTATCTTCACACCATTGTAATACGATTACAAAAACGCTGACAAATACCACATTATCCGTCCGATAGGTACCCACGGGACAAATTAAGTTTTAATTATTTCTATACAATCGTCCGCTGGGATGTTCTATCGAATCAATTACAATCCTTCCACACAACGGATTCGGTAATCGCAATCCCACATGGATGGGTATGGATGGAAATTAAATGTAGCACGCACTGTGAACAATGGAAGAGAGATTGACGTTGGAATATTTCATGATTATTCTCGTATCCAATGTGTCAGAGCCGACAACGTCGGTATTCACTTTAATATTTGCACGTTCCGGCCCCAAAAAATTACGATTATTTTCGAAGAATATTTTTAAATTCCAGTTTGACTACAGTACAACAGCAAGATTACACATTAAAGCATTGCGTTGAGTTCAAGCACACATTGACAAAGTAGCACGGATTCAAATGACATACTGGACATATCTTTTACGGAATGAGTACCACATCAAAGATAATTGTTATTTACATACCTTGGCAAACATGACAAAAAAATATTAAACTCTGAAATATAATATTAGTTTGTTGAATAATTATTCTGAGTCTCACTTAGTTTCAGAACAAACATGTCTTTAAACATCAACCAGGCAATATTTCTTAAGATTTTAACAAATTTATCCATGTAATATGTAATATAGGATATTCTATTTCTGTTTCTAAAGCTACGAGTACCTACATCTCCACCGAGAGGTAAGGAGAAGACTAGTGATTTACCACAAAAGAATATTCAACAAGGGAGCACGTTGATTGCATATTTTGTAACACAAAGCGTCCTGCAACTTAGAATTTGTTTCGCTAAGCAGCTACGGCAACCCTCAAACTTTCACCGTCGACAAATTTTCCGCGCAAACATCTTTATCTCCTTCGAGTTGTGTGGTTTGAAACACCGCTGTAAATGTTTATAGTCTACTGCTGCAAGTTGCAGGATAATCGCGTTGGGAGTTTTAGCGTTAACTACGCTTCTATACAATGGTTATTAATACCCCGTTCTATAGGTTTTGTGTTGTTTTCTTGGCAAATGTGGACAAATGTATGACAATATCTCCCAAAAATTTTTGATTGAACTCTCAATAGTCGAGATAAGACATTATATTTTTCATACAAATATCTGTCTCGACCGTGAATCGTAATCGAACCCTTTGTAGTCTGGTTCTCTAACCACTCGGCTATCCGATGATCAGATGTTTAATCACTAGATTATTATGGCAAGAAAAAAAGGTCTCTCAAGTAACCAGATTCGTTCAATCAAATCAGCTAAATAACTTCCCAGCACGAACAAGAGACTATCCTCTAATTACAGTAAAACCACTCTCCTCTTGTCTCGGGATTTTGTTTCAAGTACATGACACAAATTGGACGGGGCACCTACGCTCCATAAGTGGACTTCACATTTCTTGCGGATTTTATCTCCATTTTTTTCTGACGCAGCGACGCGTGGCACTGACAGGAGGTCAACTCAATATGAAATAGGCACGCAACAAAATGTGCTTGTTTACGGTATAGAAATAAAAAAATATTTCTTTGAAAGGGGTGATATCTGAAATCACGCCCCTAGAAATAACATTGAAAATAACTTTAAATAAAATACCTACCATTGTGTAGTTTCAATGTGTAAAAAGCACAATCATCTCCTATCTCGTGCCAAAGCATGCGATTGTTTTTTTTTCAAAGGACCTCGGACCTAAAGTATGAAGAATGTGGTTTTAGTTAAATATCCTTAGATTTTGATATGTTATATACTGTCCCGGGGCCTTTGAATGAAATCAACATTGAAGGGTTCCTTCTTTTTAGTATAAAATCATCTAAATTAGACTACTAAAAAGTTATACGAAATCATTAATAAAAAAAAATTGGTTATACATACGCGTCCACTTGAGGGACTATTTTTGTCAGTTACAATGGTGAAAATCTGTACAAATCTGTAAATTTACAGCTTGAGTACCTATACAATGTACCTAATGTGTGCGTGTGTTTAATTAAATTATATTTGACAATGTTCGGTTTCTTTTGATTATTTGTATTTATTTGTGGTATGATTTGTTATTTTATTTAATTTGTCATTTTTGTTTTATTTAGTTAGGATTTATCTTTAGTTTATTAGGTAATGTGTAAGTTATAAAATTTAAAAATGTCTTACCTATATAATTAGGTATTTATTTAAGCAGCAGCAAGAGTACCGTACAATTATCAGACTCAATTAATTGTAATTTAATATGATGTATATCTTTTCACTACTATTCTTAATTCTTTTTTGGTCTCGTAGGCGGTTAAACGTGAAAATTTGATTTTCGAGTCAACATTATTCTTAGATAGCTCATTCATCCAATTTATTTTTATTTAAAACGCTTAAAATCCCCAAATTGTCTTCTTTTAACTTCCTTTAAACAGAAATTAAAGCTGGAACTTCAGCAGTTAAACCCTGACTGCGTAATACGAAAATACAAAAATTCAAAGTTAAATGTTGATCTCCACATCCGATAAGATTTGTGGATTATTTTGCTGCACAGACGACGGCAGTTTTGTCAAAAACAATAGAATAAACTCCCTACTAACTTATTCGATATC